>NC_138127.1:77789577-78108034 GCF_964188305.1 Podarcis bocagei
AATAGTCTTAGGTCCACTGACTTTGCTGCAGAGAGTTAAGAGGTTCAGCTCTTTTCCTTTTAAACTCAGAGGAGTTGTGCACTGCAGCACTTGTGACGAGTATACTATAAAGCATCTGCTTTGCATGCAAAAGGGCCTGGATTCAATCTTTTGCACCTGCAGGTAGTTAGGAAGGACACCTGTCTGGATCCATGAAGACCCACTTGGCAGTCAGTGATGAGCTAGATTGACCATGATCTGACTCAATATAAGGCAGCTTCATATGTACTGAACGGATTTGTTTGTTTGGTTTTTTTCTGATGCTCTCTGTTTTAATTTGTATTTCTGTTTTAATTATGTTTTTAACTAGCTGCCCAAAAAATTGCAAAGAGAAATAGGAAACTCCACTAAACTAGGTCAGACTGTTTGGTTCGGGAGATTAGTAAAGCACAGTCTAGTCCAGTGTTCCGCTTTTAAGCTAGGATTTTCTGCTTTAGAAAAATTACTCAACTTCCAGCAGACAGAATCGTCTCTTAAGAGGAAATGCAAGGCAGAGAGGGGTAGCAAGAAAACCTGGGTTGCACCTGTTCTGAATTTCAGCTGGAGGAGCACAAGAACACACAACGACAACAACAAGTACAACTTCTTAACCCATCCCAAGCATTTAGCAGAGTATTGAGTGTCCAGTAAAGGGAAGGTGAACACCTGTTAAACATTAAAAAGCAAAGTCTATTTCTAGGGGTGCATTTTGAACTCTCTAAACAAATGAACAGTTGCTAGCCCGCCTTGCTTAATTGCAAGAGGACATTTACAATACAGCTCTCTTCACTTTGAAAAGCAGAGCTGAACAAAAATGTGATTATCATCTATTTTAACTCCTCTCTCTAGTCTGCCTTTCAGTCGAGCAGACCTGCAAGACGGCTGACTGTATAAAAGCAACAGTAAACCAACTTATCCACAGGAAAGGTCCATCTCGTCAGACGCTCCATTCCATATGACGTAGGAACTGGGCCTTTAGTGTGGTAGTACATAATATTTGCAACACCCTTCCAGTATATATCAGACAAGTGTTGGTTCTATTGTCTTCCTGATGCTTACTGAAGACTTTCTACTTTCAGCAAGCCTTTTAAGTGAAGGTGTTTTTATCCTATTTTTTTGGACTTGAAATTGTTTTTAAGTATGTTTTTAGTGTTGATGGGTTTTCCTTGTTAAAATCACCTTGGGATTTTTTTAATGGGAAACAACATGTTAAGTTAAAATAAACAGACAAACTAATAAAAACAAGTTACAACTACAAACCAAAGAAACCAGCTACATCTTTTCTGCCCACCAAAAGGTAACTAAAAGGGAGCAAAGAGAACCTACTGAGGAAAGACATTTCCACACATTCGGCATTCTCTGATTAACCTAGTGTTAATCTTGGGAGTCTGTACATCCCTCCAATAAATGGAAGCCCATCTGAGTGCCATACAAGGCATGTACCACATTGAGATTATTCCAAGGAAAATAATAGCTTAAGAAAGCCACAGGCTTTGGCAAGTTACTCAGCTTCCCCACCTGTTAAAATGGGAAGATTAAATTTAAAGAGTGTCCTCTCAGTATTGTTACTGAAATGCGTGGCCTGGTTTCCCAAAGTAACCTGGGAGAAAAAGAACTTGCACTTCTTGGCATATTTCCCATGCGGTTACCAACTGAGCAGCAGACATGCCTCAAATATATTTAAAAACAAAGGAAAATAATGCACTGCTCCCACTACTACCCAGACATGTTCATCACACAGAAGTTTGGCAGGGCAGGGTTTTGGTTTGGTTTGGTTTTTAAAGAAAGGATAACACTCTTTTAAAAAAACAAACTCCTATTTTCCAGTGGTGTTACACAGCCTACATACCATCTGTTTGTACGGTTTCTGTTGTGGATCTGCTTTCGCCTGCCTGGCTTTGTCAATATCTTCAGCCGTGAGTCCGCCCACCGAGGAATGGTCTTGGTGAAAAGCCCGGCTTTGCCCCCAAGCTGGAGCAGAAGGATTCCAAGGGTCCCTAAAGCCTCCAAAGAGCTTGGCATTCACTTTGGCAGAGATGGGGTTCCAACCCACACTAGGGTCTCCGCTCTCACCGACGTTTGGTAAAGGTCCTCTGGCAACGTACGAGTGAGACGGCCCCTCGGCACCACCAGACTTGGGAGGGTGTTCTAGAGGGGGAGGGTAGAAGTCCTTTGAAGCACCTCCCAGCTCCGATTCAGAGAAGCTCTCGTCTTTTCCAAAGTCCTCACCAATATCTTTCAAGTTCTCCTGTTGCTTGCCCAGATCCTGCAAACAGAACATTGAAAAGTGTTTTTCCTCAGCCAAAAAATAAGGTGTAAAGTGCTCTCACAGTCACTCACACTGCTCCATTCTTGAAAAGACAAAACACTTTCCACACACCTACAAAGTCTGATATTTCAATGTCTTGTGTTGTGAACAGCCCCAAGATCTATGGGTGGTATAATAATAATAATAATAATAACAACAACTACTCGTTTGTATCAGCAAGTATTTTTAGAGAATTGATCCGAACCAGTGTTGGTCCTTCCTGTATTTTATGATTTTATAATTAAGACTTTTATAGTAATGATTTTATAACCATGACTTTAAAACAGTGTCTTGATATCTGTATGATTTAGTGGGTTATAAATAGACTTACATATAAAGGAACCAAAATGTATGCAATATGCTGATAATTCACTCCAAGTGATGGTGCCACCGCCACCACCCCTTCTCTACAGCCAACACTTTTGGTATTTGTACTCCACCGATCCCAATTCCTGTCTTCATTTATCCCTCACTTCCCGAATGCTTCCTGAAGCAGGATTGCTTCATCCCGCAACATGAGAGGACCAGGTGTGCCACTTCCATCAGTATACCTCCTTGGAAGCAGAAACCGTTTTGCACAAATGTGCCTAATGGTGTACATCAACCTATGTTTATAATGATTCAGAGAGCTCCTTCTGCGATTCAGTGGAAGCTTCTGCTTGAGGAAAGAGATAGGCAATCATCTCCTACCCATTCCCCATGCAGTCCCACCCACCACATTGCCTCTTGCACAGTTCCAGGGGGCCTTGGATTTTTTCAGAGCAGCTTTTCGGGGGGGAGCAATGGGAAGGAGGAATCAGAAACAGTCACTTCCCTCCTGACCTCCTTCCTTCAGCAGAGAATCCATCAAACAGAACTGCACTTGTGGGAACTTTGGGTTCAACCCACTGCACAACTATGAATTGCTATTCTTATTATTTTGAGACATTGTAGAACTCAGCAGTTTTATCAATGGATTGGGTGGGCCACATGATGTCGGGAAAGAGGCATAATCCTGATTGAAAGAGAGCTATGAAGGGAACAGCCATTCTAGCCATTCCCAATCTAGTGCATCCAAATATTTTGGACTACAGGTCCCACCAGCCCCAACCAGAACAGCTGTATGATGCTGGGGCTGAAGGGAACCGTAGTCCAAACATCTGGAATTATTATTATTATTATTATTATTATTATTATTATTATTATTATTATTTATATCCCACCCTCCCCAGCCGAAGCCGGGCTCAGGGCAGCTAACAACAATCAAATAATCAAACAATCAAATAATCCAACATTCTAAAAACATTTCATTATAAAAATTAATTAAAATCAAATTGATAGCAACCGTTAAGCAAAATTCTGTGCAGGTTGCCAGAGGAGGGAGTCAGGCTGTGCCCTGACCAAAGGCCTGGTGGAACAACTCTCTCCCGCAGGGCCCTAGTCTCTTGTGACAGAGCGTTCCACCAGATTGGAGCCGCAGCCGAGAAAGCCCTGGCTCTAGTTGAGGCCAGCCTAACCTCTCTGTGGCCTGGGATGTTTTTATTTGCAGGATGTTTTTATTTGCAGACCGTAGGTTCCTCTGTGGGGCATACCAGGAGAGGCGGTCCCGTAGGTACGAGGGTCCTAGGCCGTATAGGGCTTTAAAGGTTGAGGAAATCTAGCCAGCAGCTCCCCCTTTGCTTTCAAGTTACATGTTCAGTGCTTCCAAAGATTTGTATCATGATTCAGACACCACCTAGACTTTTTTCACAATAAGAGACTCTCTCCAGTTTCCCCTCTTTTTTTCCAAACCATTGGCAAAGATCTCTCTGAAAATATGAAAGCTGGAAGCCTTTTTTTTAAAAAAGGAAGAGTAATAATAAATTAAAAGGTCTTTAGATTCTACATTGTGAGAACTAGGTGTCCCGGTAACAGATTTTTCCAGAATGCCATTTAATAACACCTCTTGGCCGATTTAACTACACCGCCACAGGGGTAACACAATGGAAACACTTCTCTTCCAACATTAATAAAAAATAGTTTAGAAAAGGCTACAAGTATCAGAAGTTGGCAGGAACACCACCAAAAACAAAGAGTAATTTACTGGAAAACACTTCACATTTCCACCCCCAGTAGGAAACAAAAATAACTACAGGTTTTTTAGGCAGACATTGCACATCTATGGAAAAGGCAGCTTCCCTCTTCTCTAAGCACTTGCTAAAGAGAAATAATACATAGGCCACCAAGGGCTGAACTACACATGACGATAATTGGGTTTCACGTAATCAATCTGTACTTTTTAAATTTTAGCTAGATGCTATGGAGAGCACAAGCAGACCCCACATCAAAAGGGGCACCAACAAACATAGCCATTGAGGTTAGGGCTTCTTGTTGCTCAATTTCTTTCTCCTTGTGTCACCTTCTATTCTACTTTAATTGACCTCTCTGATTCTTGCCCTTCCTGATATCAACTTGCCTGAAATCAAAATAATATGTACTTTCAAAAGGGCATGTGATTTATTTAAATATTGTTTTTAGGGTTGTATGATGTCAGATGCCGAGAAAGCCTGTGGGATGATAAATGTGAGATATAAATTTTAAGAAACAAATGAAACCAAAGATCCAGCAATAAGATATTTCCATTTCAATTACCCAAATTCACAGCGTGCAAAAGGTTTCGCCAGATCTTTAAACAACAGCACCTTCAGTTATGTCAACTTTCTAGAATACAATGGTACCTCTGGTTACGAACTCAATTCGTTCCGGAGGTCCGTTCTTAAGCTGAAACCATTCTTATCCTGAGGCGAGCTTTCACTAATGGGGCTTCCTGCTGCGCGCACACGCCTCCCGCTCACATCCCGGGGCAAAGTTTGCAACCAGGAGCAGCTACTTCCGAGTTAGCAGAGCTCGTAACCTGAAGTGTGCGTAACCAGAAGTGTTCGTAACCAGAGGTACAACTGTAGTGAGACTACAGCAGCCATTGGTCAGTTATTGCTGTACTACAACTCCCAAGACCCCTGTCTGTTGGCCATGCTTTCTGATGTAGCTCAGCAACATCTGGAGAACTACCCTGGATTAGAGGGACACATAAATTGACATCTGCTACAGGCTGCAGTCCTCAATTTACTTCCAGTTAAATGTGTATATGATTGCAACCACACATGCATTTCACTGACAAGAGATAGTTTAGAATAGAAACCAAAAACAGGCTAATTGCTTATCGATATGGCAGTGCGCGCGCGTGCACACACACTCTTACCTGCATTTTCCCCATGGCAGCACTGAACTGCTCTTCAGCAGTGGCCTGGAAGCTCCTGACCATGGTTACTGCATCACCACCAAGGACAACTTGCCGAAGCTGTACCGTCTGTGTTTCTAGAACTGCCTTGCTGAGCTTTGCCAGTCCTCGCATCACCATGATGGCATCGCCTGCCATGCCTGACCACTTCCAGTGCTGGAAAACAGAACCATAATAATAATAATAATAATAATAATAATAATAATAATAATAATAATACCTTTATTGTCATTGTACAATGAAATTAAATGAGCCTCCCTCCCCGCCCCCAAACACTTATAACCAACAGTTATATGCAGTACAGCAAAACCAAAGGACTATCTTCCAAGTCAAGTTAAAGGGACCCCTGACCGTTAGGTCCAGTTGCGGAAGACTCTGGGATTGCAGTGCTCATCTTGCTTTACTGGCCGAGGGAGCCGGCATACAACTTTCAGGTCATGTGGCCAGCATGACTAAGCTGCTTCTGGCAAACCAGAGCAGAGCATGGAAACGCTGTTTACCTTCCCGCCGGAGCGGTACCTATTTATCTACTTGCACTTTGTGCTTTCGAACTGCTAGGTTGGCAGGAGCAGGGATCTTCCAAGTACTTATGAGCCAGTGGGTCCTCAACCCTGTCCCCAAAGCTTTGACAAGTTCACCAGGGAATGTCTACTCAACACTTTGTGTTTCACAAAAGCAAGCTACATGGAAATGTAGCCAAACTGCCTTTCCATCATGTTTCCCCACATGGCACAGCAACCCCCCTTTGAAAATGGGACAGATACCCAATGCAATTTATGCCACAACACAAGGGTCTGCACTTCACATGTAAAAGAAAACTGCATTTGGGCTTGAGCAGTTGTCTGGAAACCACCTCTGCTGCCTCTGGAGGAGCCTTCAACACTGCAGCCCAGAGAATTTTAGGTTGGTAGGAAACAGCACAAAAAGAAAAAAGCCACGTGCAGAGACACCAAATAAAAAAACTTTAGAAGGATATCCTTTTGAAATTTATCTGAACTTGTCTCAAAAACCAGGATTGTTCTTTCATTCAGAGGACTAATATTTAAGAAACATGTTGGTCTCTAATATAAGCACTTAATTAACCATGTTATAATAAGCATCTGCCACCATGACTAGAAGTTGTACTCAACAGTCTTTGGGACTACTGAAAAGAAACTTTTGCTCAGTCCCTTTTATCTGCTGCAGTTTTAAGAGACACAAGGGAATTGCTACAGACCCACAAAGTGGCATTTGCAAAATGCATAAATGCATAAAGACCTCACTATCCCAATGCAGATCACTGTTCTGCAGTTCTCCCCAACAAGCCAACAGCCCTAGCTGGCAGAGAATTGTATCTATGACTAAAGACCCCCTTTGATGTGAATTCACCAGCTACTGTCCTTGTGAAAAGTCAACACTGAGCAATTAGAATTCTGGCTACACCCTAACCTGGAAACTGCCAGAGTTTCAACCATTCTCCAGGTAACCGTTTTTAAGAGTCTGCACTGCTTGTTTACATTAGAAGATTGGTTTGTCATAAGCCTTTGTTCCGCCGCACAAATAAGCTGGTCCAGTTACATTCTGTGGAAGTGGAAAAAACTAACTTGAAAATGCTGTGATTTATCAGTCACGTATAGGCAGCATGAGAGGCTTATGGCAGACAATGAACAGCAGAGCAGGAATGCCAGTGCCTGAAAAAATATCAAGGACAGTTTACAAACAGAGGAGCTGTTTGCTTAGCAAAACTGACCAGTCAAAAGCCCTCTTCTCAGCTGAAAGAAAGCCTCTTAACAAATACAGATGTTAGATATGTGGAAACATGGCAAACTGAAAACGAAAAGGGTACCTGGGCCATTCCACAAATTAATGAACCCCAACTTATCTGCAGAGAGTAAAAGCCTCAGGGTAAGAGAACTGTCCTAGGAAGTTTAGCTGAAGCACTCCAAGGAAATAAACATTAAATCCACAGTATGGATCCACAAAACAACCCCCCCCCCAAAAAAGGAACTGTAGTTTAACCCTCACAGAACTACAATATCCAGCACCCTTAAACTACAGTTCCCATGATTCTTTTGCAGGGGGAGGTGTTTTACATGTATGGTGTGAAGGCAGCCTCTGTGTCAGATTCAAGTGCCCTTACAGAAATGCAACAAAAATCTGTAGTGCCTAAACTCAGATCAACTGCGCCTACCCAGTGGCAGAACAGGCATCTACTTCCCCGATGCCCACAGTCCCCTCAAACATACCCCCCAAATCTGTTCTGTATAAACTAGGAGACCCTCTGGAGTAGGAGGGGGGACTTTAAGAAGGGGACACTCTTTTGGTGCAACTGGAAACCCACTTGTGCGCAATATTAGATCACCCACAGTCTACAAGCATCACCAGTTTGGCCATGTTCACAAAATACCGTATTTTTGGCCCTATAAGACGCACTTTTCCCCCTCCAAAAATGAAGGGGAAATGTGGGTGCGTCTTATGGACTTGATCGCAAGGCGGGCGGCGGGGAGAAGAGCACTTCTCCCCGCTGCCTGCCCTACAAGCGCCTGGGGGGGGAAATAAATTTTTTTTCTTTATTTCCCCCCAAAAAACTTGATGCGTCCTATGGGCCGGTGCGTCCTATGGGGCGAAAAATACGGTATTTCAAAGGTTTGCCAGAACAGGGGCCAAATGAACGTCAGAATGGAGATGGCATTTCATGAAGGCTGGCTTCCCCTAGACAGAGGAGTTCCTGTATACCACAAATACATGACTTGTGATAATCCAAATGCCCTTATTCTCCCAGCCGCTGCCCCCCGTTTTTTCTCCTTTTTAAGGTTTATGAAGTACAGCTCGCACCCAAATGGACGTCAAGGAGAGGTGCCTCATACAGTTATTTACTGTGTTTTCAAATCCTTCCCATGATTCCTTGCAAGCAGTCACTGTCAATATACAGGAAACAACCACCATAGAGTTGCTTCCTAGAAAGGAAGGAGTATCCTTCTCTGCAACGGAAATAAGCACCTTAAGGGGGGGGGGTAGGCTGTTCTAGGAACACCCTGACAAACAAATTCAGCAAAAGGAACATAAACTCTTCTTCTTTTTAAGCAAGCATTGACTCCCGAGTCCTGCTTCTTTCACCTGAAATTATTGTTCCATGGTTGCACGATTTTGTCATTTGCGTATTCTGAGCAAACAACTCACTGGCAAAGAAAGTAGGTCTTGGGAAGAGAATTCAGGATCCTGAAGAATCTCAGCTCTTTGGGGTTTTTTTTTAAAAAATGTAGCCCTTATGCAAAAATTTAAAGCACAGCAGTGGAAAGAAGAATATCTTAGTAAATAAACAGAACCTAACACAACTTAGTGCCACAATTGGCCTTTCATCAGGGAACTTTGGATACAAAGAAGGCTCTGTCTGCAACACAGAGCAAAGAGGAATTAAGGGGAAATTATTTGCTTCCATTTAGGTTTTGAATTGACTTGGGTCCAGCTATCCTTAAGATGCGCAAGCAGTATCTGGGGCTCTCTCTCTTTCTCAAGCCAGAGAAGATACCCCCAGATTTCTATGCACCCTGCATAGCTCTTTGGCCCTTCCCACAAGCAATCATGATCATAGAATCATAGAACAGTAGAGCACCGAGGGTCATCTAGTCCAACCCTCTGCTAGGCAGGAATCTCAGCTAAAGCATCCATGTACCTCTTGCTTAAGGTATAAAAATCCAACATTTCTGAAGGACAAATACCTGTACACCCAACCCTGGTTTGGGAAGAGGCCACAGGTTCAAGGGGTTAAGCATATGCATTGAATGCGGGAGTTCCCAGGGTCAGTTTTCAATAATCTCTGGCCAAGAGCTGAAGTAAACTACAAACACGAATTAACTAGTGCACATGACATTTTCACAAGTATTTGGAAGAGAGTATAAATACTAAATGATATAATTATTGAAAGCTGTGACTAGCTACAAACACCCTAACCAGAATAATTGCTTAAAATAGACATGTTTGAACTCATAAGTCTTCTTTTGTGGCATTTCTTAACATTCAGAGTGACTGCATTAAAATGGATCAAATCACTTAAAATAGCACGTAACATGTGGATGGTGTTTTAATTACTGCATTGATATTGCTCTGATTCATTAACACATTTTATGTATATGTGTGTGTGTGTGTTAGTAAAAATGTACCATTATTCCCCTGACCTTTCATTTGTTTCCGAGTGCTAGTTGTCCAGAGAGTATTTCTCTGTTTTGCACTTCAGTAGAAGGACTAGGAAAGGCCTTTTACTGATTTTATTCATTACATTGCCTTTCCTCAAAGGAGCTCAAAGCAGCTTGCACAGTTCCCTTTCCCCATTTCACTCCCCACAATAACTCTGTGAGGTTGGTTAGGCTAGAGACAGTGACAGGCTCAAGGTTGCCCAAAACCCAGTGACCTCCTATAGCTGGGCAGAGAGTTAGTACAACACTCTAACCACTAAGCCACTCACAAGGCGAGAGAGAGCCACTTTAAGTCAGAACAGCCGGCACTGGAAGAGATGGGCCAGTGATCAGACTCTGTATAAGGAACCTCACTGGCATACACTGCCAGCAACACTCCACTGAGCATAACAAAATCAGGAGGAAGAAAAGCAAGGCATTGAAACAACAGAAGAAGAAGAAACAGTCACACTGAAAGAATAGATCTTTTAGAACGACCCGTTTTCCAAAATAAAGTTAACGGACAAGCTGCAAAGGAAACAAGTAGCAAACTTCTATTGCTCAACATGTACTCAGCTCTCCACCAGCTAAATATATCGATGAGGAAATAGGGCCAGTTCCCTTTTGTTAGTTTTAAATGTGAAGCAGATAAATAACTGGACCGAGCTCAGGGCTGGCAGAATTCCACATGCTTCCTTGGAATGAAAGTGTCATAGAAACAAGGCTCTATCTTACGTTCACAGAGAGGCCCAATTCTGTTACCTTGAAAAGTTAAATAAGGATGCACAAAACATTTGGGACTGATGAATACCATTCCAAAACCGAAGGAGGAAGATTCAGTGGACTGCACAGGCCTTTAATGGCCTGCTTCAGACACCATGTTGATAGTAAACTATGGTTTAATCTGAAAGCTGCTCAGAAGTTCACAATTTGTTCCAGCCCCTGCTAACCCATTTGCCACGCTAGGGGAGGAAACAAATCAGAAACTCACTCCGCATGATGCAAACCATGAGTTCACATCGATCAGATGAGCAGGGGAGGAACTTAGTAGGAACTCGGCACAGTGCACACCAGTTTGTTATCCATTCACATTAAAACCACCACCACCACCTATGCTTTAACACTGCATTTGCCAACTTGGTGTCCTCCAGATGTTTTGGACTACAAGTCTCATCAAAGCATCTGGAAAGCACTAGGTTTGCAATGGCTGACTTAATGTCTAAACCAGGCAAATGTGTGAAAAGGGCTCTTTTGATGCTAACCTAAGCCTTTTACAACTTTCACACATATTTTAAACTCTTCCCTGAGCTATGAGAACCAGTGAGATGTAGTGGTTTAGAGTTAGGACTGAGCAACATCATAGGAGGAGTGTTTTCTAGTACTAGGGTGAAACTGTGAAGCTCCCTTGTTATTTTTGCTATTGGGTGCTGAATGCTGTTTTAGTAATCTTATTATTTCATCGAATCATAGAACGGAGGAGTTGGAAGGGACCACGAGGGTCATCTAGTCCAACCCCCTGCAATATAGGAATCTTTTGCCCAATGTGGGGTTCGAACCCACAACCCTGGGATTAAGTTTCTCATACTGTACCGACATGCTGTAGTGGGGTGTGTTATTTTGGTATGTTATTATATTCGCTATTGTTTTGCTATGCTATTATGAAATTGATTTTGTTGTGTTTGAAACGCATCCCTGTTTCTTTGTTGTAAGCTGCTTTGAGCAGGATTTGGCACACAAATAAAATGAATGAATGAACGACTGGGAAAATCCCGGTCCAAATATCCACTCAGCCTTGGGACTCACGACAAAATGCTGTAGTGTAGAGTGCTCCTGTTCCAGGGTTCTCTTCAAGAGTAGCTCATTCCTTTCCTTCTCCAACCCCTGGTTTTCTTTTTCTGTTTCGCCCATCTCAAATAGCATCCTGTGGCCACAGCAGATGCTCAGGGAGCTGTTTGGGGATCCCTACTCTTGAGGTTGTTTATCCAAAAATGTTTTTTGTCCTTCTGCAAACCTTGAATTTCCCCCGCCATGGATAGCTCAGTTGGTTTGAGCATGGTGCTAATAACTGCAGGGTTGCAGGGTTGATCTGTATGGGGCAGCTGCATATTCCTGCACTGCAGGCAGTTGACCTAGATCATGGGTAGGCAAACTAAGGCCCGGGGGCCGGATCCAGCCCAATCACCTTCTAAATCCAGCCTCCGGACGGTCCAGGAATCAGCATGTTTTTACATGAGTAGAATGTGTCCTTTTATTTAAAATGCATCTCTGGGTTATTTGTGGGGCATAGGAATTCGTTCATTTCCCCTAAAAAAATATAGTCTGGCCCCCCACAAGGTCTGAGGGACAGTGGACCGGCCCCCTGGTGAAAAGGTTTGCTGACCCCTGAACTAGATGATCTGCAAGGTCCCTTCCAACTTTACAATTCTATGATTCTATGCCAGTTTCCCCCTCTTATACGCAACAGACCGAGCACCATAGAAGCCAATAGCACGTGGTTATTATGAACCAGCACAATCGCTTAGACACCCTTGGCTTGCAACAGGGCTAAGGCTACAGAAGCGCTGCACAGCAGACATGCAGTTCCCTAAGCAAACCACCAACCCTAAAGAGAAAAACAGAGTGACTCAGCTTCTTCCAGCAGATCTTTGACCCTCAGAGAAGTTTTGACAAACCCATCTCTATGTGGGCAGGAAACAATCGGTTCATTATCAACAGAGCGCTGCTGACAAACTGGCCCTGTTTATATTATCAGGAAGATTCTAACCTCCTCCTACCCATCTGAGCTCAACAGCAGGTTTTGTTTTCCAAGTGCACAGCCTGCCCTTTCTCCTCTCTCTCCCCCCCCCCCCCCACATATCTGGACTATTTATCATTTCACATCATTTTCAGCAATGCTGAAAATGCTTCCCCTTATCTCAGCACGAATGAATGCAGATTGCACAGGATAATAGATCTTGGATCTGTATCAATCACTGTAAAAGGCATATCTTTTAAAAAAGAAAGAAAACATCAAATAAAAGGGCAGCAGACTATTCTCCTTGCTGTGCCTTGAATTTCAAAGCCTACTGAACTCTTGTGGGCTGTTATCAAGAAATACAGCAGCAAAAGACTTTGATTCCCAGCAACTATTGCGCATTAAGTATGCTGTAGAGTATTTTATGGAGATTTACTATATTGAAAGACAAGGGCATGTTGGAAGGTTTTCTTCCTTCCAGAAGAGTAGGTACATTATCATTAAAAGAGCAGAAAGCGCCCCACTGTAGGCTGGGTTACACAATCACTTTGCCCTTTCCCTACTTCATTTGCATCAATGTTTGGAGCACTTCCTTTTTTAAAAAATAAAATTTTTCTTAATTTTTCACAATTTATTTTTTTAATAAACTTTTTATTAATTTTTCACAATTTATTTTTTTAAAAAAATAAAATTTTTATTAATTTTTCACAATTTATACGGAGCACTTGCAACAAATCAAACATAAAATGAGATTCTGAAGCAGAGAAGAGCCCAAGTTAAGCAAAGGCTTCCCTCAATCCTCAAACTCTGATCACAGACCAAAGGCCAGTGCAAAACCAGATCCTTTCATTTGACAAAAATCCCCTTCCCCCATATACTTCTGCTGTCAGTTGACTCTCCTGGATCAAGAGCCCACCCATGAGCTCAAGGACACCAATTGGGGGCCAACCTGTGGTGGCTCTCCAGATGTTCTGGAATACGGCTGTGCGATGGCTGCTGCAATGGGGTTTATGGCTGGGTTCAATTGCTAAGCTGTCAAGATGGGGTTGGTTACAAATATTATAAAACAGGGAAGGTTAGCGTCATTTTTCTAAAACCACCAACAAAAGCAAAGCTGTCTGTAACTGGGTACAGTGGTACCTCTGGTTATGAACTTAATTCGTTCTGGGTACTCAACTAGAGCACAGAGTTATTTCCCAAAGCTGCTAAAACACCCAAGCCCACTGCCAACAAAGTTTTCTCCTTAAAAGGCCTGAGGCAACAGGAAGATTGGGGTAAAAATCCAACCCAGGAGGAAGCACGCCAACTGCTTTATTTTAGGCAGAGACACATCAGTAGAGTAAGTATGAATGTTCTGGACCGGCAACTCTATTTACATCATCATGATTAGGTCAGACATTGTCTAGGGATATGCAAAATTGTAGCCATCAGCTGCACGCCTGGAATTAATGCAGCCTCATTTATGCTGGTCATGGATCTAGAAATAATTCACTTACACCCAATTAGGCTCAGTATTACAAAACTGCAGCCTACGCATCACCGGCCACCCGCTCCAAACAAGTAGCCAGCATGCTCCTGCTAGGATAATGTCCACAAGCCAATTACAGCTTACTTACTCTGATGGAAATATTGGCATCAGTCCCTTGACTTCAGCAGCAGAAACAGACCAAAGAAAGAAACTAGTATGAATCAATTGGCGGGGGGCATCCCCAAGTATGGGTTCAGAAGTGGGAATGGGCAATAAGAACTCAATCTGTGCCTGAACAATGAGTTTGCTAGAGGCGTGGTCCGCACAAGACAGTGAGACATGGGGTTTGTTCTCAGCTCATGCCTGGAAGGGAGAGCCCGTAAGCATGAGTCCCAGTTCTGATGAATCACTAAGCCAAACAGCAGTGAAATGGACCAGGAGGTGCAGTAAAGAGGGCTACAAGTTCTTCTCCAAGAGCCTGCATGTTCGCGCAATCAGATTGAGGAGCCACACCCTAGTCATCTGATTTATTGAACTAGATGGAGCCCTATTGGCTCCATGTGTCACCTGATTCCTACTGAGCCAGCAGATGCAACATGGCTCTCTAGCTATCAGTAGTAGTGCTAGTGCTGAAGTGGAGAAAGATAGCAGAGCAGCAGCACCTCCTCTGTCACAGAGAAGCCACTTGGGTCCTCCTGCTGGACTCCTGGGTCCATGACCCCTTTCACCTTTCAGTACAGCACTGCCTCCCATTCTTTCTAAAACAGAAAGAAGGTTCCTATAGCCCTCAAGATATAGCTGGACTACAACTCCCACCATCCTTGGCCATGGTGCCCATGGTTGATAGGAGTTGCGTGGCGAGTTCCCGCCCCCCACCAGGATAAATAAAGACACGAGACACCATAATATAAGGTTAATTTGGCGAATTAGGCCACAACTTTATTGAATTCAGGAATGAGAGGCATTGGCTTAGGCATTGGTCCTAACGACTATCCGGCTCCAGCCCATTTGCTGGAGACACGGGGAAGGGTTAACACTATATCGGGGGAGTCTCCTGCCGAGGCACGTCGACTAGGAGCTCCCCCGGGTCACCGCTCTGGGGCGTGCCTTTGGCCCTCACCTCCATAGGCTTCGGACAGGGCCACGCCCCCCGGAGTCCTTTAACGGACCACCCTTCGCTCACTGGGGGGAGGTGATGGCGTTCCTCCCCCCCACACACATCCTCTTAACCCCTTCTTACCAATGCCTACCGCCAATGCCGAGAAGTTGTGACGAGTTGCTACGAGGTAAGCGAAAAACCAAAAGGCTAGAAATTGCCAATTGGGAAAAATTCCTACCATGCCCCTTGCGGCGACAGACCGAAGTCCATAGCAAAGTCAAAGACCTACCTAAAGCCCACTTAAAGGGAGGGAGGGTGGGAAAACGTGAGGGCTAGCCGGCGAAAAGAGGGCGAGCCCCCTCAGCGCCGGCCCTAAATAGGACAGGCCATGCCCCCCCAGCCAGCTGATTGGCTGGCTGGGGGGGGGCAGGCACGGCTCGGATTCCCCTGCTCTTGCGGGGGCTGCGACCAGCCCCCGCTCACGTGGGGTGGGCGTGAAGCCCGCAACCCCACCTCCTGGGCAAGCCGGAAGTGGCTTTGCAGTGCAACAACATATGGAAGACAACAGGGACCCTATCCCGGCTCCAACCCCAGGACTTTTCCATCGCTCACATTGTTCAAAAAGTGAGGTGAACATTTGAATTTCACCATTTTACGTTCTGTACCATGAAGCTAGGAAAACCCAACTTCAACTTGTGCCTCAAAATTGACAGTGCACTATTAGAGACCATTTCTCATAACACTTATAATCTGTTAAATCCCAAGGTTTCCCTTTAAAAAGTAGGAACCTTTTTTCCCTCCCAGAGGATTTCAACTTCGTTAAAGCCAGGAGTTGTGTTTCTACAAAAGCTATAAAGAACAAAAGATCCCTCTCATAACATCAGTTGCTTAATAGGACAAGACCACTCTATACAAACTGTCACAAGTCTGCCAATTGCTGCATTACTTTCTATCAAAGTTTTAGCTTCCCCATCAGTAGCAAACAAAGCTCAATTATGTGCAGAGGGCCCAATACAGAGAATTCTCAACATGCAAGATTTTTTTCTGTCACAGGCAAGAGAGTCAAGGGGTGCTTTCACACAAACTGGCCCCATGTTAGATAATCAGTTCATTTCACAACAGCAGCCACAAATACATCACTGTGGATGTCTAAAATTTAATGAAATTCAACATTTACTTGTCAACAATAACGGCAAGCGATAATAATTCAAGCAAATTGTCTGAGTGCTTGAAAACTGACTCACCAATTAACATTAGCAGACATCCAAATGTAGACTATCAACGTTAAATCCTCCTCCTCCTTCCCCAAGCTTCACCAGCCCTGAAAACAACTCTTTTTAAACAAGCCTTTGATTCTGTTGCTGTTCAATTTTCTCAGTTGCTATCCCTGGATCCCTTCTGTAATGCTCCTTTTACATCTGACTCACGGTATTTTATCTAGCTATCTTGGGGATAGGATTATTATCCAATTTTATTTTTGTGATCTGCCTTTATACTTTGCTGGCCTCTTTTGAGCATCTCCTTCGGAGGAGAAAGAGATATAAATTTCTGCATAAACAAACACATAAGAACAATCAGTGCGGACTTTGCCAACTGGCAGCTTGCTTCCAACTGACAACTCACCATATAAGAACAATTTAAAGTGGCCACACTGTTCACCTGCAGAGACAGCCCGAACAGATTTTTTATTTTTGCAATAAGAGATGCAAACTATGTTGAATATTGTAAGTATATAGCACACTGCATCCCTAACTCCACACATGCAAATTAGGTATTCAGCCAAAGATTTGTCATCTTAACAGCACGTGGTGAAATTCAACTGGTGCTCTTGCCTTTTTAGCATGGCAGCCTCTGCAACCCAGCTTCTACCCTTTTAGGAAACTAATTCTCTGGAACTAGTTTTAGGGGTACTGAGAGGAGAAGGAAGTGGGGGGATGAATCACCTCCCCCGCTCTTCATTAGTGAAGGCATCTGCTTCCATGAGCACAAAAGCACCAACTAGGTTTTATCCCGTATCCCCTCAATGGTCATTATCCAACTACACACGGGTTATGGGAAGACAAGTATGCTGAATAATCATGTTATGAAAATGCAGTGTTTCCTTACAAAAAGCCATAGTATTGAACCATATAGCTCACTTTCTTATACATGGGGCCAAACACCTTTTACATATGGAAGCCCCAATCCTACAGTTGCTAATTCGCTCTCAAAATATTCAGTGACCTTTACAACACACGCACAGATTGGCTTCTAAGAGGCCTTCTCTTTCTAGTCCACATGGATCTCAACCTTTCACTTGCTTTCCAAAATAGTTTACTGCTGCAGAAGATTAGGCTTCAGTAATACAGCTATGGACATTGATATATACATACAGCTTGTAGGCTTTTTCAGACAGAGATACAGTTATATATATAAGTACAAAGTATCTCCGTTGCTCCAGCCATTCAGTACATAACACAGACTCCGACTCACTTCTGAAGACTGACACAGACACACTACACAAAAACCCTGGACCAAAAGAGCTGACATGCCTTAATCACTTATACAGACAGCACCGGGCTGTTGCCATAGCAACTGGCTTGCCTGACCTTGCACCTGTTGGCTTATCTCAGACCATGGAGTAAATTGTGCTCATGAAGGAAATTAACCATTTCCTCCATGTCCAGTTCCTCCAACAAATTCAACAGAGGGAAACTAGATGAAGTAGGAAGTAGGGTAAATTGGGAAGTGGTTGTTTCAGTTGCATGTGCTTAGGCTTAGATACAGGATCTGTTATAGTGGGGTACAGGAACTAGGGGACTAAGCCAAAGGCTTCACAGAAAATGTGATTTTTTTAAAAAGAAGGGAGAGATGGCATCATTCAAATATTCTGGCGAAAGTTCCAAGTCTACGGGGCAGCAAGCAAGAAAATAAAAGAATTTAAGGAAGCAGGAGCTCTTATATGACTGGAAAAATGGGAGAGCTGGAGCAGCAAAGATCAGAGGTAGAGATGTGTATGTGGATTTGAATGGAAAGTAGTTTGCATTCCAATGAGATTGGGTAGAGAGTTACCTTCTACTGCCTTGTACAGTGGTACCTTTGGTTACAAACTTAATTCATTCTGGAGGTCTGTTCTTAAGCTGAAACTGTTCTTATCCTGAGGCACGCTTTCGCTAATGGGGCCTCCTGCTGCATGCACACCAGAGGTGCGCGATTTCTGTTCGCATCCTGGGGCAAAGTTCGCAATCTGGAGCAGCTACTTCCGGGTTAGCGGAGCTCGTAACCTGAAGCATTCGTAACCAGAAGAGTTCGTAACCAGAGGTACAGTGGTAGCTCGGGTTAAGAACTTAATTTGTTCTGGAGGTCTGTTCTTAACCTGAGGTACCACTTTAGCTAATGGGACCTCCCGCTGCCACTGCAGCGCAATTTCTGTTCTCATCCTGCAGCAAAGTTCTTAACCCGAGGTACTATTTCTGGGTTAGCAGAGTCTGTAACCTGCAGAGTCTGTAACCTGAAGCGTCTGTAACCCGAGGTACCACTGTACCACTGTATAGGAATATCTCCTTCAGCATCCTGAAACAATTATATGAGGGCAGCTGACTCCCTTTGCCCCATCATCTAGGTAGGTTCCCACTCTTCCCAAACCAGAACTGCAGACAGGAAGACCTGTGCCAGCACAGGAAATATTACCTACACAAAGTTCCAAAAGAAATACAAGCACTCTGGAGTTCCAGAAATTTTTTAGACCAATAAGGAGACCAAGGAAGGCCTGACCTATTTTTTAAAGCTCCATTCAGTAACATTAGAACATACTGGGTTGTTACCTGTTTGCAACTAGTAACATGGGCACAAAGGGGCCAGGCAACTTCAGAGATGTTGTGCAAATAAAGCTGAGAAACGACTGGAAGGAATTTAACAGCAGTGCAAATGCTATATTAATAATGGCTAATAAGCAATACAAAAGTAACAACCGAGTGCACTTCTACATTAGATTCATGCTGTAACTCCTAGTGATTTTCTAGTAAATAGAAAGCATAAGCATATTTTTATAGGAAGAAGCTTACTAGTCTGGAAACTTGGGGAGGGACAAGGGGTGAAACTTTTTTTAAAAGCACAGCTCCATATTTCCCATCTTCATTCTCCACAATCCTTAACAACAAGGGCTAAAATAGTAGAAACCCCCAAGCTCTTCAATCTGTCAGGCATGGTGTGAAATAATATCCCAGAACCATCTGCCTTTAAGTTGCCTATTTTGGGGGGGAGAGGGCCAAAAAGAATTCTTCTTGCTGTAAAGATTCAAGGTCTATTCTTAGTCTCTTAAATATTGCAAAGAAAGCAGTTGCCTGCGACAGCACATGGAAAAGAAAAGCATCTGGCGTCTGCTTTTATATATACAGGCGCGATACACATCTCCAGTGTGTCAAATAATAATAAGTTGGGAATAAAATGGAACAGCTAACATGGTTGTATGGGAACCCTTGACTGCTCTCCCCATCTCCTGCATTTCATCACTGAATTCAAATAAGATAAAGAATCAACACTGTCGGTTATTGTGGCTTTCCAAGGTCATCGGTTTTTGCTCATATACACAAACAGCATAAGATAAATGACTACGAACATATTATTTTATCTAAGTTTTCAAGGTCACAAGGGTCATGGCTTTCAACCCTGGTCAAGCCATAGAAATACATGCATGTTATTTATGCAGATTTGGCCTGCAGTAAGAGTCGCACTATCAGCAGTGATTAAAGGGAGTAAAGAAACGTGAGCCACCCTGAAGTCTCTTAGATCAAAGACATGAAACCACAGTCTTCTACATTATCATTTCCTCCCTCTGAAAGAAACAGTTCTGTCTTTGCCTTCCTGACCTTTGCGGTCTCTCTCTGATTAAACTCACCAAGGGAAGGTGAGGGCTTTCCCCTTTCTGTCTCCAGCAGCTGGTGTTGAAGTGAGGGGCAGATGGGGCTCGCCTTGGGGGATATCTTCAGGAGAAGAAAAGTCTAAGCAGTAGACCCAACACATTCCAGAGTGGAGTCCCTGTACTCCTCCTTTCAGCAACTCCTGCAGCCAAGCTGGTGCCAAACATATTGCTCTGCTTTCCTTTCGACCATATCAACGAGGCCACAAACTGCAGGTGTGAGGAATCCTTTTCAACCAAAGGGCCAGTCTGAGCAACTTTCCAGGGGCCACGTGTCAGTGGTGGGCAAGGCCGCAGGCAAATGTGAATGGAGCAATGAAATGGAAGTTCAACCTGTGTACAGTCGGCTACTTTCTATATTCTCACACACTCTTTTTTAATCCTCCATTCAAGCTAGCGATGGCAGCCAGGCAAACAGACTCATGGAGGGTGCAAAGTAGGGTCAGTGAGGGCGTTGACCTAGGAGAGGGGCATGTCCAGAGTAGTGGGCAGGTCAAAGTCCTGAGAGGCAGACAGAGCTGCTTCCAGCGTTCCAAAATTCACCAGGCACATTTTGAACCTGGCTATCAGCCGCTTGTGACCAAGTGAAGGTGTCCAAGCAGCAGAATGGCACCTGATGTCTTCACCATCTGGAAGTTAGGATCATTGGATCTGGACTGCTTTCACACACTAGCAACACATCCTATGGAATTTTATGGAGGATGGATGGCGGCTAACAGATTGAGGTTGAATCCTGACAAGATAGAAATACTGTTTTGGAGGGACAGGAGGCGGGCAGGTGTGGAGGACTCCCTGGTCCTGAATGGGGTAACTGTGCCCCTGAAGGACCAGGTGCGCAGCCTGGGAGTCATTTTGGACTCGCAGCTGTCCATGGAGGCACAGGTCAATTCTGTGTGCAGGGCAGCTGTTTAGCAGCTCCATCTGGTACGCAGGCTGAGACCCTATCTGCCTACGGACTGCCTCGCCAGAGTGGTGCATGCTCTGGTTGTCACTCGCTTGGACTACTGCAATGCGTTCTACCTTTGAAGGTGACCCAGAAACTACAACTAATCCAGAATCCAGCTAGACTGGTGCCTGCGAGCGGCCGCCGAGACCACATAACACCAGTCTTGAAAGACCTACATTGGCTCCCAGTACGTTTCCGAGCACAATTCAAAGTATTGGTGCTGACCTTTAAAGCCCTAAATGGCCTCGGCCTAGTATATCTGAAGGAGCATCTCCACCCCCATCGTTCAGCCCGGACACTGAGGTCCAGCGCCGAGGGCCTTCTGGTGGTTCTCTCACTGCAAGAAGCCAAGTTACAGGGAACCAGGCAGAGGGCCTTCTCGGTAGTGGCACCCGCCCTGTGGAATGCCCTCCCACCAGATGTCAAAGAGAACAACAACTACCAGACTTTTAGAAGACACCTGAAGGCAGCCCTGTTTTGGGAAGCTTTTAATGTTTGATGCATTACTGTATTTTAATATTTTGTTGGAAGCCGCCCAGAGTGGCTGGGGAAGCCCAGCCAGATGGGCAGGGTATAAATAAATTGTTGTTGTTGTTGTTGTTGTTGTTGTTGTTGTTGTTATTTGCTATATTTTATCTGCACAATGAGAACAAATCTCAGGAACCAAAAACTTGCATTTAAAAATATGACTTTTGAGCTGTCTGGCCCCAAAACAACAAGTAGGCATTCCATTTTGGCGACTGTAGCCCTGGTTTAAATAGCCATTTGGTGCCTAGCTTATATATCTGAGTTACTAACACTGGAATGTTCAGAGGGCACATTCAAGCCTGGAATCCAAGGCCCCACAACTCTCTGACACAGAAAGACCCCTTTGGCTGCCCATGGCTGGTGAATGAGTGTCTAACGTAGTAACATCAATGAAGTAGAAAGGCTGAATTTTTAGGACTTTAAAAGTTCAACTGCTGTCAGTCTGCAAGACTAATAAGCAGCATCTGGTTTCCCTCTAGAACAAAAACTAAGAGCACAAGCAGCTTTCCACAAAGGTGATGCTAAGCAGAGTTCTACAACTTGGCAGACATCACATAAAAGCTGGAACAATAAAGCATGGGTAGGCAAACTAAGGCCTGGGGACGGATCCGGCCCCATCGCCTTCTAAACCTGGCCCATTGATGGATCTGGAATCAACATGTTTTTACAAGGGTAGAATGTGTCCTTTTATTTAAAATGCATCTCTGGGTTATTTGTGGGGCATAGGAATTTGTTCATTATTATTTTTTTATCAAATATAGTCCAGCCCTCCACAAGGTCTGAGGGACAGTGGACCGGCCCCCTGCTGAAAAAGTTTGCTGGCCCCTGCAATACAGTAACAGACTCCAACAATGAACTTTAACATCAGCCTTCCCCAACCCGGTGGTTGTTGTATGTTGTTCTTATGCCCCACATTTCACCCGGAGGTTTCCTCCAGATTTTTGAGACTACAACTCCCATCAGCCTCAGCCAGCAGTTATAGTTCAAAGATGGTGAGGCTGCTTTATATTTTTGATCCAATAAAGGTTGCATTTGGGCAATGCAATCCCTACTCAGGAGTAAGTCCTACAAAATTCAGGGGTTCTATGATTCTATGTGATTCTATGTTGGCCGCAGAAGAGAAAAGCCCTAATCTCTCCTGGCAAGAACGTAAAGGCTAGCCTCTTAGGCTGTTAAAAAACAACAAAACCACTGACTTCTACCAAGCAAGATGGTAGATAAGTCCCATTTTATCTTAAGAACTATGTACTTTCCCCTCAAGGAAGCCTGCCAGAGCTTTAAGATTAGCCTCAGAGACCTGGCCGGGTGCTCCAAAAATGTTTTTATGTCAGCAAGCATCTACTGTTCAACTGTTTGCTGCTGTAAAGTAACTATATAGGATAATGCTATCTTTATTGCTGTTGTTTTTGTACTGGAAGAAGGGATTTAAGAGTTGTTGCTTTGTTTCATTTTATTGTTTATAAACATGTCTTTATAGGGCAAGTTACACCTAAGATTACCAAGTCAATAAAAAACACTCAGCCAACCAACTAAATTCTCCCAGAGGCAAGTGCAGGTCTGTGACCAAAGTCTTTGAAGTACCTAGCAACACCCTTGCCTCCAGGTGATCATCAGACAGGCAGGTTTTTTCTTTCTTAGGATCTTTTCCCTCTATGCAGTCGATTTATGCCACAAATACATCTGGGACAGGTAGTAAGATGTTTGTGCAGTAGTCATTTCTCCACACTTATCTGCAAGGCTGGTCATAGTAGAGCCAAGGTGTGCGCATGAAGTTAAGGGAAGTTTTCAATTCCTCTGGCTAATAAACTATATTCTGCTTGCAAGCTTCCTATGGGTATCTGGCAGGCCAATGTGAAAACTGGATGCTAGACTAGACGTGACATTGGCCTGATCCAGTAGGACTCTTCCTAAGCTCTTATGAACACCTGAGACAAATTAGGTCCCCTCCCTCTTCCCTTTCACTTGCTCAAGTGGCAGAATACAGGATTTGCAAGAAGGGGGATACCAAGTATTAAGCAGATCAAGAGAGCATCGACGAGAGAGCTATATCCACAGCAAACACAGAAAAATATGAATCACAGCCCTTTAGATGTTCGCATTTACCCTAATCGCTGGAAGGAACACCAATTCATCAGGTCTGGAATCCAGGCAGACACACAGTGTACATCAGGCAACCGGCAAGAGCCACAACCTACACAGCAGGTGCGTTAAACAAACACTGACATCACTCACTTAAAATGTTCAGTCACCATCTCATTGCCGCTAATACGCAGCAGGTAAATTGTGCTTTTCTTCACTTCTTCTCAATGCAATGGGAAATTATGCTATGTTCGCACTACATTTATTAAGTATACTCTCAATATATGTTTATTCAATATACCAAAAGAAACCTTTCATTTTCCTACCTGAGGCTTTTTGCAATGCAGAGTATTTAGGCTTGTGCCACCAAGTCATACAAGCAGCTCTGGGTCAATGGTACAGAGCTCACCTCAGGAGCAAGGCAAGGTTAATCGGGCTGACTGGAAAGAGGATTGCCTTAGTGCATATTATCTTTAGGCTCAAGATGGACACGTTGCACAGAGACAGCTGGCAAATTCAAATCTGTAACACTCAAGTAATGGGGGTGGGGGAACAACCCAAATAAAAGTGTGGGAAGTTGGGGGAGTGGGAGAGGCCAGAAGTGAGAAAGGATGGCACTAGTGGAATGCACATTGCTCTGGATGGATGTGGTCACACTCCCCTTGAAGAATCACAGAAGCAGGTGTGCAGCTTGGGGAGACTTCTGTATCCAACACCATCAGTGGAGGCACAAGCAAGTTCAGTGGCACAGAATGCCTTCTAGCAACTTTGACCAATAGCACAGTTGCAACCCTAACAGGACAGGGATAACCTGGTTTCAGTTGTCTACGCTCTGATTACCTCCTGGTTAGACTACTGCAATGCACTGTATGTGGGACTGCCTTTGAAGACAGGTCAGAAACTACAGCTAGTACAGGGCTACTTAGCAGAGGTAAATGGTTAACCAAAACATAAAGGTGGAAACATGTAACACTGGTTCTGACCCAACTGTGTTGGCTGCCAATTTGTTTCTGGGACCAATTGCTGCTTTTGACCTTTAAAGCCTTATATAATTCGGGACCGCTATATCTAAAAGACCACCTTTCCCCATATGAACCTGCCAGGACCCAGAGGCTATTATCTGAAGCTCTTCTTTACATGCCACCTCCACAACTGGAAGGTGACAAGAAAATGGGCCTTCTCTGAAGTAGGCCCTGATTATGGAAGTAGCCTCTGTTTAAGAAGGCCCACTGTTTAAGGAGGCTTGTGACAAATACATTTTTGTTTTCAAGGTCATTTGGACATCATCGGGACATTTGATATTATCATTATTACGATATTGTACTATAATAATACATTGTATGGTTAAATTTATTTACAGTAACGTTTATGTGAGTTTACTATAGCATTTTTACTTTAGTTGCAAATCACTTTGTGGCCTTTTTGGTGGAAAGGAATGCATAAAAAATTAAGAAACCTAACCTAGCAAGGAAAAATGGTTCCATATGTTTATGGGGGTAAATGTAGCTACTTTTTGCATTCAGGATCGCCTGCCACATAGCATGTGGCTTCTGAAAACCAAACTAATAGTTTTCTGGAAAGGGACTTCAAAAGATAATTTCCTCCTCTCTCCCCGCCCCTACTTACTGGCCTGCACAGCTTGAATCCTCCTGATCTAGTGGTTTTGTCTTCTTTGTTTCTATCGACGCTTTCTAAGCATTTCCTTGGCGGGCGTAAAATGGTTTCAGACCGAGCCCTTCCATCTGACAACCAGACAATTTGAAATACGCTACGTATATTCTAACAGTGAAAAACGCCGTCCAATAAAAAGAAAAGAGCAGGCCTGGGGAGATTTGGGGAGGGGCTGCAGATTGGGATGATGGACATTAACAAATACAAGGTATACGGATGGGGGTTGCAGCAGCTGCTGCTGCCGCCCCACGGACGAGAAAAGCAGGAAAGAGCGCCACGCCTCCCGTTTCCAGCTCCGGCGCTGCAAAGACCGTGTCCGGCGCGAACTGCGGCCCTTCTACTCCCCGTTAGCGGCAGCGGCACCGACTTGCAGCCCCGGGATCGTCCCGCTTGCTTCGCCCAGCCGCAAGCACTTGAAAGGGCGACTCCGAGCGCGGCTGCAAAGGGGCGCCGAAAGCCCCCCCCCCTTAACCGAGCGCATCTGGCCCAGCGCCACTTAAGGTCTCCCCGCCGGGATCCCTCCCAACCTTTGCCTGGGGAGGCGTGCCTGCATGGATAGGCAAACTAAGGCCCGGGGGCCGGATTCGGCCCAGTCGCCTTCTCAATCCGGCCCGCGGACGGTCTGGGAATCAGCGTGTTTTGACCTGAGTAGAACGTGTCCTTTTATTTAAAATGCATCTCTGGGTTATTTGTGGGGCATAGGAATTTATTCATATTATTTTTCAAAATCTAGTCCGGCCCCCCCACAAGGTCTGAGGGACAGTGGACTGGCCCCCTGCTGAAAAAGTTTGCTGACCTTTGGCTTAGAGGGAGAGGTCGCCCACTGGAAAGGGCTTCTCCCCCCCCCCCACCCTTTTTGGGCCCCGTGCATGGGGACGGGCGCCGCGCTGAGGAAAAGCTGGGCTCCCACCTCTCCCCGCTGGCGCAAGCGCGCACCTCACCGCTCCCCCTCTTAACCCACCCACCCGCCATGCAAAATGCAAGAGTGCCGCTCCCCGACGTACCCCTCGCTCGCTTACCTCCCCGGGCAGGAGAGCTTCGCAGCAGCAGCAGCAGCGTCGTGCCCGCTCAGCGACTCCGCTCGCCTCCGCCCCGCGGCACCACGAGGTGCGCGAGCTTGTTTACCAACTCGCGTTTCTCTCCCCCCCCCCCTTCCCGTACCGCCCCGTCGGCTGGAGACCCCCGCGGCCAGGCTCCGCCCCCGGCGCGCCTATTGGCTCTGCCGAAACCACCGCCCTCCCCTGCCCGGGGATTAGCGCGAGAGCCGAGGTTGCCAAGCCGCCGGGAGCGTGTTCGGCTCGTGGGGCCCGCGCTCTGGCCAATGGGAAGCCGGGGCGGACGGAGCTTCCGCCAATCCCGAAGCGGCGTGTCCTCTCGTCCGTTCCCTCCCGCCGCCTCTCGCACATCCCGTCCTTGTTGCGCTGCTCGTTCGACGCGGTGGCGGGAGGGTCGGTGCATGTGCAGCGGGGCACGTTGCTGTTGCCGCTGTGCGCGTCTTTCCTCCCCCCCCCCCGGGGTTGTGCTGCGTCGTCCCCGCCCTCGGACAAAGCTGGGGTTCCCGGACTCCCAGTCTAACAAAGGCCGCTTTCCCAAAAGCTCCTGTCTGCCACCCTGAAGTTACGTGTCTCCCTGCACGTATCTGCACAGGGCATTTCAGTGCAGTGCTTGTTGGTACAGGGAAGGGGGGAGACGCTTGGAAGTTTCCTGTGTTAATGGGGTTAACTGCAGGGCGGATAATTTGCAAGAGAAATGGTGTGGTGCGAAAAGGCAAAGATAAAAGGTTGCTGGGTTTTAAATTTATTTTTTAGGATACTCCTTTTGTTACTTCAAAAAAGGGTTAAAAATGTATGTTGCAACTAATGGCTTAAAAGTATACAAAGTGACTTGGCAGTCCCTTCGTTTTCATAGCCTTATCATTTCGCAGAGAAGCGTAAACAAATAACCACCCAGAAAGAAGCAAATATCAATTTCCCTGCTTGACATCCAGCGTGCTGGCCACCAAAGTATGCAGCCCCTGACCTAGAATTCCCAGTTCTCTGCCACACAATTATTTACTCTTAGCAGAGCAGACAGCCAATAAAATAAGGCTGCAATCCTGACCCTACTTACCTGGGAGCAAGACCCACTGAATTCAGTGGGACTTACTTCTGAGTAAACATGAAGTCAAGATTGCATTGTTCGTTTGGGTCTACTATTGGGGCTATCAAACACCCTGCTTCTGAATTCATGCTTAAAACAGAAAGCATGTTGACAATTCAGATTGCAACAGCTAAATAAAAGTGGACACTTAAATTTTATTTGTTACATTTGTATCTCAGTCTTATTCTCAAAGGGATGTTTTGATCATTGGCCGCCTTCTCTCTTCTCTGAAATAAAACAGTCTTGTGGCACCTTAAATAATTGTATAATAGCATGTCCTTTTGTGGGCCAGAATCCACTTCATTAGACGCTTGAAGTGTAATCCTTAGCTGCACGTACACACAGACACAGATACATACAGATACATACACATGGGAATAGAATTGTAAGCCGCCCAGAGTGGCTGTGTTAACCCAGTCAGATGGGCAGTTAGCTAGCTAAATAAATTAGAAAAAATAAAATAAAATAAAAAGACTAATCAGCAAACACTGTAAGGAACTACTAACTTTTCTCTTGGTTGCTGTCAGGCTTAAAATGGTGTGATGTTGGTGAACACTTGAAAGACACTCAGCATAGTCATGTTTGGACCATTTCATAGGCAAACTCGGCCCTCCAGATGTTTTGGGACTACAACTCCCATCATCCCTAGCTAACAAAACCAGTGGTCAGGGATAATGGGAGTTGTAGTCCCAAAACATCTGGGAGCCCCGAGTTGGCCTGCATTAGCAGTATGCCTGCATTAGCAGATAAATTGATATGCCCAGTCAAAGTAGATAAAATGACTGCAGACCCCCAACTCTTTTTATGCAGGTTGGCATATTCTCATTTTACACATGAGAAGAGACAACCAAATGAGAAAACTGCCACAAACACATGGCAAGCTGTGGAGCGATATGCTAGAATTATACGAAGTTGGACAATGTATTTGTGTATTTGCTCTTTTATTATAGAATACCTGTAAACACAAGGAATTTGCTTATGACCTCAGAGCAGTTGTGTCTTCTGGCTACAGTTATATCGGTTTGTATTCCTTTGTGATTGAATCTAAATATATATCCAAGAAGCCATTATATCTCAAACTGTTTGTATTTAATAATATTCAAACATTTACATTTTTGCAGTACAATGCTATACATGTCTACTCATAAGGAAGCCCCTTTGAACTCAGCAGGGCTTACACCCAAGTAAGTTGGTTTAGGATTGCAGCCTAGAAATAACAACAAAACATAGAGAGTTGTCATGCACCTCTGTCAATCTTTCTGTGTATGTGTGATATGCATGTGTTAAGTGGAATATTTGTAGAGCAATAGGTTAGACATACTTCATAAAGAACTTTCAATCAGAAAGATCAACTTTAAATACCAAGTTTCCCCATCTGTCTCTGTATCCACAGAGCTGCATGCCAGGGTTTTTGAAGTTAATTTCCAGTATTTTATATAGCTGAATGGTTTTCTTTCCTCCCAGCTGGAATCAATATTATTCAGACATCTTGTTTTAAGTGGATATTTTTCTTAACCTTTTGGTGTGTTGAATTTGGACTTTAGCTTTGTATTGTCTTTGTTCATAAGATCGTTTACCCTGAAGGCTGAGTTTCAACAGCTGGATCTTCATTTGTACAGCATCAGGCTTGAGACTACTTGCACAAAGAGTAGTCCCACATATCTTTGGGGAATATATTATCCAATATTATTTGAGGATTGCAGATTTAATTGGTCCATCTCACGTACTAAAGCCTTGGTTCGTTTTTTCATAAAGTTATTGTTTTACATATGTCATACTGTACTTGAACAGTCAAGCTTGGTATGAACTTGTTACCAGAAATAATTCCCAGCAGGTCCCAAGCAAATCAGGGAAATGGTTTCTGAGATGGAACATTACTGATAATTCATGATAATAATAAAAAAGCTTTTCTCCGTCTCTCATGATACCAGAACTCATGGACACCCAAGGAAGCTGGAAGATTCAGGACAGAGAGAACAATAATTTATTTACACAGTGCATAGTTAAACTATGGAACTTGCTGTCATAGGAAGCAGTGATGATCACCAACTTGGGTAGCTTTGAAAGAGGATTAGACCAATTCATGGAGAAGGCTGTCAAAGGGCCCTATCCATACCTTGGCTTAATGTGGATAGTGAACCCTTTGTATATACTTTAATTCCCCCTCATCCATGAGGCCCCCCTCCTCCAACTACTGCTTTCCCTAAATCAAATAATTCCCAATTCAATTGATGCAGCTCTCCTATTTGGATTTTCATACCATTTATTTTTGACCAAACTGCGGGAGGCAGTGGAAGACAGAAGTGCCTGGCATGCTCTGGTCCATGAGGTCAAGAAGAATCGGACACAACTAAACAACTAAACAAAAACAACAACAACCATTTATTTATTTATTTATTTGCTTGTTTATTTGCTTGCTTGCTTGCTTGCTTGCTTGCTTGTTTGCTTGTTTCACAAAGGTGGACTCAAAGTGACTTCATCTTTTTTTGTCTCAGCGTAACCACTTGCAGACCTCAACAGGAAGGAGGATGGAGATGAAACTAGGATTTATTGCAGGGATAAGCAACCTAAGGCCCAGGGGCCGGATCCAGCCCAATCACCTTCTCAATCCGGCCCACAGATGGTCTGGGAATCAGTGTGTTTTTACATGAGTAGAATGTGTGCTTTTATTTAAAATGCATCTCTGGGTTATTTGTGGGGCACAGGAACCCGTTCATATTCTTTTTCAAAATATAGTCTGCCCCCCCCCCAAGGTCTGAGGGACAGCCCACGGCTGAAAAAGGTTGCTGACCCCTGATTTATTGTCTTTGCCAATTATGGGCTTTGGCTCCACCTACAGCAGGCCTCCTGGTCTTCTGCCCTACCAGTGTCAATAGGCACCAGCCATCACTGATGTGTTGCATGTGTATGCATTCTCCTTCCAAACTGGATGCACCCGTGCATTTGCAATATTCTTGGCACCTGATGATTTACCCCAGGATAATACAAACTGAATGACACAAGAGAGACCACAAGTGAGTCTAGATGAAGAAGGCAACAAGCCACAGCAAGTCTGGGGCAGAAACACATCTCCTGCTGACAAAGGAAGCAAACAAGGAGGTTCCACATATTTAGCATTTTGCAACACAGTCTGTTGAAATGTGTGCCATCAACATTTGTTGTCCTATAATGTTACACTCATTGTTGAATTCTGAGGGTTTACATTGGTGTTTTTTTGTTTTTTAAGCCAGGGCTAGGGTGGTTGGAACTGGATTTTCTGGAGTGAAAAAAGAGTCTTTTTGTAAGTGCTTTATTTAAATCCATAAATAAGAACACAACAGCAAGATGTTGGAGTCAACCAATATATCTGGATAGCTCAGTTGGTTAGAGTATGGTGCTGATGAAGCCAAGGTTGCAGATTCGATCCCTGTATGGGAGAAGCTGCATATTCCTGAATTACAGTGGGTTGGACTAGATGATCCTCAGGGTCCTTTTACAATTCTATGATACAACTGAAGTATATTCATCATATGACCAATACATTAAAAAAAAACTTTAGGGATTTAGGAAGTTGCCTTATATTGTGTCAGGCCTTTGGGTCCAGCAATCTCAGAAGTGCTACACTGACTGCCAGATATGTTCCTTCCCTGTGATCAAACCTCCTGTGGTTGTTGTGGTGGTGATTGTTAAGCACAGGGAAAGATCCAGGCACTATACCACAATAAATAGCCACTTAAGCTGGTGGGAGGAGGAAGAGTTTCTTTCATTATAGCTCACACATCATGCGATCCAAATTTGAAGACCAGCTGGTGATGGAGAGTAGGGGGACAGGCATTTTGATGAAAGAAAAGTGGTAACAAACAGCCAAATTAGCTGTGATCCTATATATGTTGCTTGAAGTTACATTTTTAGTTTTTTTTTAAATAACTATTAAATATAGCCACTTCTAATGAGGATCCCAATGCGAAGTGAGGGTTTTAAACTGGCGCCCCATATATATTCCAGGGGCTGTTATTAGCCCTGAAGAAAAGCTTCATTTGTCAGTGGGATCTACTTCCCTGGGGCTAATGGTAGTTACTGAGGAGGCAATTTTCATCAGAACTTCAGAGCAAAATGAAATGCTTAAATCCAGGGGCAACCCACCCTGTTTCGCTGCCTGAGGCAAAACAGAACATATTCAAGCTGCATCTTCAGTGACGGGTGCAGCAGCAGGATATGCCGCCTCAGAAACCCAGTGGGATCCTGCTGCCTGAGGCAGTCTCCTCAGGTTGCCTCGTGGTAAGGCCAGTCTTGCTTAAACCCTCTTCCATATGTCCCACTGTTCCCATGAACATAATAAAAGCCCTGCTGGATCAGGCCAAAGGCCCACTTAGTCCAACATTCTGTTGAGGATGTATTCTATTAGATTAGATGCCTGTGGGTTTTGCTTTTAAATTTTAGACTGGACAGACCCAGAAATAGACAAAGAAAACCTCAATAACGACATAAGTCATCTGTGTAGTGCCTTGGCTCCAGTAAGATCCTTTTTGTTTTGCATGCCTATGTTACCGTTCTCTCTGAACATGTGCAACTCAGAGCAGGCTCCAAAGCCAACTCTGTTTTGTATACGCACCTAATGTACACAGTGGCACAGTGGCGCTAAGGAGTTAGCACCAGCATTGCTAAATTCATCAAAAATCTGCCAAACAGCATTGGCAACTTCCTGTCAGGGAGGTAATAAGAGAAGCCTTTAGCAATTGCATGGTGCAGTTTGGGGTTATTGGAAAGGTGTTGTTGTTTAGTCATTTAGTCGTGTCCGACTCTTCGTGACCCCATGGACCAGAGCACGCCAGGCACTCCTGTCTCCCACTGCCTCCCGCAGTTTGGTCAAATTCATGTTGGTAGTTTCAAGAACACTGTCCAACCATCTCGTCCTCTATCGTCCCCTTCTCCTTGTGCCCTCCATCTTTCCCAAAACCGGGGTCTTTTCCAGGGAGTCTTCTCTTCTCATGAGGTGGCCAAAGTATTGGAGCCTCAGCTTCAGGATCTATCCTTCCAGTGAGCACTCAGGGCTGATTTCCTTAAGAATGGATACGTTTGATCTTCTTGCAGTCCATGGGACTCTTAAGAGTCTCCTTCAGCATCAGAATTCAAAAGCATCAATTATTTGGCGATCAGCCTTCTTTATGGTCCAGCTCTCACTTCCATACATCACTACTGGGAAAACCATAGCTTTAACTATACGGACCTTTGTTGGCAAGGTGATGTCTCTGCTTTTTAAGATGCTGTCTAGGTTTTGGAAAGGTAGTCAGACCATATCAATCAGCTCTCATCTTGGAGTTGGAATACCATCTAGCTTTCCAAAATAGCTGGGATATGCATAGATGCATGGTGCCTCTGCAAAACAGGTGGGGATAGAAGGGAACTTATCTTTTTATTCTATGAAGTATTTATTTCTTTCCTTATCATGAGTGGTTTCTGGAACATAAAGGAGGGAGGAAGTGCCATATTGTTCTTAGGCATGCAAGGGAGAGATGTATTAACGCATATGAAAGCACCCACCCTGAGTCCTAAGTCCACCTGCACTTGGAGTGCCCTGTAATTCTAGGCCATGCTGTGAAACACACACAGACCACACGGCTGGAGCCTTCTCCTATCATAACAAAACAGCTTGCTTCCCTGGTCTCCTATCAACATGAATCTAAAGCAGCAATTGTGCGGCTGGTTGTGGGCTGAGAGAAGCAGTAAGCGGATGGGATGAGCTGAATCAGAAGTTTTGCATTACAAAGCTTGTTCTATTGAGAAAGAAAGCCTGTTGGGTTTTATGATGAGTTGGCCACTAACTGATTTGATCAAGGTCACAGGTTCTTAAGTATGCTGGCAGCTGAATAAAAGAGAAAGGGGAGCTCTAATTACTGGACTGCATAGTGGTATTTAGACTAGTCCTCATTAAGTTTATCTGATGATGAGAAACATTCCACAACTATGGCATTAGGCAGCTAATTAATTAAGAGCAGAAACTTCCAAATGGTTGGAATGTTGGGGTGAATTGCTGGCCAAATGATGGTGAGAAGTCATGATGGGGTTGTTATGATTTGGCTCTCTTGAGCATGAATTGGCATGGTCCAATGGGAGAACACTGAATCATAAGCAGTTCCAAATATCTGAAATAAGTCATACATTCTGCCAAGGAGGTCTGGTCTGGTATGGCAGACAAGGAGTGTGAAAGAGACCTGAATAGGAATTTGAGTTTGATGCAGGCTTGCAGTGTGGTTTAAAAAAAAAAGTTTTCTGGGTGCAGCTATTCCACTGTGATTTCATCTGTGCCCCTGCAATTTCTATAGTTTGCATCAAACAAAAGCAACAACAAACGAGGGAAGCACTCTTTTTATGCTGCAACTGCAGCATAGATTGGCTGCAGAGGTAAAATCAGCACACACATAAACTTAAAGCACAGTTTAAGACTATGCGGAAGGGAACTTAGTAAATCTGAGCAAAATGCTCTGTCCTTTGAAGCCGCATCTGACAGAATATGACAAAATATGTCATCAATAGGTTCTGGTCGACCCTACGAAGATTTGGGAAGCAGAACTGAAACTGTGGTTGCTTTTGCACGTTGAAGAATATTGTCCACTTCTCTGTTTTTTTAGCACAAGTCAGTCTTCTTGGAAGGGGAAGACACAAAGCCAACAGCTGCTGCTTCCAGAGATAACCTTTGCAAATCCAATCTAAGTCCTAAATCTTGGCAGGTGTTTTTCCCCTCCCCTTTTACCTTGAACTTTCCCCCCTGTGGGAATCAAAGGTCGAAAAAGAGTTCACAGCTCTAATCTTCTGTCCAGCTACAACATTTCTGCTGAGCTCTAGATCTGTATGTTCCAAAATAAATCCAGCTTGACCTGCTTGGCTCTGAGGAGGCTTCTAGACAAGGACTTTGTATTGTAAAGGGCCAGTGTCAGGGATCACAGGTGGGGCGCTGGCAACAAGTTGTGGTTGTTGTTTTGCTGGATTTCCCCCCCAGCATTGTAAATCTAATTAAAGTGGAGGGAGGATACAGGCTGGCATTTTAATGCCAACAGTGTCATGTAGATGCTGCAAAACAGGTAAATGCATAGAATAATAGAACTGGGACATGGGTGGCGCTGCGGTTTGAATCCCCGCGACGGGGTGAGCTTCCATTGCTCAGTCCCTGCTCCTGCCAACCTAGCAGTTCGAAAGCACGTCATGTGCAAGTAGATAAATAGGTACTGCTCCGGTGGGAAGATAAACGGCGTTTCCATGTGCTGCTCTGGTTTGCCAGAAGCGGTTCAGTCATGCTGGCCACATGACCTGGAAACTGTACGCCAGCTCCCTTGGCCAATCAAGCGAGATGAGCGCCGCAACCCCAGAGTCGGCCACGAGTGGATCTAATGGTCAGGGGTTCCTTTACCTTTAATAGAACTGAAGAGTTGGAAGGGACCCTGATGATCATCTAGTCCAACCTCCTACAGCTGTCCCATATAGGAATTGAATCTGCGATCTTGGTGTTATCAGCACCATGCTCTAGTCTAACGGAATGAGCTATCCAGTTGTGAAGAGGAACCCATCCCAAAATAAACTCCTGCCTGAACACAGCTTTAGCAGAACAGGAAATTCATCCAGATTCTCCCCACTCCACCCCAACTGCTCATCAAATTGCCAGTTGTGTTGTAGTTTTTTGCATCCACAAAACTACTAAATACTAAATTGGTTATTAACATGCTAAGTAAATCTTCTCCCCACCCCTGGTTTGGACTTGGTATGAACTTTGAACAAAGTGCTGCAGAAGCCTTGTGAAACATTTGATACATGCCTGTGTCCAGAAGCCACACGCAGATACAAAATATTCTGCTGTAATTGGTTTTTCGATCCCAAAGATCCACTGACTGTGATCAATTCCTGCCTTGCAAAGGGTTGGACTACTAGATGACCCTATAATTGTATGGTTTTAAAATATCAAAGAAATCAGAGGAGTTGGTCGTTTGGGCATTTAAATCCCTGGCCTGCCACTCCTATTTCTGGCAGATGTTGCATTTCAAGCTGGTGTAAGTTACGTTTAGCTTATTGTGACCTGGAAGTTAACAAGACCTTCTTTTTAAATAAAGAAAATATATATTGGGCATAATGGAATCTATGAATCTGCACTGTGTGTGTGGCATGAATCAGCAGGGGGGTGAGACAGTTGCCCTTTTGCCTGCAGCTGACTGACACATCATTTATATGAATTAGGATGCTGGGAAGTTCTGAATGTGCACATCTACTTGCATACATGCTGGGAAAACCTTGCACGTTTCAATACAGTAAAACCTTGTTCAACCCAATGACGAACTAAGGACATTCACATCTGTACTTCCAGATCATCAGAAATTCATGTGCGCCGCAGTGACTCAAGGCAGCTTTACAGATAAAATAGAAACAGCTAAAAACTGGGTTAAGCTACAGTTTGTGTTACTGCAAGGCTAAAGAACCCGTAGCCCTTCAGTTGTTGTTGAATTACATTTTCTATCATTCCTGACTATTGGTTGTGCTGGCTGGGGCTGATGGGACATGTAGTTCAAAAGCATTTAGGCTACAGCCACTCAACACACATTTAAAACACCCCACTATAACAGTAGAGTAATGGAGATTCCTGGGAACTGTAGCTTGCTAAGGTTGCTAGAAATGATATAAGATATAATATAGGAATTATAGCTCTGTGAGGTCAACACCTTTAACAAACTATGGTTCCTAGGATTCTCCATGACTTAAAGTGGTATAGGTAAAGGTAAAGGGACCCCTGACCATTAGGTCCAGTCGTGGCCGACTCTGGGGTTGTGGCGCTCATCTCGCTTTACTAGCCGAGGGAGCCGGCGTTTGTCCACAGACAGTTTTCCCGAGTCATGTGTCCAGCATGACTAAGCCATTTCTGGCGAACCAGAGCAGTGCATGGAAATGCCGTTTACCTCCCGCTGGAGTGGTACCTATTTATCTACTTGCACTTTGACATGCTTTCGAACTGCTAGGTTGGCAGGAGCAGGGGACCAAGCAACGGGAGCTCACCCCGTTGCGGGGATTCGAACCGCCGACCTTCTGATCGGCAAGTCCTAGGCTCTGTGGTTTAACCCATAGCGCCACCCACGTCCCTAAAGTGGTATAAGAGTGCTTTAAAATCAGAGAATCTGAAGATTGGAAGGTACCCTAAGGGTAATCTAGTCCAATTCTCTGCAGTGTAGGAATCACAGCTAATGCATGCTGATTCCTGTGACTCAACAATGTGACTCAACAGGTTTTCTACTCCTTGGGGATGGGTCAGGAAAAACAAACAAACATGCAGGAGCCAATAGTGGTACCCGCAGCTCCCTTTTTCCTACAGCATGTGGTCAGGAATGAGGCACTTTTAGATGCTTTTGAGTCTTGGATGTTTTCTTCCTGGTCTGATCAGAAATAGTGGCTTGGGGCATGCTTTCCTTTCCAAAATGTAAGGGGGTTAAAGGGTGAGAAGGAATTAGTATAAATTAAATTAATGACTGAATAAATTAAGATGCTGTTTATCCATTATTAGTTTTTATATTATTGTACCTCTGTTGGTTATATTTTGGAGGGGTTGTGTTGTAAAAACATTATTGAATAATCCTTTTTGTAGCATGGGATATAATTTTTAAAAATGGTGTTCTTGTTTTCAATAGATGAATAAAGGGAGGCCAGTCTAGAGAAATCTAGTGGAGAGTAGCACAGAGGATTAAAAACAACCAATATATTTAGGAAATAAATATAGATAATTTAGATGTGTTATTCAACTCTCTTCTAAGTGAGAAACTGTTTTGATTTACACAGCTGGAGGATATATGAACTGGGATTGAGAATCCGCTAAACCTGGTAGGACTGTGTAAAGTAAAGGTAAAGGGACCCCTGACCGTTAGGTCCAGTCGTGGCAGACTCTGGGGTTGCGGTGCTCATTTCGCTTTATTGGCCGAGGGAGCCAGCGTACAGCTTCCGGGTCATGTGGCCAGCATGACTAAGCCGCTTCTGGCGAACCAGAGCAGCGAAAGGAAATGCCGTTTACCTTCCCTCCGGAGTGGTACCTATTTATCTACTTGCAGTTTGACATGCTTCCGAACTGCTAGGTTGGCAGGAGCAGGAACCGAGCAATGGGAGCTCACCCTGTCGCAGGGATTCGAACCGCTGACCTTCTGATCAGCAAGCCCTAGGTTCTGTGGTTTAACCAGAGGGGGGTAGGACTGTGTAGTTGTTGCCTAATACATGCTTCAGAAACATGAAGTTCATCCTTTAGGAATTCTAGAGGGATCCGTTGTCTTGCTTACACATTGTTTAAAATGTATATGCTGCCTTTTAACCCAACAGGGCCCTGCAGACAGTTCACTATAAATAGGGTATGACATAGGAAGAAGAAACCTATCATAGCATTGCTGGGTTACCTCATTTGCCCCAGGATGACGTGTCCCTTATCCCAAGATGTCCTTCTGTGTTGCCAGTCCATCCACACTGGCTTCTTCAAGCCTTGCTAAGTCTGAGGAAAGTTCCAGCCCAGTTGTCCCAATACTTTACCTGGCTCAGAGAGGCCTGCATATAAATGCCTCCAGCTGCCATCACTTCAGAGGCTCTGTTTATTTATATCTCTCTTTATATCATACCATAAATAGCGCGGAGCATTGATACCTTCAGAGAGGCAGGCACACTGTGCCCGCATTTGTACAGGCTGTAATTGTTGTTATCTCCCCTGCTGGTATGTGGCAGGAAGATAAACAGCCCACTGGTACTCAGTTGTCTTCAGTTCCAACCACCTCCTCTCATTCCTTGGAGAGGACGCAGACCTGGACCAGAATAACATTTGAGGGCTTCAGAAAGCCCAAGGGGGAGGGAAGAGATTACGTGTGAGGAGAGGAAGCAGGAATTACTGGTACATTCCCTAGGGGAGGCTACTCAATGGATTAAAGCGGATGTAAATTCCTCTTGTATGGAGGTAGGCAAGCAAGCCAACGAAAAATGTGTGCAGATGGAGCACGCCCAACCACCTGCAGTGCAGGAATCTTTTGCCCAACATGGGGCTTGAACCCCCAACCTTGAGAGTAAGAGTCTCATGTTCTACCCAATGAGCTATTTCTTATGGAAATGCAGTTCTTCAGCATTTGTTCTTTCCTTCTACAATGCTTCCCCTTTTCTAGTCCAGTTGTCAGTGTGCATGTACCATACATACCTTGGCCATCATCTTTGTTGCTTTCGTCATGCTATGTGTGGTTATATAGCTTTATGGTATTGGCAGTGCAGGGTTCTCTTAGAAACGTTTGTTTCATCAACTCTCCGTGCTTTCCACCCATCTCTGTGACACTCTGCTTTGGATTGTTACTAATGGCGGGTTGTTTTAACTTGAAACAAACGCCATCACTCTTGCCCCAGCCTTTTCTCAATGTTCATTCCTATTCAAATTAAATAGGAGTCTAGCACCAATCTGTTTGAGGGAGTTGTCGCAAGATGGGGTCACCAACTTGGTGGTGCCCTTCTAGATATTGTTGGGCTACAACTCCAATCTGCCCCAACCAGCATCTCCAACGGTTAATAATGATGGGAGATGAAGCCCAGCATCTAGAGGGCACCATGTTGGCTACCCCCAAGGGTTTCTGAGATACATGTGAAATGTTTTCAAGCTCAAAATGTACCACACAAATCTGACATATTACATATCGAGCACCGAGAAGAAACATCCACTATTGTTACAATGCCCTCTGGCGGCCAACTACAAAAATCTCATTCTACTGATCTTGTGGAATGGAGAACAACAACTGTCTTACTTTATTCAAAAGAGGGGAAATTTCTTGCTGGCCACAGATTCAGTTTATTGCTAGAGGCTCAATGAGAGAGAGAAACTTTTGGCAGATGATCAGAGAATTCCTACACCTTCTTCACAACTTTTATTCAGATAACATGAGAGATGTATTTCAGAAAGTAAATCACTTTAAAAAAATAGTGCTGCCTCGTAAGTATAATTTTTATTGTATACATTGCATTTACAGTAAGTACACAGGGATGTTGTTGTTTTCCTAATGTAGCTAGAAGCATTTCCTGTATATATGCAGTATATTTGTTTCCCTTTCACCAAATACACAGACATACAGCCACACACACGTCCCATGATGAGAATTAATCTGCTAGAATTACATTCAAAGAGATTTCTGGTGGAATTCTTTCCTGTTGGCCCTGATCATCCATGCAAAACTGTATAAAAATTTAATGAAGAAAATCAGAACCAATATAAAAAGGAAAGAGATCTGCCATGCAATCGCTATTCATTTCAATTCCAGTTCTAAGAATAATCAGAGAAATCCGATTGAAGTCAATAAATCATTGTGGGATAAATCAATACACATTTTGAAAGTTAATAGTTCTGGCTTGTGCCTACCATATATGTGATTAAGATTTCTCTAGTCCACAAAATATTTGCTACCTTGCTACAGTTGACTGGTGCATTAATGAGTACTTCAAAAAGCACCTAAAAGTGCAGTACATGCTAGACAGCTTAAAGTCTAGAAAAGGGGGGAGGGGGGAGAGAGATCTAGACCAATTAAGCAAACATCAGCTCAATACCTTTGCACATGGCAAAGCTCAAAAGTAGCCCCATGAATATACTTCATAATCTTGAAATCAATACATAAAATAACAGTGGAAATATTTTCATGACCAACTTACTGTTCTTCCTTCATGTTTGCAGCACCAGAGTATTGAAAAGCAGCTCATTTAATAAACAGAAAAAGTAGATCAATTTTTTAAAACATAAACCCCTACAAAGTTTCTTGAAACAGCTTGTATGTGAATGGAATAGCAAATACTGTATGGATTTGCAAGCGGTCTTAAAAATGTAACATTCATCAATATATTACTATGTACTGTAATTAATAGCCTTTTCAAAAGTAAGCAATTTAAAATATGTTTTGGAGATAAAAATGTTTGAAACTTAATCTTGATATAGTTTTTAGAGGGTTCACAGAAGGAAACTTCAGGCACAACCTATAAAGCAATCCTGTTGCTCAAGCCCACTGAAGCTAGGGACGAACAGTCCATGTCACTTTTACACATATTCATTCAGAAGTCTGTTCAGTCCCATTTCTGCATTAATGTACACCTTTATAAATTATCATTTAGATTTCTAAAGAAAAACCAACACTGAATTGAACACATTCTCATAAAAGAGCAAGCGTACACATATTCTGCCCAAATGTATGCATTTCATCCTAAAATACATTTTTTTAAAAAACACATTTTGGTAAGTTTTTTGAGCTATGAACTGCACTGCAAAAATTTGAGAAGAACAAATCACATTCTAAATTCCAAAGGAAGGTTCAGATCTGCTCAAGTTGAATTGAATCCACACAAATCCAATTCATCAAGCATCCAAAATTGAAATCAATGGGAGCTGCTGCACTTCAATGTCTCTTACATCGGATCCTCCCCCTGACCCTGCTCAGTCCCTTTTGCTTCATTAGGCTATTTCTTTTGCTTAGGCAGATAAATCACATAAGTAGCGTTGCTCTTAGAAGGGGATATTTGGAAGCAAAGCAGATCAGATTTAAAATAAAAACCAAAACCTTAAAACAACCAATGTCCCTGGGAGGAAGTCCAAGTTAGAAGTAAACTATTTGCGGGGCAAAAGTCTTGAATATTTTGAGCACCAACTGTTTCTCATTTAGATTAATGTGCACACCAGATTCAAATCTCATCCCTGTGTTTTGATACAAACATTATTCCCCAAACAGTTCACTCTTACATTAAATATTTTCCTAGCATTTCCAAGTTAGTCATTTAACACACACCCCACAGAGCCAAAAGAAGTTTGCCTGACCTCAATCAATGGCTTCTCCCCAAATCATTCCTGAACAGTGCAAAGCAAGAGGCTGTATGTGGGCTGCTTTTTTGGCCTGATTGCCAATTCAAGTATGAGGGAGGCAACAGGGCAACTAACCCCCCTGTTATTTACAACTTACCTCCACTTAAAGTTGGGCCCTCTGCTAGAGGCTCTAAAAGTATGCTGTATGGGGAACTGGTGGTCCCCTCCAGATACTGAATGGACTCCCAGTTCCCATCAGCCCCAGCCAGCTTGGCCAACGGTTAGGAATGATGGGAGCTGTCATCCTAACAATATTTGGAGGGCCACGGGCTCCCCATTATTATTTTTGATCCGCTTGCTCACATTGACCAGTGCTACAAAAACCATTGGGTCTTACAAAGATGTTGATTTTGTGTGTGTGTGTGTGTGTGTGTGTGTGTCACCACACTTACGTGCTCAGCACATCTGGGTGGCAGCCCCATCCCAGCCAGCACCAATTCCCCGGGCAGCTCAGTTGAGAAGAGGGCAAGACCGGCCAAACATCTATTGTGCTTCTTGCTTCCTGCACTTCTTGCTGTGCCCTGCAGTGTACAATCCAGAGTGTGGGGAAACTACCATGCAAGCAGGTCGTTATCTTTGAAGGTCCACTTGCTTCCTTCCCTTGGAAGGGCTTTGGTGGCAAAACTGAAGAAGCCCTGTACCCTTGCTTCATTCCTGGGGCTAAACTACACATTACACTGAATGGAGTCTCTGGCTTTTCTTTAGCGACAGGTGTGCGGGAGTCCCAACAATTATTGGGGTGGTAGCATGAGAAGTGGGGCTGCTAGATTTCTCCTTTTCCTCCCCAGCAATGACTTTCCTGAAAAAGTCATTGCTGGGAGGGCCTTTTCACAAGGCCAAGTTCAAGGTTTAACTACTGGTATATATGAAGCCCTTAATGGCTTGGGGCCAGTTTACTCATACAATCACTTCACCCTGTATGTGCCCATTTCAGTCTATGCACTCTGCCCCGCTACAGGCATCACAGCTGTAAAAAAAACTGCTATTTGAGTATCACACAACAACTTTGGAACTCCCTGCCTGTTGACATCAGGAAGGTGCACTCTTTTTCATGCTTAAAACTTTTTTTGTTTAGGCAAGTCTATCTCGACATGTAGATGTTGATTTGTTTTAATCTCTTTTTACAGATTGTTTTAATTATTTCTAGATGCTTTTCGCTGATCATCTTAATATTTCCTGTAAACCACTCAGAGGTTTTATTACAATCAAGCGGCACATACATTTTTGCGAACAAATCCATGAAATACCCCTGGCAGGGCTGGGAGGGTTAGCATAAAACAGGAGGAGGAAGAGGAGGTCCCATTGGTGCCAATGGGATTATTTTCTTAAGCCTTATAGCCGCATGGAGCCCTTGAATTTGCCATGATAATGGATGGGGAGGGAAAGGATAAACCTTCCCTTCCCACTTCCCTCTCTCGCAATTCCAATCCCCTCCTCCATGGCTGCAATTAAAGAAAAAACAGAGATTTGGAAACCTGCTACATATTAATCATGTGCAGTTTTGCCTCCACACAACCCCTGCAGTTTAGCTGCATGCCTATTTTAAAGGAGCATTTTCACACTTTAAAAAAAGTGTGCTGCACAACTACTTACCATTATAATTACTCCTTTTTTTGCAAATTACTAGTGTAAACAGGAATCTTAAATTCACCTCCCAGCCAAGTAATTATATTTTTCTCACCATGGGCTAATATAACCAATACACTTTCAGAAAAAATACCCTCTCATTTATTCCATTTAGATGCTTTGTAGTATTTTTTTTAAGCATACTGTACTATTATTATGGGGCTGCAGCTCTGTAGGGGCCTGGGGCTTATGAAACTGAACTTCCTGTTCCATCCAAACCACCCCCACCCCCGCTTACCCTCAAAATCAACTGTGGAGGGCTGGCGCAGATTTTGGAGATACCTGGTGGGGGTAGAGGAAACAAGAGTCCCTGTTACACCAGTGGAAGCATGCTGGTGCAACAGTACATCGAAACCATGATTATTCTTCGCTACGATTGCAACATCTCTGGCAAACTGGAATCTCACATTCATCATCTGCTCACCTCCTGGGAGAGGAATTTTGTTTCACCTTGGGCTAATATAACCAATGCATTTTCCCATTCATTTACACGCTAAACTAAAGCAGGAGGCCAGATGTCTCAGGGTTATTGGGACTGCGATGCTATGCAAGCTGACTTGGGAGCAAGTCCAACTGAGCTCAGTAGTAAACACAGATAGGATCAGGCTGCGTGCGTCCTGCTCCCAGTCAAATTGTTCACATCAGAAACCGAAGGACCTGGCTACTGAGTCTCAGGAGAGACTCACACATGTGTTGTTACTGGGATTCCTGAAAAATATATGGCACTAAGTGTAAAAACCATATCTATTGGAAAATGTCCTGTTGCACAGCAAAGACTCCAGAGAAGATCACCACTGCTTTGTTTGCTTTTTTCAAATATATAGCTGGTGGGCTGCAAGGGTGTCCATGAAAGGCTGCACAAGGTAATCTGTTGAGAAGTAGAAGATCAAGCCAAAGGTGATGGAGATGGGAAGGGCAGGTAACGCTTTCTTGAATACTGCCAGCAGCAAAAGAGTTAAACACAGGCCCTAAAGAGGAGGAGAAAAACGTTACTCGGAAGAAGGCCGGGTTATTTGCCCCCTTAAGAGATAAAAACCAATAGATAAAATATTGGAAGTGTCTTGCAGTATTTCAAAAGACTAAGGTCAAAATCCCAACACACATATTTTTATTTTATTTTATTATTTATTCAATTCATACACTGCCCTATATACCGCCCTATACCTGAGGTCTATGCTATGCTTAAGTCTACTAGGCCTAACAGATTTATAATGGTATAAACTTTTGTGGACTGCAGAGTACCTCCTCAACGATCAACAGCTCCCCCTCTTACCTTGCTTAATGTGCAAATTTCTAGGTAGAAAGTATTTTGATGCATTGAATAGAATGAAAGTTTATGAGTCATGGTGGAGGGGAGAGCAAGTGTACAAATTCAACAGGTCTTTGTTTGTTTTGTTGCTATTTTGTTAATGTTGTTAATATTGTTTTATAGGTATGAATGTTGGCGTATTTTGTGAATCCTATAATATGATTTTTGGTGTAACTGTGATGTTTAGCTTATTTTTTTTAGTTGCTTTTTTAATAGTGTTACATAGATGGGAATTGTTTTAATTGGGATTTGTGATTGTTTCACTGATGATTTGTTAAGATTTTATACGATTTATGCTGTATTTGTGATGTTCCATAATGCTATTTTTCTCTTTTGTTTGTAAGCAGCTTTGGGATTTATTTGAATAAAAATCGGCATAGAAATAGAATCATTCAATCAACCAACCAACCATCACCAACCCAGCACCCTCCAGGTGTTTTCAGACTCCAAACTCCCATCAACCCCAGCCAACATGGCCGAGTTCTTGTGGGGTGAGTTCTCACCTTTTAGGGGGTGGGCCCCGTGTGGGCAGGCATCTTCCGCAGCTGAAATCGATTCAGCTAGCCTGGCTTTATGGCATAACACCAAGACATAACCTATCGATTTCACTTACTATGAGGATGGCTACGAAACAAGCCAGAGTTGTATTCCAGTCACCGCTAGCAGTGGCGGCTGCTTTGCCCACAAGTACACTGTAGAATATGAAGTCCCCAAGACCCAATTTGACGCCTCCTGTTTAGAAGGGAGGGAAAGAAAGGATTCCGTCAGCTCTGCGGAATTGCTATTCTGACAAGAAACGCAGTGCCGTTATCACCAACCGTTCTCCGCTTATTATCGGGGCCAAAATCATCATGGCATTTGCAGCTCCCTAGTGGGTGGGGAAAGAGAACACTGATCTAGAGAAACTGGATCACGTTTCTTATACTTTACATCCATTGCAGATCTGTGCCAGCATTATCAAGGGTATTTTTTTAAAAAAGAAGAGTGCATTTTTCTGCTTGTCGGTAGGACATCGCTCTTTAGCTTTTGCCAGAAACTGGATGCCATCATAGCAAGCAGTGCAAGATTGTTTAACAGCACTTCAATCCTACACACATTTACACTGGAGTAAGTCTTGCTACACTCGGTAGGGCTTCCTTCTGAGAAGACATACTAAGAAATGCAGTTACTGGCCATGCCAGAGAGGTACTTCTCAAGAGAAAAGGTATTTTCCTATAAGATAATCCGGCTAAAACATCCGAGATGCAGAGAACTCCTGCTTTAAAGGTGGGTTCTGGAGACAGAAAGCCCTTACTCTGAGTTGCACTCAACTTTTTTTTTGGGGGGGGGAGTGAAGTGTGGATTTTAATTCTCCAAAGTTTTGAATCTGTATCTGATCCAGTTCATGGTCAGGCATACATTATGTCCACACAAATCATTAGGGGAAGCCTTGGAGTCATAGCCTCATGTGAGTCCTAACTGAACATCACCATCTGTACTGACAAAGCAAATGATTTGTAATCGTAGCATTTCCAGGACACAGAACTATTGTGGAAAAAGCACTGGAATGCATCGGAATGCAGAGGCATTCCAAGACTCCTCCCAGGAATAGTTTTTAATTTAATTTCCTAGACACTTTTCACAAACTCTCAAAATCACTTCTAAAAGTGCACAATACAAAAATCCTTTAAAGCATGTGCGCGCACACACACGTTATCATAAAAGCAACCCCCTCCATTCCCCAGATATCAGCTTCATCACCAAAATACTATCAGCTGCTGCAGAAATTGACACTCAAAATGCCAGGGAGATGTTAAGAACTCTGCCATAGCCCCAAACCTTTCCATTCCAATTCATGGCATGTAAAGGTAAAGGTAAAGGGACCCCTGACCGTTAGGTCCAGTCGCGGATGACTCTGCGGTTGCGGGGCTCATCTTGCTTTATTGGCCAAGGGAACCGGCATACAGCTTCCAGGTCATGTGGCCAGCATGACTAAGTCGCTTCTGACGAACCAGAGCAGCGCACGGAAACGCCGTTTACCTTCCCGCCGGAGCGGTACCTATTTATCTACTTGCACTTTGACGTGCTTCTGAACTGCTAGGTTGGCAGGAGCAGGGACCGAGCAACAGGAGCTCACCCTGTCGCGGGGATTCAAACCGCCAACCTTCTGATCGGCAAGTCCTAGGCTCTGAGGTTTAACCCACAGCGCCACCCACGTCATGGCATGGTTTGGCATAAATTAGTACAAAAGGACCAAAGATAGCAGAGCTGCTTTGGGTACAAGATGTCATGTTCAGTAGCTGGCATCTCCATTTGAAAGCTTTCAGATAATATAGGCTAGTAAAGACCTCTAACCTGAAGCCTTTGGAAGCTGCTTCTAGCCAAAGGGTGGCATTTGGCTATAGGCACCAACGGACTCAATCTGAAAGGAGCTTCCTATATCTTAAAGATACTAGAGCAGGCTTCACCAACCTTGTGCCCTCCAGATGTTTCTAACTACAACTCCCATCAGCACCAGCCAGACACAGGTGGAAGACACCAAGCTGGTGAACAGAATGTCCAAATTCATATTTTGTGTAAATACCAGCAAAGTGGCCATAAAAGGGTCTCAACTTACTTTCCTCTTCCTCTAAGGGAGGATCGATTGGATGGTCTGTTCTTGAATTTCTCATGTCAGGAACGGCTGGCTCAGTGTAACAACCATCATCATGGTTCTGTTCTCCTTCTGCTGAGAAGACCAAAAGCCACCCGCAACAAGTCAGTACATACAATTATTGGATATATATGCACACAAGCACAAATAAGCTGGAGTTTTCTACAGACTTGCCTACAAATCAGTTGTAAGAAAGAGTCAGTATGTGTCAAAACATTTCACTGTTTCCCAAGCAAGGATTTTCATACAATATTTATATACCACTTTTTTCATCTTAATTTGATGAAGCAGTTCACAGCACAAAGTGAAACCAATAATAATGAAAGTATCATAAACACACACACACATACCAGAACTATATCGATGAAAGCAAATCGATGAAGGCTGAAAGAAGCAGCAGCCTTAATACCATATTGGCCCGAATACAAGCCGCACCAAAATATAAGCCGCAGCTTTAAAATTTGGGGGGGGGGGAGAGAAAATAAGGAAAATACCCAAATATAAACCGCTCTAATCCTCACTGCTCATGGCTGCATATTGCGGGGGGGGGGGGAGAGAGAGCTGTGCTGTGCTGTGTTGCCAATGGCCTTTCCCCTTCCTCGCTCTCTCCTTTCCCGGCCTTGGGGGAGAGGACGGGGAACTATGTGCGGGGCAGGCACTGCTTCACCACGTTCCTGGCGCTGTTTGCCCCACGGTCCTGGCTGCATACCATAAGGTCATGAATATAAGCCGCACTGTAACTTTTCACAGTCAGAATTTGGGGGGAAAGTGCGGCTTATATTCAGGCCAATATGGTACATCAACTAAACAAAGACTTGATGAAACAGCATTTGAAAGGAAAAAGGGACTACAGTTTTTTTAAAAAACAAGCGCAACAGCAGCAAACCCTGCTCCTAGTGGAAGGCATCCTAGCATCCGGAACATTTGGAATAGAATCAGGGATTCACCTGCAGATCTCAGTACTTGAGCCCACTGCCAAATAGATCTGGGTCCGAGAAAAACCTTGGGAGATTCTCACTCATACATAAGTTGTAAGAGGGGCCAGAATTGGCCCTCCTTTCATGGCCAATGCTAACTATTTCACTGAAGTTTAGAACGTCTAATATCAAAAGTAGCCCCCCCCCGTGTGTCATTGAAGTCTCAGTCAGCAAAGTACATCCATCGTTTTTGCCAACTAACAAGATGTTTCAGAATGAATTCACATGCTATTCATAAGCAAATGAAGAGTTAAAAACAAAACAAAACAAAACAAAACAAAACAAAACAAGAGAGTGCATAGGTCACCTTGATCCCATGTCTCTTCAGAAGACCTCCTTCGTGCATTGTCTTGTTTTGCCATTCCCACAGTCCACATCATAGTAGCTATAAAGTAGAAAGGAAAATAATACATGACGAAGCTCCATATTCCATATTATATAATGCATTGCAGGTAGTTACACTTACCCATCAGTACAGTGGTACCTTGGTTCTTGAACTTAATCAGTTCTGGGAGTCCGTTTGATGCCCGAAACCATTCGAAAACCAAGGTGTGGCTTCTGACTGGCTGCATTCAAGCAGAAGCCGCGTCAGATGTTCGGCTTCCAAAAACATTTGCAAACTTACTTTCACTTACTTTCAGGTTTGCAGTGTTCGGGAGCCAATTTGTTTGACAACTAAGCCATTCAGGAACCAAGGTACCACTGTACATAGATTGGTTGCAGTGCGAACTATTTTGCCCAATCCATTAGTTTGTTATTTAAAAAATTCTCCAAACTGAAGAAACACTATGATTCCAAAGTTTTGTTAAGCAAAAACAGATTTTTCATTTTGAAGTAGAACTTCTGCTGGCTGTGTTTGGACAACTATCCAGAGTTTCATAAGCTGAGCAATTCCATTTATGAAGCTTTTTAGCAAAACAAACCATGGTTTATGAAGCCATGGGTGACAACCAGGACCACTTTGCAACAGCTGAAGCACAAAGACCACAGCATACATTAGGCCAATTTCTCCCCATTATGTGCAAACCAGGGAACCAAGAAAGTGTCACCTTTTTGGTGGCAGCTGCAAGCTTGCCACCCTCGGCAGGGCTTGCTTTTATGCGCAGGTGTCAAGGTCTGTTGGAACTACCTCAGGCTGCCCACACCTGTGTCCTGTTCATTAAACAGCTGCACTTCACATTCTCAGTTCCAGGTTCTTTATAGCAGGTGTGGGCAACCTTTGGCCTACCAGATATTGCTGAAATACAACACCCATCACCCTGGCCATTAGCTTGGTGGAGCTGATGGGCACTGTAGTTCACCAATATCTGGAGGATCGAAGGTTTTCTGTAATTGTTGTTGTTGTTTGAATTTATATACCACCCTATACCTGAAGGTCTCAGGCGGTTCACAGTAAAGATCAACATCAAAACCACAATATATATAATCAAAATAAAAACAACCCAATAACACCCCCCCAAGAGACACACTTTAAAAGGGCATAGGATGTTAATAAGGTCAACCAAAGGCCTGGTTAAAAAGAAACGTTTTTGCCAGGCGCCAAAAGATGTATCCCTGAAGGTACCAGGTAAAATTTCCTGGGGAGAACATTCCGTAGATGGGGAGCCACTGCAGAGAAGGCCCATTCTCGTGTTGCCACCCTCCGCACCTCTTGAGGAGGAAGCACACAAAGAAGGGCCTCAGAAGATGATCTCAGGGTCCGGGTAGGTTCATATGTAAAGAGGTGGTCCTTGAGGTATTGGGGTCCTGAGTCAATGTTGCTACACTGCAGGGTATATTCTGCAATGGACGTCCCTACTCCCCCTCTGTTTTACTCACACGAATAAATAAGTGCTGGAAATATGGGCTCATTTCTCTCTTGCGCTGTTTCCACTAACATCCTGAGCGGCCCCTTTGGGCACAAGACAGCCACCAAGTCTGGAGAGAGAGAGAGGGAGAGAAAGAAAGAAAGAAAGAGAGAGAGAAATCAATTTGATCCCAAATCACTTCGTAAGTATTTCATTTTCTTGCCATTTAGCAGCAGGTCATTTTTTCCTACTTATTTTTGTTTTTAAGTATGCATGGCAGACGTATTTCAGTCACTGCAGTGTAAGGGGTTGTTCTATTTATAGATATGCCCTCTTGGCAGCTTACAAGGTAAAATAATCAGAAATCAAATCATGAGCAGCAAATTAAAAACACACAGCTATCAAGTCAAAAAGACCACTTTGAAAAATAGAAAACAGAGGAACACAACTCCATGGCATGGAAGCAGAGCAGAGAAATAAAAATTATCAGAGCTACTGCAGTGCTACCCCAACCAAATAAACTAAGTCCTGGGAAAACAAAAGAGGTATTTACCTAGTGTCAGATAGACACTTATCGGGCGGACCTCTAAGAAGACCATTGCAGACATGGGGCCAATGCTGAAGAGGTGCTGACATACATGGCCCCTGTCCAAACCCCATTGGGTGGGAGAATTTGGAAAAGGGACCTTGGGCAACAACCTCAAGGCATGGGAAGGAACCAGGGGGTGAGGAGCTAGTATTTGGTTCTGATGAATCTGAAACTGGGTCAGTTCAGAGATTTAACCCTTGTCCAGGGTGAAGTGGCTGTCCTCCAAAACAGCCTAAAGCAACTTGGATCCTTCTCAAACCTTTGGGACCAATTCAGAGAGACACAGATGAAAAACAGGGAGGGGAGAGAAGGGGGAGTAGTTTTGTCACTGACAAACCTACACTTAAAAAGTAGGTGCAGCTGCAGCCACATGAACCATGGTTGTTGGGTTCAGATGTAACTCTAAACCAGAGGTCAGCAACCTAACGCCCATGGGCCGGTTCCAGCCCATGAGCCTCCCGGAACCGGCCCAAGGCAGTTTCCGTGGATTGGCGTGGGGATTCCGTGGTTCTTTTTCCGTGGTGCGGACGCCTCCCCCCCATTCCCCCCTCTCCCTCACCACGGCGGAACCTCCTCCCTCCCCCTGGTGCAGCAAATTGCCAGCCAATCGCCTGCTAAGGTTTGAGGCCCTGGCCAATGGGCGAGTGGCGGCTGCGTGTGGCCGAGAGGAGGAAGGCAGCTGGGCTGAGCTGGCCGAGCTCATTTTTAGCAGCCCCTTGTTGGAGCAAGCTGTTTGCTGCCGCCGCCGCTCTACCAAGCATGGCTTCTGTGTCTGCCCTTGTGAGCGGCAGGTGCTGTCGTCGTCATAATGAGCAGCCCGAAAACGGCCGTTTCGGGCTGCTTGTTCTTCCGCCACCGCTGCCACCCTCTGCCTCTCGGCAGCACCCTAGGTAGGCAGGGGGACAGGAGGGTCTGGGGGAGAGAGAAGCCCCCTTTGCCGTGCACGCACATACACATGCACTCCGGCCCACCAGGAGGTTTGTGCTGTGGTGAAGCTTGCCAACCCCTGCTCTAAACTATACTTGGTTCAAACTATGGCTCAATAGACAACAAAAAAGCGGTGGGTCTCTCCTCTTTACTTCCATTCACAGAACGTTACAGGGGAGGGATATAGAAGGGATATACAGTTGACAGTTCATGTCAAAAACATAAACAGAGCTTCTCAACTTGTTCCATTCATCATGATTCCCTAATCCCTGCACCAATCTTTCTGATATTTTCCCCAGTTTTCTTTCTAGGAAGCCTTCTGCAATGCTTGCCGAGGAAGCTGATGTGTCAAGGAGGAGATCTTGGGCCCATTAAAAGGACAAAAACAAATTGTCAATTATTTTATTGTCATCCAGGTGGAAATTCGCTGTGCATGCAAAAGTGAATGTCCTCTGTTGAACCCTGGAAAGCCACTGCTAATCAGTGTGGACAGGACTATGCGACTCAATACAAGTCAGGTTCCCAAGGGTTCCTCTCTCAGCCATCCCCCTGAAAAACGCTGTTATGGAAAAGGGGCCATTAGCTGACTATGAAATATGGCTGGTACAAACACTGATTTAGGCTAGCTCCTGTGAGCTTCCCATTTCCTAGCTAAAGAATGTGATGAAGAATAGAAAACGGAAAATCTCTTCCATTACCCAGTAGTCTCTTCCATTACAGACGTACCGTAAACCGATATGCCTCCCAGAATGACCCAGGCTGACCACTCAGGCAGATACTTAATGAAGACTAAAGCCATCAAGGCACTGATCATGATGAGATAGGCTTGCTGGAGGTGCAAGGGCCCCTTCCAGTGGATGCAAATCATCCCAACGGCTCCAAAATTCCAAATGAAGAAGAACAGGGTGGGATAATCCATGGCCACATTGTAGGTCTTTAGCACTTCACTGCAGAACAAAACAAAAAAAAGTTTAGTCAAGGAAACAAGTAATAACAACAAGAAGAATGATGTTGTTATTTGTACCCTGCCCATCTGATTGGGTTACTCCAGCCACTCTGGGTGGCTCGCAAAGTAACCACTAGAAGACAACATTACAAACAATGTAATGAGGATTTTGCCCTGATGTAAAACACTGGAAGGACAGATCGTGAAGCTGAGGCTCCAATACTTTGGCCACCTCATGAGAAGAGAAGACTCCCTGGAAAAGACGCGGATGTTGGGAAAGATGGAGGGCACAAGGAGAAGGGGACGACAGAGAACGAGATGGTTGGACAGTGTTTTCGAAGCTACAAACATGAGTCTGACCAAACTGCGGGAGGCAGTGAAAGACAGGAGTGCCTGGCGTGCTCTGATCCATGGGGTCACGCAGAGTCGGACACGACTAAACGACTAAACAACAACAACAAAACAGATCAGGGATTCTAATCTTTTCATTATTATCAAACACTCGGAAGTCAGAAACTCACGCTAATCTACTGACAGTCATTGGCTGGTCTCTACCTTTTTCTAGCCCTGCTGAGTTGCTAAGGATCAACAGCACTTACTCACACTTACCCAAGGTAGATGTAGGTGAAGAGGAACAGCAGCATCAGAGATGAGAGAATGAGCCAGCCATGAATGAACTGTTAAAACAGAAGGCAGTGGTACACATGGTTGCTTTGCACAGATTTATCAAAGAAGTGCTCCTCTCCTCAACTAGTTTCTTAACCATACTGCTTGTTTTTCAGGCTATGGCTTGTTTTGCATATAACATGAAGCCATGGCTTGTTTTGGCAAAGTGTGGTTTGTCTGAATTTCTGAATCCAACCCAAAACTATAGTTTTGTTTTTTCGCATCAGACTATGATGCGAAGCCATTGCTTTTTTTGGTGTCTATTGAACCATGGCTTGAACAAAGTATAGTTTAGAGTTACGTCTGAGCCCAACAACCATGGTTCATTTGGCCACCCTGTCCCAAACGCTTGCCACACCACAGAAACACCAAGCCAAGAGCAGCTGGAAAACAAAACAGGCTTTGGGCAAACCATGGTTAAAGCACACCATGGCTTAGACCTATGTGCCAAAGACTTTGAACATGCGGCTTCCCTCTTGAGGCGTTTCGTTCCTTCTCTTTCCAGGGCTTCCTTGATATCAGACTTCAAATGCTGCTACGGTTAACATCAAGAGCAATGAAACAGATGCACCAACCATCCATCAGGCTTTAAGGCATGTTTGCTTTATCGAAACATTTCTGATGCAGCAATCAGGAAGCGCAAGAAATGGAAAGATGAAACTAGAAAGCCCTGGGAATAGTAACCTTTTGGCTCAGAGTGACTTTGAGCAAAAACGTGAAAGGTCAGTGTCTATTTGTGAGTTTTGTTCAGTGTCTTGCTCAGGGATAGGAAACCTGTGGCTCTCCAAGTGTTGTTCAACTGTAAGTCCCATCATGCCTGACCACTGGCTGGGGCTGATGGGAGCTGGAGTCCAACAGCATCTGGGAGGAACACAGGGACAAAAGGTTTCCCATCTTTCTGCTCCAAAGTACTTGTCAGAGATTTCCTTATTACAGGTCCCAAGAATCTTTGGCACGCCACATTCTCTTCAGTTCAGAGGCACCCTGGTGTCCTCCTTGCTTGGGTGCCAGTGTCATCATGTTATACTTTGGTGCACTTTTCTCCCATGTGGCCTGAAATTGACATGCACTATTTGGTTTATCGGTTCAGGGGACACAGAACAAACAAAACCTGATTCATAGAAACTAAGTGGCAACCTCTCTTGGTAATCTGATCCCTTATCTTTTGAAATTTGCCAGTTTGGATGGCCGCAGGTTCCCCATGCCTGTACTAGCCGAAGTCAACCTCCTATGATATGACTTTACTGCACAGCCCCTTAGGAAGCCTGCAGGGATCACCCAGATACTGTTGAAACACAACTCTTTGCAAAGCGATGCATTTGCTATGCATTACCTAAAGAGGCGTTTGTTCTTTCTCCAAGTGCTTCTTCCTGCTCTTTCATTAAATCCTTACAACATTCAATTACCTTCTCTTTAATAAAGTGCCTGAGCTTTATTAAGTTCTTGGGAGGTCATCCAAAACAACTAATAAAGCAGATGAACAACTGGTCGCTGTCTCTCCTTTTAGAGAGAGGGGAAAAAGCTGTTGCGTAAGCACTCTTTGGTGTCTTCTGAAGACCTGCCATCTCCCAACTTCTCACTCTTCATAATGAACTGCTGGATATTCTCCTTGATGCACTTGGGATTGTTTAAAGAGGAGGTCTGTACAATTTCTGACCTCCCCGCTGGACAGAGCCCACCAGATATGTACTGTAGCTTGCCAAGCTCTGTTTTCGTAATCCCAGGCAGACAGCAAGGACAGGCAGTTTAATCAAGTCCCTTGTGGACCACCATATATGGCAGGTGGGCTGCTCTTTGCTCGATGGGTTACAAAATGTGCAGGCCTGTTTTAAAAACACCAATTTCACGCTTCAACACAATCAGGTTTCTTGACCTATTTTGGAATGAAGTGGTCTTTCATTTTGTCTTTTAAAAAAATTGATTCATGTGACACGAAGAAACTCTTTCAGAGCTCCATGTCGGTCTAATCCCATGGAAATGGCTTGCTTACCCAAACCAATTTGAAATATTGTAGACAGGCACAAAATGATGTATCCTGCAACTTTCTTAATATCTGTAGGGTTGCCAACAAAAACCACACTAAACCAGTTACTGGATGACCATACATTCCATGTTGCTGAATCTAAAATTTGGACTCCCTCCTTGCCTATGACCAAGTTATCAGTCCTTTCATTTAAGGAATGAGAATCCCCAAATTATTGGAAGGGGAGTTTTGGGACTCCATGGGATTGTACCATGCAAGGTGCAGTATCAGTCCAAACCTTCTCACTCAGAACTATGGCCAAACAGGGAAATAAACAGACAGGGTAAAAAGATACAGTGGTACCTCTGGATGCGAACGGAATCCGTTCTGGAGCCCCGATTGCATCCCGAAGAGACCGCAACCTGTGTCTGCATGCGTCATGACTCGCCGCTTCTGCGCATGCACGTGACGTCATTTTGAGTGTCTGCGCATGTGCAAGCGACGAAACCCGGAAGTAACGCGGTCCGTTACTTCCGGGTCGCTGCGAAGCGCAACCCGAAAACGCTCAACCTGAAGAAACTTTAACCCAAGGTATGACTGTACGTTTATGGAAGTAAGTCTGGTTCAGAAATGATAATTGGCATATTAATTCTGAGCCTAAGCACAGGACTTGCCCAGCAATATCATAGCAGAATTTTGGAAACAGCACAATGCATCTTTAGCTCTTAAAATAACATTATAAAAGCTAAGGGGGAAGTCTGAAAGGGCTCTCACCATAGGGAGAGCCTGAAGTGAGTGCCTAAATTTAAACGATTCTGCAGGTTTTCAATGTTCTTCTGTTTGTAGTGAAGAAAAGCTGGTTGTGGAAGGCATCTATTGGCTGCTGCGTATTATACCAGGTAGCCCATGTGGTGTCGGTGACATGCTATTGGACTACAACTCCCATCATCACTGTCCATGCTGGCTGGAGCTAATGCAAGTTGAAATCCTACATCTATTAGGCATCAGGTTAGCTACCTTGGCATAGGGCATCACCAACACACTTCCCTCCCTGGAAATTTTTTGAAATAGTTTGTCAGTTGTTCCTGGATGATACCTCTAGAAATATATCTAAACTGCTTTTAAAAACATCTCTGAGCCTTAAAAAATAATAATGTGAGCAATACACTTGAATGGAGGAGCAAAAACCCATGACCGGTTTCTGACTTACAGGTATACAAGGCAAATTGAGAAGATCCATTGTGAGGACTGCTAAAATGGCATGTCTGTTTTCATCGCTTGCAAATCTTAGGCCATCGCCTTACCTTGTAACAACGGTACTTGTATAATAGAACCAAGAAGATCGTCATTACTACTATGACACTGATCATGATTATGGTATTCAGCACAGAGTTCAAGAGACGCTGGCCCACATTGGGCGTGTCTTCCGTAAATGGGGTATAAATCCTGCAAGAAAAGCATAGCATGTCTTTTTCTTTAAAAAAAGTGGTTTTGCTCTGGCACAAATCGATCATCGACACAAACTCAGCCCTCCAAGTTGTGTTGTGGATCAGCAATATACTTAAGCCAATGCAAATCCCCAACTCTAATTGACGAAAAGGTGGCAGAAACAAGGTGCATCAACTAGACTCAGAGCTGACCCTTCCTGTAAGTAGGGATTGAGATTCGTATTGGAATAGCAAAGGGTCAATTGCAGAGAAAGGAGGACAGCAAAAGATCAAATGAAAAGAAAGGAGGCTTGTTTGGATGTAGCCTTAGAGGCAATCACATTACCCAGCGTCAGACAAGGACTACTTACAGCTGTCCATTCTTCTCAGTGTAAAACCGCACCGACTTTATGGTTGCAACAACCACAACCATGCACAACGTGACAGGCACAAACAGCATGATCACATGTTTCGCTCCGTATTTCAAGGTCAGCTCTTCCTCCTCGCTATCCACGGCAGCGAGCACTCTGGCGATTCTTTCCGTGTCGGCCGCGTTTCCATCAGCAGTTTTGTTGGAGCTCCCACTGCTGCCGGGACGCCCTTTCTACAAAGGAAGAACATGCAACAGGGGTTAGCAGCTGGCAGGTCCTATACCTGGATCACCAGGTGTCCGCCCAAGTTACCCGGCCTCCATCCCACTCTGCTCATCTGCTCAATTGCCAACCTACCCAAGTTCATTTATCCCACAAAATGTAAATAAGAAAAGAAAAAGAGCATGTTCTACAGCAGGCATAGGCAAACTTCGGCCCTCCAGATGTTTGGGACTACAATTCCCATCATCCCTGACCACTGGTCCTGTTAGCTAGGAATGATGGGAATTGTAGTCCAAACATCTGGAGGGCCGGAGTTTGCCTATGCCTGTTCTACAGGGTGCAGCTTGGAAAACAGAAAGAGCAGGCAGTGCTCCTTGCCCTCAGCAATCCCTCCATTCAATAACCCACCAAAATGATTGGAGGTTGAGGAGACTTTGGCGTGCACAGGGCTTGCCTATGTTCTGCCACAGGGATGAGGACCCTTCTTTCAGACAAAGGTCCATATTCCCTAGTGGGCTATCTTTTGAGGAGGGTGTGTGTAACATGACAGCGGTGGGCAGAAGCATAGGTAAAACACAGATGGGACTCTTACCTTTTGGACTATAAGCTACATTCCCGCCACGCTACAGTCAGAGGTTCTCTCTCTCTCTCTCTCTCTCTCTCTCTCTCTCTCTCACACACACACACACACACACACACACACACAAAATTTGATGCTCCAGGTAAGCAAGATGCTTTTGCTCAGTTTAATTACACATTCGGAATGTGACATTCCAGCCAGAAAAAAAAACACCTGAGGAAGGTGCAATGCTAGTGAAGGCTGTGGCCTGGGGAGAGTCCAGAAGGCTACATTTGGTCTCCAGACCATCTCTGTTTTAGAGAATTTGAGCTTCACCAGCTCCTCTTAACAGGAATATCGTCTCCACCTTATGTCACTCATTCTAAGGCTTAAAAACAAACCCCCCCCCCACAGATAAGTGACTCAGGAAGGCATAAGAAGGAAGAACCCGCACAGAGGACAAGATCAGCATTTTACAAAGTGTTCCTTCTTCCCAGAAGTGGAATATACACCTACCCTGTGCGTGAGTGTTTCTCCTGCTTCTGGTGTTTGTGTGTCATCTTGGTAAGAAGGCAGAAGGGGGCTCTCAGCCGACATCAAGGACGTTCTCTCGTTGCAGGGTTCTTCCTCGCTGTCTGAGTTGTTCATGAAGGTGATCATGCTTCCTCCTTCACAGAGAACCTTGCAGTGCTATATTAGAGACCCACAAAAGGTTGAGCCATGGGAGAACGGCAAGAAAAAGTCAAAATCATGACACCTACAAACTTATTTTGAGCACAGCCCACATAAGGCTACTTACTCACATAATCAAAGCACAATACAATTTAAAACGAAGAAAAACTAGGCATTTTATACGTATCGGCACAAAGCTTCAGGGGAATCCCCACTTACACAGGGGTTCCATTCTGGAGGTGTACAAGTGGGGGTTCCCCTGTTCTGCCCGCCCCCTCACACAGTTTTTGGTGTGCTTGTCAGCGAAGTTGGAAGATGCCTGTGTAAGTTTCAGCAGAGTAAAACATAAAAAAACACCCTATGGGTGATATTCAATGTTAGTCCTACTCAGAGTAGACCCACTGAAGTTCATGAATGTGATTAACTTAAAGGTAAAGGTACCCCTGCCCGTACGGGCCAGTCTTGTCAGACTCTAGGCTTGTGCGCTCATCTCACTCTAGAGGCCGGGAGCCGGCGCCGTCGGCAGACACTTCCGGGTCACGTGGCCAGTGTGACATCGCTGCTCTGGCGAGCCGGCACCAGCGCAGCACACGGAACGCCGTTTACCTTCCCACTAGAAAGCGGTACCTATTTATCTACTTGCACTTAAGGGTGCTTTCGAACTGCTAGGTGGGCAGGAGCTGGGACCGAAAGACAGGAGCTCCACCAAAATTAATGAATCTGTTCTTAGGACTTAGTTGAATACAAAAACATTCTAAATTTAAGCTCATCAATTAAGAGTCTAAAATAGGAGGTCAGCCTAAACAAAAAGGATTTTAAAACTCTTTTAGATATAGCAAGAACTAGCAATGCCAAATTATATTTTCCATTGTCAGAGGCACTGAGACAGGGAAGTATCTTGTGAATCTTATGCTAAACTAGTCCACACTCTGGAACTGTATTTTGTGCCACTTAAAAATGCATATATGCATATACTGTAAATATAAGACACACACAGAGAGGTGTCCATTTTTTGGCAGAAGTAGCTGAAAACAATTTGGAAAAGCCTTGAGGCAAAAGAATATAGGAATTCTGAGTTCCACAGTTCCAAAGATAGACGGACTGGTTTGGAAAAGGATTAATGGCACTTCTGCACTGTGATGATTCTCTGTGGCTCTTACAAGCCGACTCCTAAAGAAAGGAAAGCTGGGAGACTTCCGGGTTAGCGCGATCGGCTAATGGCGGATTCCCTCCGAGCTCCGGAGGGAATCGGCTCCGTGGAAGACGGGTCATGCCGCGGCAGCGACGCGGGGACCCTCAGAAACCACAGGCGCTGAAGCCTGTGGACTTGGTGACTCGGCGGGACCATTTGCACCCTCCCCGACCCGCGAAGAAGCCCTTTTATAGGCTTCGGAGCGGGGGACGGAGAGTGACGTGGTGCTGTGAGTAGACCGCTTCTTCTACGGAGTGAAGCCGAGAGCCATGGCCGGAGAGCGCTGACTTCTTCTTTTGAACATTTGGGCTGCAAAAGTAACAACCCGTGAGTAGTACAGAAATTGGGCTTAAAAATCTCTTTTTAAAATTTGGTACGACCGGGGGAGGTGTAAAAAGGAAGTCCGCCCCCCCGTCTTGCAGACAATTTAAAGCAATAATTGGATAAATAAGGTCGAGAGACCACCTTTCTCTTTGAGAGATAAAAGTTATTAATTTCACGATTTGGCAATATAAGTTTTTTGCTGGAGGATAAGAACTGATTTTAAGGAGCTGATGTGCAACCCCCCGGGATCCGGGAGCGATCCGCGAGAGAGCCTGCTGAGGAGATATAAAGAGTTTGACAGCTGTCAAATGAGCTGTCAAAGTTAGAAAAATTTGCCTTTTGTTATTTCTGCTGGTTATTTTTGATACATTTGACTTTAAGTCGTTGAAAATAAAGGAAAAACAAAAACAAAGTAACTAGACTGTTGGAGAAAGAATACTAAGTAACCAGAACCCCTCTAGAGGGGGTTCTGAGACATTACAATGGCTGCAGATGGAAAAATACAGGCTGATCTCGATAGAATGTTTTTTCTCTTGGGAAAATTACAAGATCAGAGTGAAGCTCTGGCTACAGATGTTATGACCTTGAATTCTAAAGTAAATAATCTTGTTGACGGTGCCAAGGACTCGACACAAGAAAATCTTGCAGCTGAACAAGAAGAGATATGTGCAGACTCAGAGGAGTGGGAAGGAGGAGCTGAAATGTCGCAGGTGAAAAAGGACAACCAGAGGCCTGTAAAAATGGATTACAAAGAAAACAAGACCTGGATGATGAGAATTTGGTTCGAAATTGAAAATGAAGATTGGAGAGACCTCCCCACAGGGAGATCGGAAGACCTATGGATTACAAATTTGATTAAGGTGAAAGTTGGAGCTTTTGGGACATTTGGGACATTTGGACTTAAAAGAAACAAGAAACATGATTTGGGCTCCACTTTTGAATACGGAGGTCTGGTTGGAAGAAATATAGATCCCATTGGGACAGAGCTTCTCCGAGACTTGATGTTCACTATAAAGGACTACCAACAAAACCGGCAGAGAGGGACTGAAAGAGATTTGAGGGCCTTGGACGTGAGGGATCCGGGCTGAGAGCTGATTGTTTGATGGATACTTTTTGGGGATCGAAACCGGGAAAGGGGGGGCGAGAGTTTTGGAACCCAAAGGGTGTATAATTAGATGTTGTTTTCTGTTATTTTGTTTTGTAAATAATATAAAAATTGGGAAATTTGTGGAAGGGAAATTGGGTCGACCTTAGAAAAGTACGTAAAGGATGTGTGTTGAGGTTTAATTTGAGGTTTATAAGTTAAATTTGGTTAATTAAGAAGAATTAAGTAAAATATTAATAAGGTAAAAGTTGGAGATAAGAACTTGCTGAGTTAACCATTGGAGTTGGGATGCAGGAAGGGGAGGTGTGGGGAAGTCAGGGAAAGTGGTTATGAAATTAGGGATTTGAAATTACATGTCTTTGCTTTTGTGTTTGTATGTCGGTGTCGTGTATTGTCTGTGTTTGTGTAAAATGTGAAAACCCAATAAAAATTTTATAAAAAGAAAAAGAAAAAGAAAGGAAAGCTGGACAACATCCCGGAAGTTCAGGATGTGCTCCGAGTGTCTTGATGGAGAATATGTGGTAACTACTACCCACCTAAAGGGACGTGGGTGGCACTGTGGTCTAAACCACAGAGCCTTGGGCTTGCTGATCAGAAGGTCAGCGGTTCGAATCCCCACAACGGGGTGAGCTCCCATTGCTCGGTCCCTGCTCCTGCCAACCTAGCAGTTTGAAAGCACGTCAAAGTGCAAGTAGATAAATAGGTACTGCTCCGGCGGGAAGGTAAACGGCGTTTCCGTGTGCTGCTCTGGTTTGCCAGAAGTGGCTTAGTCATGCTGGCCACATGACCCGGAAGCTGTACGCCGGCTCCCTCGGCCAATAAAGCGAGATGAGCGCCACAACCCCAGAGTTGTCTGCGACTGGACTTAATGGTGAGGGGTCCCTTTACCTTTACTACCCACCTAATCTCCCTTCCCTGATCACCTGCCTCTTAGAGAAAAGCAAGATCCTTTGCTGAAAACCCACTGGTGCTCATCTAGATACGCCTGTGGTGGTGGTGGTGGGGATGGCGAGTTGCAATCAAAGAAACACACTTAAACCAATGGTTAGGGAAAGGAAACCTTCATTCACTGAAAAGTAGTAAACTGCACAGAAAGTTGGCCTTTTAGAATGGTTCACAGTCACGTTTTCCATACACATAAGCAGTGGTAACATGCCCTCCAGGACTGAAGGGCATCAGCGTGGACAGAGCCATCCACCAGGGGTCGGGAATGTGCAGCCCATGGGCCGGATGCAGCCCATGAAGACTGTTTACTGGCCTCCGAACTGAGCCACCCACTCAGCGAATCCCCCGCACGCTGCACTAAACCAGTGCAGCACGGCACGGGGACTCACCGAGCGGTGCTGGAAATCACGTCTGCACATGTGCAGATGCCAGAAATCGCGTCTGCACATGTCCAGACGCCGAAAATCGCTTCTGTGCAGGCGCAATTTTCGGCTCCTGGGCATACGCAGAAGCGATTTCTGGCACCGCAGACATGCACAGACGCAATTTCCGGCATTGCGCTGCATCTGTCCGGCCCACAGATGATTTCCATCGGAGTGATCCAGCCCATGGCCGGTAAACCTTGCTGACCCCGCCATACACACTCACACTCATGCCAGATTGCTGTTCCCTTTTGTTTCCTGAAAGAAGCACAATGCTGCACCAATGCATTTAGATTCAGCTTCTGAGCGGCCTATGAGCCTACAGTAGGGTGGAAGCCAGTGGGGAAACACACTCCCCACCTCATCGCAGGGTTCAGCATCCGCCCTGCCCAAACTGATTTGTGGCTGTATCTTCATAACAGCTTTCTGAAAACACTTTGGAACATAATAATCACTACACACAAAGGGAAGGAAAAATCACATGTGCTGGAAGTGGTTCTGAATCTCTGGATGCTATCCTTCAATACAGATTTTTGTAACATTGAGCAGGGCCTCCCAAGTTTGAAATCCAGGCCTCAGAGGTTGAAATCTACCGAGAATTAGGAAACTTCGATTCTATGCTAAGTTCTACCTGCTATCTTGCTTCATGTTGTAATCTAGACCAAGCAAAATGAAATATTTACACTTGTTCCCTGTTATCTGATAAGCCCAACTCACGCTCAGCTTCCTCTAAGGAAGAGATGGGGAGACACTAGGATGGTTTGCAGTTGACCAGCAAGGGTTTCCAACTTTGAATACTTCAATATTAGCAAATAAAAATAAACAAATCTCTTCCATGGCTGGCCTTATGCTAGTGCTTCTCTCTCTCAGCCTCAAGAGTTCCTCTGCTGTAGGAGAGTATGAACTGGCTGCTCTTGACTACTGGCCAGTTTTAGAATTTGATATATACAAATCCAATCTGTATTAACCCCTATGCAAATTTGTACTTTTATGTGTATGTCAATGTATGGCTTAGGGCAGTCTTTACCAATGAGTGCCTTCAAGATGTTTTGGACTACAACTCCCATCAGCCCTAGCTAGCACGTGTTGGGTTATTTTAGATATGCAGTCCAAAACAATGAGAAGGCACCCAGCTGGCAAAGTCTGGTTTCTAGGTTGTGAAGCTTGACATTTAATTCACAAATGGAGTCAGTTTTGTCTGTCCAGGTCCAGACGCATTTGCTTTTGTTCCGCTGTTGGGTCTAGTTGGACTGTGGAAAGTTGGACAAGGGCACCCCTCTAGTTCAAAACATCTTATGATCAACAAGGCTCTGGAAATGGTTGTGGGAGTTCAGCCAGAATAAGAGGAGAATAAAAGGAGGTATGGTGGCCATCGTCAAATATCTAAAGGGCTGTCACATGGACGATGGAGCAAACTTATTTTCTCCTGCTCCGGAGGGTAGGACCCAAACTAATGGCTTCAAGTTACAAGAAAGGAGATTCTGACTAAACCTCAGGAATAACTTTCTGACAGCAAGAGCTCTTCGACAGTGGAACGGACTCCCTCAGAAGATTCCAGACTTTCCTTTCTTGGAGATTTCTAAGCAGGGGTTGGATGGCCATCTGCCATGGATGCTTTAGTTGAGATTCCTGCATTGCAATTCTATCACCGTGTCTTCTTCAGCTTTGGAAAACAAAAAATGAGGTGATATCTCCACAGAACATATGCTTAAAGAGCTCAAGTGTGTGTTGTGTCGCACTGCTGATGATGCGTGTTTGTTTGGACTAGCAGCAATTGGCAAGGGGACCGACAAGTTCCCATGTGGCTTGTGATTATCAGGCGCACTGGAGTCAGGTTGACTGAAACAAACATGACAAGATTTGCTGCACGAGCACAGAAGTGGAGCATGAAAAGGGCTCATCTACAGAGTGGATATTTTAGAAGTAGACACAATCTGCTCCTGTTGTGCATTTACTGTATTTTTCGCTCTATAGGACACATTTTCCCCCTCCAAAAATGAAGGGGAAATTTGTGTGTGTCCTATGGAGCGAATGCAGGCTTTCGCTGAAGCCTGGAGAGCCCTGTGCACACCAACACCTCTCGCTCTCCAGGCTTCAGGCAGCTATCCGCAAGCCTTTGGAGCACTCCGAAGGCTTGCGGATGGCAGCCTGAAGCCCGAAGCCCGGGGAGTGCAGCGCCAACTGCCACTGCGCTCTTCTGGGTTCAGGCAGCAATCCGCAAGCCTTCTGAGCCTGGCGGGAGTTCCCACCACGCTCCGAAGGCTTGTGGAACGCAACCTGTTCTCCGCAAGCCTTCTGAGCATGGCGGGAGTTCCCGCCGGGCTCCGAAGGCTTGCGGATAGCCTGTTCTGGGGACTGGGGAAGCCCGTCCCCAGCCCCGCAAGCTGCGACGAGGTTGTGCGCAATCTCGCCGCCTCTCCTGGACCTGTTTTGGGGGCTGGGGTCGGGGCTTCCCCCGTCCCCAGCCCTGCAGGCTCCGGGAGCTCTTTGGGGCTGGGGGGGAATAATTCCCCCCTTTATTCCCCCCCCTAAAAACTAGGTGCGCCCTATAGTCTGGTGCGCCCTACAGAGCGAAAAATACAGTACATGGTCCTTTAAATCTACAGGCTCTGGGGGTTTCTTCCAGAACTTGTGCTTCTCTTATCACATGGGAAACAGGTCTAACTGTGAGACAAGCATGGAATGTACAGTTAGGCACTCCACTTTCTTTATAGGCCTTTTTGAGGGCCAGTCCTCACATTTCTTACCAGTACTTTTAACAAAAAAAAATTGTAGTTCTCTTCACTGCTCCTTTAATATTACCCTCTCTCATCTTTGACTATGCATCCTTAAAAAAGAAAAAACGCGTATGACTAAATGAGTATCTCTGAGCATGAATGGAGTCCTTTTCCTCCACACTGAGCTCCTGCAATCTACTCCCACACAGTTAAGGAACAGGGCTTCCCCCTAGGGCAGGTGACAAGGCTCCCAGGAAATCCTCAATAGTAGCATCTTTCAATTTTAAGAACAAGATTTAATTTCCTTCCACAGGGCCTGTAAGACAGAGCTATTCTGCCTGGCTTTCAATTTGAACTTAACCTGATTTTTTTATTCCCCTTCCTTCCCCCCCTCTCCCCTTTTTATGAAGATTACCCACTCTGGGATCCCACAGCTAATTCTCCCCTGGTATCCTCGCTGGCCCAAATAGGACTAATTTAGCCAGCTAGCTCTGGTGATCATCTAATGTTTATTGGATGGATTTTCCACCTAAATTGTTTTATGCTGTTTTTGTTGCAGCAATTAAGTGTTTTAAATTTGTTGTTAGCTGCCCTGAGCCTGGTTTTTTGAATCGGGAAGGGTGGGGTATAAATAAAATTATTATTATTATTATTATTAACAGAATCCCGATGACACAATCTGTTCTTGGTAACCTTTGCACAACTTGCAATTTCTGGTGTTCTCGCACACGATTGCTAAACTTTTATATCTACATACTTTTAGCCCTACTTTGTGCTATGTCCCCAGCTGGGATCGTGAGCTGATAATTTACCCACAACACCGGCTGGCATATCATTACAAAACAAAAAAAGGCATCTTGTTTACAATGTGCCAGGTTAGAACAATGCAATCTTTAGAGAGTCAGGAGCCAAGGTTACTTTTCTAAAAGGTACTTTGCTTTCCCTGAAATGCTTAGGATTGACACCCAAGGAAACATTCTCAAGGTTAGGTGGAAAATGAGAGTATGAAGGTCAAGCAAGGAAATTATCACAACCTGCAGAAGCTGAACCACCTCCCCCCCCCCCTTGTTGCCCTGTGGGAAAGAACATGCCTTACACCAAGTCAGACCATTGGTTGATCCAGCTCATCACTGTCAACACTAGGGCTGGGTGATACTGGTATATTGATATATTGCCAGAAACCAGTTTGAAGTCCATAATGTGATATTGGTTTGAGAAGTTTTGACCTGGCAATATACAGTCATACCTTGGATCCCAAACACCTTGGTAATCAGGACGTTTTGGCTCCCGAATGCCGCAAACCCAGAAGTGAGTGTTCCAGTTTGCTAACATTCTTCAGAACCCGAACATCCGGCGGGGCTTCTGTGGCTTACGATTTGATTTCCGAACATCAACTTTTGGAAGTTGAACGGACTTTCGGAACAGATTCCATTTGACTTCCAAGGTACGACTGCATCGTGAATCATGATGTGAGTGTGTGTTGTGCAAAAATCACAATGTGAGAATTACGTGAAAGCCAGCCAATGCCTCTGTATAACTCCATCTTATTTCAGACATTGTGAGGTATAGGTATATTGTGATGTTTCATTGCTGATATATCACTATGTTGAAAACCAAATATCACCCAGCCCTAGTCAACACTAACTAGCAGTGCATTTCCAGGATTTTGGACATTTCATGTGGGTGACTGAATCAGAGTACCTGCAAAGCAGATATTGCCTTTTAAATAAGGAAGGACCCTGAAGTCTTGCTATAGAGTATTAACATTGCTTATTGTATTCTGTGTGTGTTCATGCTCACTCTTGTAATAAACAGCTTTGTTTGTTTTTTGAATAGCAGAGTAGCTTATACATGCACCGTTGTCATGTTTTTAAAGGATGAAATAGAAATCTACTCAGTTAAAAATGGAACTATTAAGCACAATTAGTTATTCAACCTAACAAAGCGATACTAGAACTAAAGCTATTATAATTTGTAAGGATTAAATATGCAATTTTCCCTTGTTTATTGTTTAGGGTAAATGACAAAGGCAAAGCATCCAGCTACTTCAGTTGAAGCCATGGAATTAAGGGACCAGTATGGCAAAGCATAGGGATGCGGGTGGCGCTGTGGGTTAAACCACAGAGCCTAGGGCTTGCTGATCAGAAGGTCAGCAGTTTGAATCCCCGCGACGGCGTGAGCTTCCGTTGCTCGATCCCTGCTCCTGCCAACCTAGCAGTTTGAAAGCACGTTTGAAAGTGCAAGTAGATAAATAGGTACCGCTCCGGCGGGAAGGTAAACAGTGTTTCTGCGCGCTGCTCTGGTTCGCCAGAAGCGGCTTAGTCATGCTGGCCACATGACCCGGAAGCTGTACGCCGGCTCCCTTGGCCAATAAAGCGAGATGAGCGCCGCAACCCCAGAGTCGGTCGTGACTGGACCTAATGGTCAGGGGTCCCTTTACCTTTACGGCAAAGCATCAACATATCCCAGGGCTTTCCCCCACACCTTTTGAGTCCTACAACCTTCCTTGGGGCTGTTTAAGAAAGTAAGTCTGTATACCCAGAGGCAAGAAAGCTAAGGTCAAGGAGCTGGTGCCCTTAGCTCCCCCATTATACACTATGTATTTGTTTTATTATTTTTAAAATTATAAACCACCACATTGGATGCCTGAGCAGAAAGGCAGTATAGAAATCATTTCTTGTACTAAATCCCATGACAATCAAACTCAGCATGCAGTTACTGATGAATTTGTTTGAAGCTGCCTTAGGACCAGCATTTAAATTGCAAGAATAAACAACACAACTATCTTTTGATTATCGTTCTCAAATACAAAAGAAAACATTTTAGCACACAAATCATTTTGAATACGCTTGTGAATTGTGATGCTAAAATTTTAAGTCTCTTGAAAGTTTTGATTTCAGGCACATCAAAATCTCACTGTGCACACCTTTTTCTTTGCACATTTTGTCACTAATTCCTTCAGGTCAAGCGCTGATGCATGCCAAGCCAACTCTTTTGCAACATTGTTGAGTGTATGTAAGTTTTTATAAATTTGAGCTATGAGAAACTATGTTCACCACTTGCCACTGACAATGGAATTTTGAGAAGGATCCTTGGAACAACAGAAACATTAGACACATCATCCATTACTCTTTATGGCAGCACAGGCTATGGAAGACTTCAAGCTATTGCTGTAAGTTCGCCACACAGTTCTTCAGCATCAGTATCTTCGTTTCCATTGTGCATCCATGATTTCTGCAATTTTTGCAAGCCTCAAGTAGATTTTTTTGTTGATACTATATACTGTATCTACTTGATATATACATTTTTTAAAAATCTAATGTATGAATTACTTCAAAGATGATAAAATTCTTCAAAATGTAAAAGGAAAATCTTATCAGAAAATTATAACAAAAACTAATTTGTAGAAAACTGTGCCCCTCAAAAGTCAGTACTGCACTCCTCTGAAGTCTGCACCCTAGGCAGCCGCCTAGTTGACCTAATGATAGCACCCACCCTGGTCATAGGCTAGCAGCAGCTAAGCTCACATTTTCAATGTTGTTGTTGCAATTAACTAATTAAACTCATACGCCACCCTGGAGACAACACTTTCTATAGCGTACCATAACTGTGATCAGATAAGTGCCTCTAAGACAACAGCCAGCAATACACTTTTCACTTTCCTTGGACAGGAAAACAAAAACATAAAACGATGAATTCGGGAGTGCTCATTTAAAAGGGCAATGCAGAAACACCCAAAAGATTACTGATGGCAGAAATCAGGCATAGGCAAACTCGGTCCTCTAGATGTTTTGGGACTACAACTCCCATCATCCCTAGCCAACAGGACCAGTGGTCAGGGATGATGGCAGTTGTAGTCCCCCAAACATCTGGAGGGCCCGAGTTTGATTATGCCTGGCAGAAATAATAACACCCACACTGAAGATCTTCCTGCACTAAGAGCAGGGAGGCATTTTAAATGTTTTACCACTCCCTGGTAAAGAGGAAGTCTGCAGGGCACAGTTCCCTCCGGCGTTCCCCACTCCAGGCCCATAGCAGGGATCCACACTCAGGGAGAGAGTCCTGGGAGATCCCCCCCCCCTTTTCCCTCTTACCTAAGGCGACCTCTTCTTCCCACCCACTCGCATCGCGGTCTTACTTTGCTGCCCGCAGCCCTTTGCACCGGATTCAGTCCAAGGCTGTAATCCTTGAAAGCCAGAGAGACGCCCGGAAGTCGGGAGCTGCCGGGCAGAAAGCGCTCGCTTGCACCGCGCCTCCGAGACCCTCACCTGGCTGGGTCGCGCCGCCCGGCCGGCCGGATTCTGCCGCGACCCGAAGCCACGAGTTCCAGGACTTCTTCACCTGGCCGCCCGGCTCCTTAACCCCTCCGACGGCTCTTCCGCTCCTGATTGGCTCCGGCGCGTTCTCTTTCTCGAAAGGCTGCTTTCGGAATGCCGCGTATCCTCATTGACGCAGGCGGCTGCCGCTCAGGATATGCCCAGCCTTCTGCCCAATGAGGAAGATGGGCAGGGCGGCAACCGACCAATGGGAAGCAAGGCTCGTCAGTATTTCCTCTGTTGGGGTGTGTGTGTTTTTAAAGGTCTGTGCTGCAAATAAACAGCAACGAGTTGGGAGCCCGGTAGGGAAATGAGGCCGAATCTGTGGCTCGCGGCTACGGATGCATGAGAAGGGAATGCAGTAGTTTTGTCACCTTCTGCAATTCCTGTCTATAAATCTGCGCTGCTGGTTGATTGCATTTCTCCTCCTGTGATGAGGCTGCTTTTTAATGTTTTAATGTTGTATTTTAATCTTGTTTTTAAGTTGTATTCAATCAACTTGTTTTTATTATTGGTTGTTAGCCGCCCTGAGCCCGGCCTTGGCTGGGGAGGGCGGGGTATAAATAAAAATTATTATTATTATTATTAATATTAATATTAATATTCTTCTTTTCCTCCAAGGGGCTCAAGGTGGAAAACCTGGTTCTGCCCCCCCCCACCTCGTCTCCTAAATAGTAGCCCTGTGAAGTAGGCTGGGCGGAAAGGCAGCGACAGATTTGAACCCTGATCTCCCAGGGCCTGGTTCAACACTCTGACCACTGCACCACGCTATTAATAACATATGCATGTGGCTGAGAGAGATGTCTTTGTTGAGGTAGCTATGTAGTGCATCCAGTCACAAAGTTACTGAACGTATGGTCCTAAGGATTTGTAATAAACTAATTGTGAGGATATCAGTTTTGTGAGGGATGCAGGGCAAATCTCAACCATGTTTACTCAAAAGCAAGCTGCATGTTTACTGTACCTTCTATTTTGTATTTTAAGGACAAGTTTAAACTGCCCAAAGGACTGAATTAAAAGGGTGGTATGTTATCGCTTCTAAGTAATAATGCTTAGGACAGCAAGCTGAGTTTGCATTTGAATTTACTGTAGAGGTCTTAGAGGCCCAAACACTGCTCCTTAAAAACTGGACAGATACTTATTTCTGTAGATGAACAGCTCAACCCTAAACATGCATATTCAGAAGTAAATTACAGAGAGTTACAATGAGTTTTCCTTGCAAGTTTGATGAAGATTTCACTCACAAACTAATTTCCCCACACCCTCTTACCGCTACACAGTGGCATGACTTCTGTTTTATCTATCTTATTATTATTTTTTAAATCAACTTATAACCAGCCGAGAACCTGGATTACTAGAGTTCAAATCTCCACCTAGCCATGAAGATCACTTGGTGAATTTGGGCCAGTCACTGCCTCTCAGCCTGACCCACCTCACAGGGTTGTTGTGGGGTTTAAACGAGGAAAGGAAGAAGCAGTGCCAGAACTCACCATGAACACCTCCCTTGTTCTCTTGTAATGGCAATGGTGCCTACCTGAGAGGTGCCGGAACTGAGTTCTGGCAAGTTCTAGCAGACCGCCCCCCCCCCCCCCCGGGAAGAACCATGTACGCAACCTTGAGCTTGGAGAAAAAATATGGAATATAAATGCAATAAATAAATGTAACCAGCCAAGCAACAAACTATTCTACCAGTTTACGTTTTATTAAGAACCTTTTTGAACAGTTTCCTGTGCCTGCTCACACTGTGAGAAGGGATATATATTTTTCAGGATTTTGTTTCTAACCGCAGCTATTAAGAACCCTGCAGGCGGAATCTCCCTTCACATTCTACTTTTCTAAATAGATCACATGCCAAGCAGCTGACCCTGGAGGAAACTTAATTATTGTTTCTAGTCATTCTTTGATTCATAATTGTCAAGCTTCCTGAGGAAATAATTATAAGTGTAGTGTTGTGGTTAGACTGTTAGATTAAACCTGAGGGAACTCTCATTCCAATCTCCACCCAACCACAAGGCTAAGATATTTTGTTGCCTGAAGTAACACCACCCTGCTAGAGACAACACTTTTAAAAGTCTTGCTAGACTATTTGGACACAAGTTCCCTCCCCCCACCCCCTGGTTCCATATGAACATATTTATTATAGGAGTTTTTCTAAGTCTTCAACTCATTAAAAATATTATGTCAATGTATAATATAATGAGTGGCTCCAGGATCTAGTAAAAAAACTACTTTGAAGTGAAATTGTATTCCTGGGAAGCCCATTTAATTCAACCCCCTAGCCTCATACAGAATAGACCACACAACAAAGCTGTATATAAAAAAATACATTTATATTACATAGGCTTTTGGCCCACTTGGAAATGTGTTATAATTGGGGTTGTTGTTTTTTACTGATGTTTCACCTGCCTTTGTTTTATCACTGTCAATTTCATTGCTGTTTTATTGTATTGTATTATGCTGTCTTTGTAATGTTGCTGTTAGCCGCCTCCAGTTCCATTCAGTGGAAAGGTAGGTTACAAATTTAACAAATAAATAACTCCCTTTTGTTGACTTTTATTGGGAAAAGGGGAGTGGGAGGCCAAACCTATTGATTTTCCTTGATCTCACAGCATTTGATGTCATTGACTATACAGTGGTACCTCGGGTTACAGACGCTTCAGGTTACAGACTCCGCTAACCCAGAAATAGTACCTCGGGTTAAGAACTTTGCATCAGGATGAGAACAAAAATCGTGGAGCAGCAGTGCGGCAGCAGGAGGCCCCATTAGCTAAAATGGTACCTCAGGTTAAGAACTTTGCTTCAGGATGAGAACAGAATTTGCTGCAGCAGGAGGCCCCATTAGCTAAAATGGTACCTCAGGTTAAGAACAGTTTTAGGTTAAGAACAGACCTCTAGAACGAATTAAGTTCTTAACCCAAGGTACCACTGTAGTGTCCTTCTACATTGCATTGCAAGCTTCCTTTCTTATCTGCAGGACCAGAGAGTTGCACAGGGAGGCTCCTCGCTCATATCCTTGTTGCTCAGCCCCATGGTATTTCTACGATGGGGTTCTGCAAGGCAACATCATGTCTCTAATGTTCTTTAATACCTATATGAAATTGTTGGGAGCTGGGGATTTGGTGCCCAGTATCACCCATATGAATGTGACACCCAACTCCATCTGTCAGTTCTATTCTAAATCAGAAGCGCCATTCATATGTAGGATCAGGCCAATAAACAGAGGTTCTGTTGCAAAATGGAGGTTCTGGAGGTTCTGTTGCAAAATGGTTCCTAGGTGTGTTTAGAATCTCCCCATAAGGGGATAACAATTGCAGAGAGGATTCTGTGTGTGTTCTCATCACTTGGTACTGAACCTCAGGAAGGTCTGAAGTAGAGCCAGTGCATATAGAGACATAGAGACATATAGAGATGTTTTGCAAAAGCATCTCTCACCTCTGCTTCAAGCCATCGTAAGTTCACCCTGGCTGCCTCATGAGGTCTAGAGACTTGTAGAAATCCACAGAAGTGTGTAAAATAACTTACATGCTCTTCCTTTTTGCTCAGGTTCTGTAAACGTAGGCAAGCAGATGCTGCGTTCTGAAACAGAATCATTAGATTGCTTTTAATGGGATTACTTCTGTACTGAAAATCAACCACAAATAAACTTAGATGTTTTGGTGCATCATAGCTTGGAGTGCTCCACATTTCAGCAGGTTTACATTGGTTTATGTAGAAAGCATACAGCCCTTTATTAAAATTCTTTATGCCAGTCAGGAAAACACGCACACACAACGTATTGTTGGCAAGTCTGCTGGAGCACTGTATCTAAAAATAGATGTTTATAACAGAAAAAGCAAATCTCCAGCATTCAAAATAAATTATACAAAGCACAATTTTGTATACAGTATGTTGTTTTAGTTTTGACAGGGTCTAATGCTTGCCATGTTTATGTCTTCACATAATTCAGAGGATTTCAGAGAGGCTAGGGTGTTAAGAGGCAGGGTACAAAGGAAACAGGGAGCCAAGGACATTAAAACATTATTGGTGTTCTTGTGTTTTATGGGTATTTATGGTCTGACTTTATTACCTTTTGTATGTTGTAAGCCAACCAGATATACACTGTGAAAGTGTGGATTATAAATATTGAAATTAACAAAAAGCTGGGGGAAAGGGCACAGAAAGGCCCTCAGTGGTGGATGGTCCTCAGAGTTAATGGCAGGTGGAGCCAACGCATTATCGTTTTGTCCCTGCTGAGTTCCCAAACAGTGACACATGAGTCCAAAGAGGAGGAAGCTGACAGGCTGTGCCCCTCTCTGGATTGCTTGCAAGTAAGAAGGCAAACTGAGAGGTGACTGAGGTTGGTGGGGCAGTGCCCTGTTCTCCCCAATAGACTAGTCTCCACAGAGTCTCTGAAAGGCATGTAAGACAGAAATATAGATTGAGGTTCTCCCCAAGGCAGGCCCTTTTACTTTCTCTATCATTTGAAGGTTTCGCACACACTATGCCTTCTAGTAAGATTTGAAAACCCAAATGAGTTTGTTACAGGGGATTTATTGGCAAGTGTGCCTTCTGCATCTGTTTCTGAATTTGAGTGTTGCAGTCATTTCCCCTTCCAGGACTGAGAAGTATTGTGCTGAGGGAAAGCTCCATATCCTTGGCCACCATGTTATCTGCTTCCATTACATTTGCAACCTTCTGTCCCTTTTAGTGCCTGTAAGCTAAAAGTCGAAGCAACTCATGATATGGCAAGCGTTTGGATTTGCTTAGCTAACCTTTCTAAGGTGTGTAGAAAAACTCAGCTTGCTCTATTTTAAAACTGGAACATGGATCAAATGTCCTTTTGTTGACTTTCTGTGTGAAACTGTGCCAGGTTTGGAGGGCCGGATAAAGACCTTTCTAGGCCTCTTAATAAAACAGGCACCAGCCACTACTGGTTTCGTGAACCCATGGTCTGGAAATTCGTTCTAGAGCAGCAGTTAAGTTTCATAGTAGCTAAACTTTGGTGGAAAGTCCCTGGTCCACACAATGCCTTCCTTGTTGAGGCTTAATAATCTGTTGACAGCCCTCTTCAGGCATTCAAAGTGATGTGCGATAAGGGGCAGTGTACAAGCCCAGGCCCCAGTGTCTTCATTCCCACAGGATAGCTTATCAAATTGAGCACCAAGACCTGAGGGGGGCTTCTAACCCTGTTCAGCTAAATACAGATCGAATCATCCAAGAGATCAGGGCTCCAAGTCACATGGATGTTATGTACTGAAGTTCTCACCCTGGGCCAGCAGGGGGATACTGTAGATAGTTTTCACTCAGGTCCACATATGCAAATAAGGGATTGAAAGTGACGTTCAGTGATTGGATAGTTACTGAAAATGGTTACTGTTGCGTTCTAGCGGAGCTCTATATAAGCAGGCTGGCTGAACCCTTCAGTTCAGTTCTGTTCTGGCCTGTGAATAAACAAGAGCTGTTTGAAGAATCGCTGTGTTGTCTGATATGTTCACCCACAACTTAACAATGGAGACAAAGTGTGCTCATCTAAATGCACTGAAAGGACCCTTTCAGACCTTCCTGCCTAATGTGGGAAAATCAGGGCATTGCTCTTGGACAGGAATGTGTTGCCTGAATGCCCAAACAGGGCCTTAATCTCCTGCATTAAAGTCAAGTGTGCTGTAAAGTGGGAGCTTTTATACACGTGCACTGATCTTTGAATAATCCTGGATCTCGAGCTTTGTTAATTTGCTGGTGATGTACAATCCTGGATCCATGAACCTGATTCACTGATGGCCTTTTTTCATTTCCGTGTGTGTTATTGTAGCTTTGCAAACCTCTAAATCTGGGATGGGGAACCTCTGAGGCTCCAGTTGTTGCTGGACTACAAATTCCACAACCCCTCACAATTAGCCACGCTGGATGAAGCTGGTGGGAGTTGCAGTCCAACAAAATCCAGAGGGCCACAGGTTCCCACACTGCTGTACTAAATGAATGAGATTCCCTCTCAAAAGGAAAGCAATCCTAAATGGGAGAGGATTCAAAGGGACTTTCACACATACATGCACACACACATTTAGTTTAAATCTCATGCATCAGAAAAAGGAGCTCACAGTTCCCTGGAACTTTCCCTGTGAACCTCTAATCCTTCCTGAGGCTTTCTGGGATGGCCTTTCCATCCCTGAAGATGCAGTGAGCCTGTTTTGTTTGCAGAGGGAGAATGATGAATCTTCTCCTTTGAATGTAGGGAAATATCTTTGCTGTTGACAGTTGCAGCTACCAGACATGGCCATTGTGCCACTAAGGGCTTCCCCAAGCAATGCGTAATGAGGGCAGAGGCCCTGAGACTTGGCATTTTGCAGTCCTGCCTCTGTGAGCAATTACAACAGCCCTGTATTATTATTCAGACTGTACCTACTAAGTATCTTTAATCAATCTTGCAAATGCAGCAGTTGCTTTTACAAGGAAACTGTTCACTGTATACGGCTATACAACTTCAGATTGGGATGGGGGTGCCTAACTGGTGGAAACTAATTTGAATTAAAGCCATCTATTTACTGGCGTGTATGTAAATCCTTTGTCTGACTTTTTGAGCAGCACAGCTAAAAAAAAGAACACACTGGGAGACGTGTTTGCAGCATTGCAGGCTGCTGTGTTTTGCTTGTCATTAGCTCTGGATTTTACTAGAAGTTGCCTAACAGAAACAAATTATGATGGAAGCTGCCACATTTCATAGATAAGATATAATCAGTGTTGCAAGTAAAACATCAAATCAAAGGAGATGGATCTGGGCTTCCATGACAGAGGAACTCATGAGAATGAAGAATCATGACATTGAATAGAGATTTGAACCCTGATCTCCCAGGTCCTAATCTGACACTCTAACCACTACACCACACTGGCTTCCTAGACTCCTTCTGATATGGGGCAGCTCTTTAAATTAAGTAGTGTCACTTTGAGATGGATCTGAAATATTTTTCTTGATGCTTGAATTTGTTTCATTATGGATTGTGTCATTTGATGTTTTAATGTGTTGTAAACAACTTTGAATTTTTTTCTTTAAAATATAAAGTGGTATAAAAATGCAATGAGTAATGATGATGATAATAGAATCCCTCCCAGTTTGTATATTGTATACAATGAGAGGTGAACAGAATCATTTCTGTGTCTCCTATGGCTGGATAAAAAGTCCTTTATATTAGTGTTTATTTTCTACTGTTTCTTTTTCTTCTTCTTCTTCTTCTGTTCCTCCTGCCTTGTGAGACATATGTAAAAGGCAACAGATTAATCAATTAATTAGTCGGCATTATACCCCACTTTTTAAAAACCACGCCTGGGTCTCAAAACAGCTTGCAAAACAATATATAAATTAAAACTATCTGAAAACATATCACCCGTATATGACTCTCCTCCCTCAACTGTTCAGGATGCTACTAGGAGGATGAAAGTGGATGGTCAGAGCTCCCACAATTCATACCATTTATAGTCAGTACAATACATTACTCATTGCTGGCTGCACAAGTTGGTTCTCAGAAAGAGAGAAGAGAGAGCAACCTGTACAATTACAGTCTGTCTGAACAGGAGGAATAGCATCTGCCTCTGCTTCTCTCTTTGGATAGGAGGCAAGCAAAGGGTGAGTGGGTGGGGTAGAGTGGGGTGGGTCAGGATGATTGTTGTGCCCAGCAGAGTGGTAACCAAAGCAACTGCCTCAAGTACTCGGCAGCAGTCCCAGTATTGTCAAGAAAAAGAAGACCTATCTCTGCCTTTTGAAAGGAAATTACAAATTCTTTTAATAATAATCATAATAACAATCTCGTATTATTTTCTTTCCTATTGGTAAGAATGCTTTGTTCCACTATAATAAGGGCAATATAAGAACAGCAAGCAATAACATTGGCCTCATCTTATTCCCAGAAACTCTTGATGCAAACATGTACATATATTTTCTAAGGGATGCAGGTGGCACTGTGGTCTAAATCACTGAGTCTCTCGGGCTTGCCGATCGGAAGGTCGGCAGTTCGAATCCCGTTGCGCCAGAAGCAGCTTAGTCCTGCTGGCCACATGACCCGGAAAGCTGTCTGTGGACAAACGCCGGCTCCCTCGGCCTGAAAGCAAGAGGATCGCCACACCCCATAGTCGCCTTTGACTGGACTTAGCCGCCCAGGAGTCCTTTACATTTTACCTTGACCTTACATATATTTTCTCAGCCATTTACCCAAGTTTCCACCTACAGAGCCTCAAAGTTTCCCTATTTTCCAGGGACAATCCCAGATTTACAGAAACCTACCCAGTTTCTGATTTGATCCCAGAATGTCCTGCTTTTCCTTACGATGTCGACTCTAAATGTTGGAGGGTACGGAGTGATGCACCCCACCCTCTGAGCCAAAGAGTACAGCCTTTAGAAGACATCTATTTAGGGAAGTTTTTTAATGTTTAATACTTTATTGTGTTTTTATTTATGTTGGAAATCGCCCAGAGTGGCTGCAGCAATTGGGATATAAATAATAAAAGTGTTGTTGTTGTCATCATCATTATGGAATAAGACTCCCTATTTTCATCAGAGAAATGTTGGATAGTGTGCCTTTACCCTAAATAATAATAATAATAATAATAATAATAATAATAATAATAATAATAATAATAATACCAAACGAATCCATAATTATAAATGTCTGACAATCAAATTATCCTTTTGAAGGTGGGATTTTCTTGTTGATGAAGTAAAAAATAGAAACCACCAGAGGGAGCTAAGTTAAAAAAAAGGCTCAGTTTCTGCGTTAGGCCTAACTGAGCCTTGCCACTGCATCAAAACCCAAACTTGGGGGGGAAATGGAGGAGGAGAGCAGCATGATAGACCTACCCGTATCAGTATGTGTGTTTTTCAATGTTTTTTTTTAATGGAGGGGAAGAACCTGCTTTGCTTCGCCCCATGTGTTGTTATAATTGGTTCTGCTCAATTTAATTTTATTATGTTATGTTTTGCCTACCGATTTCCTTTTCAAAACTTCCAGAGTAGATAATCATTTTATGGTAACCATGTGCTGGTCAGGAAGCAAATTCTATTCCTTACTGTCATTCTTTGTTAATCATAAGATCACCACAAATAGGAAGTGGAGGGGGGAACCTCTTTCATAGCTACAGCTGCCATCTTTGATGGAACATACAGAACCTGAACTCATTCGTGCACCCTTCTCAACACTGCAAAGTCATATACTTTGGTTAGTCCTGGCCAAATTCTGTATGCTAACATGGGCTTCAAAAGTCAAGTGAAATCATCACAAACAAATGTACTTATTTTACAGATACGGGTTTTGTTTTCTCTTTCCTGATTTTATTGCTTGGTTATGACCATTTTTCTTGCATTATACCTACTGAAATCTGAAATAAAAATATTTACACACACACACACACACACAAAATGGTCAAGTGAAACTGCAAGACATGCACTGAACCAAGTTTGGATCAGCAGTTTTGCATCTGTTTGTAACTCTGGCTTTATTAAGAAGCTGTAGGGACATGCAGTTTTTTCTGTGGAAATGTCAGATTCCTAAAACAGAAGGAATCAAAGCTACGGGAGGAGAAATGAAGCCACGTTTTTCAGGAGCAACCCTCTGTTCTTATTTATTTCATTTCATTTATGAAAGACTTCCTGAAGCTATTTAACAGTAAAACCATTGATTTAAAAAACAGATATTAAAACCAATTTCAAACCCGATACAGGCTGCTTTCTTGTTAACAGCAGCATTTGCAAGACATTCAGTACATTCTGCCTACCTTCCATGCCATTTCTAATGATGGCACCTCTCTAGCAAAAAAAACCCCCTTTCCATTAAAGGTTTGGAAACAGAAGGGTACACATTGTTCTCCCTCCCCAGTGAGTCTGTCCAGGATCATACTGCCCTTCTGAGATACTTTGTTCGCTGTGCATGATTCCCTCCCTTGCTTGCTTGCTCTTGATCAGCAGATCCAGCTCAGCTTTGGATCCTAGTAGATGTGGGAGGATCTTGTTCATTAAGAATAATGAAAAGGAGTAAATGTCATGCAATTGGCAGGATCTGTACAATTCCGCCCCACCCCCACAAATAACACTCCCATAAAGTCAAACCCCTAAACCGACTCCAACTTTCCTTCTCCTTGTCCAGCTATTCATCTTCAGGCAGCATTTTGTAGCCATCCTTTAAAGGACTGGTTTTAACAGTGATTCCTGTTTTCTGGTTATGGGTGTAAGTCCTGGAACCTACTCTGTAGCTGTACTTTGTAGATCTGGTTGGCAGCACTATGAAGACATTTGGAGATGGTAGTAGTGCTGTCTACAAAAATGTGGAGAAATTGACTGGAAATGTGTCCTTTGGGGATGTCCTTCCTCTTAAAATTAATATAATATAATATAATATAATATAATATAATATAATATAATATAATATGTATTTGACTTTTCTAGAATGCTATTTTTCTTTAAAAGAAAAAAGAGGTGCTGGAATTCACCATGAATATCTCCTTTGTTCTCTTATAATGGCCATGGTGCCCACCTGAGAGGTCTGGCAAGTTCTGGCTGAAAAAAGCCCTAGATGTAAGCCCCATTGATAAGTTCCTCACATCTCATTCAAGTACAAACATAAAAGTTATAATTTCTTTCTAGGAAGCTCTTCCTTAGGATCTTATTTTCCTCCATTGCAAAGCACTCTTCATATGAGCTTCTTGATTGTTACTCAAAACCCCTTACATTGATCCTGAGAGAGGCCTCCAAATTAAATGGGGTTCTTATGGAAATGTAAAAAAGGATGTCTATGGACTTGTCTATGGACATTTTAACAAACCATAGAAAGACAAATCATCTTTATGTTTGGTGGTTCCTTTCCAATAGAATCAAGGGTAATTACACTGGTGAATGGAATTTGTTTATTGCAGAACATACTACTGGAAAATGCAATGTGGATGTGTGTGTTTGGTATCCCACGAGAACTATATACAAAAGCAAATGTAGATGGTGAGTTTAAAGGGGCAGGCCTCTTATTTTCTTGGCATTTTACTACGCACACAGCCCAAATCATGTGTGTGGTTTGTTGTTGTTTCTTTACTGAATGAGAAGTCCACAAAATTGACTGTCCTGGCATTCAAGGTGGCTGACTATTAAAAATGCTAAAACTAAACATCAAGGTTGGAAAAAGAAATGTTATGAAATGACACACCAATCACAGGCCATTTGTGGTCTTCAGAAATTAATGGCATGAGCTGTCATGTTCTAGTTTGCTAGTTCATTACTATGGATGGTCAAATCAATGTTGAATTAGGTTTGATCATTGGTTCGAATCATATGACCATTAATTGTAGCGCTGGAATAATGTCACTTTGCTTCCCCCTTTCCAAGTAATGCAAGTTCTATTAACCAAATGGGATTCAAAAGTGAGGACTGAGTTATAAACAGAAGTATTTTGAAAAGAAAAGAATAATTAGAATAGAAAATATTTTCTGAAGGATACAAGCAAACCTGTATGCAAAGTGAAAAAGTTGTGCTTAGCAAAATGTTGTTGAAATTAAAGTATTCCCCTCGCCCTCACTTGCTTTGAGCCAAATTCCCTAGACATGACAGTCCCTGGATAACGTGGATTCACAGTATGGGATATCAGTTGTGTGGTGACTTGGAGAGGTGTTCATCAAATGTAAATGAACTTTTAGCAGTGGACAGTCATCCTTCGTTTGTCTCAATCCAATTTCTCTGAAGTATTTTCTAAATCTCCCTGCTCGACTTCTAATCCTGGGTAGGAAATTAAATTGAGTGTTTGCATGACATCAACATATTGAGATTTAGCTCCTGAAGTAATTAATTTGCTGCCCATATCACTTTGAGGATCAAGTCAGCACTGGCTCAGGAAACCACATGGTTTGGGAGTCACCTGTTTCTCCTCGTATCACCTCTAAATCCTAACTACTACTAGACCGTCTACTAAGGCTGCAACCCTATGCAAACCTGAGACACTTACCTATACACACTTACTTCTCAGTAGATGTATATAGGAGTGCACTGAAAAACGTTGGGCCAGCTAGCCCTGAAGAGTAAAAACACTGGCCCACTTGCAGGTGATTTCCAAGGGGAGACCCTATTTATGAGGAAGCCACTGTTGGCAGTGAGTTGCTGCTCTCATGTTGGCCCTAAAAGGAGTACAGCACCACCAAAATGCAGTCAGTCCTTTGGGTTTTTCCTTCTGGGTGTAATGAAGGAGAGAACACTCTACCTTATGTGACTGGCTGTCAATGGGTTTGATCCTAGGTGAGAGATTGTGGCAGCAGGGTTGTGAGTTAACCTGGCTTCCAACTGGGAGGTAGATCTGTCATCTGTGGTGAAAGCATGAAGCTCATTAACGCAATTGGGTATTTTGTAATGTTGCTGTTTTATATCGTATTGATTGATTTGTTGCATGCAGTATACTTTTATTGTATCTTTCTTCTATATTACTATGCTGTTCGCTGTTTAGGGAGCTTTTGAGCCAAAAAGATCCCTCGCGGGGGTTGTTATTACACCAAAACAGCAAACAAGGAAAAGTTCTATTACTACTAAACATACTTCAGCATCCTAATCAAAGACTGCTGTTATTGCTGCAACAGACTGAAAGTTATGTAACACTATACACTTGTCTCCTCCTGGTCTAGTTTTAAAGCCCATACTGCACTCATTTTACACTTCCTTTTTACCAGATGCAAATTTGCAACTCTGTTTAACCTAAAATCTTGAATTAACAATATACTGTTCTTCAAAGGCCCTACATATAGGGCAAAACAGGCACTCCTTGCTAATTCCACGCCCCACAGGCTACCTTCACAATGGTCTAATAGCTCTTTGTTATTAGATCATCTCTAAAAAATCTCAAGACCATCTCTTTAAAAATGATGTCACCATACATGCTAACTTTAATCCAGGTCTAGGCTGCCCACCAATTGGAATGATGGTGGAGGTTGCTAACATATCCATGTGATTCATGCTGAGCAGCTTCTGCTGATAAACCAAACAAGATGATCAAAGATCCTCCTTTTTTTCACAGCCAAAAATGTTGGGTATTAGCGGCCTTGCATGCCTCCAATCAGCAGAGGGCAGAGTTGAGACATTGGGAAAATAGACTTTGTGGTTTCCCACTAAACACCTAAGCTCTGCCCCTGCCTTCTGCTCTCTCTCTTTCCTCTCTTGACCCTCCTTCTGAATGAGGCAGCCATGACACTAACTGTCACAACGTGGAACATTTTTTTTCTTCAGCAATGGGACTCCAGTGTATTTTATTATACCTTTATAGCAGAGCTAGCGATGTGTGAACGAGATAGCCGATGGGTAGTAGGTTAGCTCCAGCTTCCAAGCTGTTTTTACTCTGCTAATCTTTTTTTAATAAAAAAAACCTGTAAGTCAACCGATTTTATTTTTAAAACAGTCAAAAAACACCCCTCCCTGAATCAAACTACAGCAGCAGCACTGAATGGCAGGGGGAGTGTCAGTATGTTTTGCAGAAGCTGGCAAACAGCATCTTTGGGAGGGGATTTTTATAAGGAAAAAGATGGCGGGACGGACGGACTCTAAAGCCTTTCTCACCTTGCACAGTGACACCAGTCCAAACTGGGACCCTTGTAGCCGCTGCAATCAGTGGTGTAGCGTGGGTTGTCAGCACCCGGGGCAAGGCAAGTAATTTGCACCCCCTAACCCGTGGATTTGCGCCCCCTAGCCCGTGGATTTGCGCCCCCTAAACCTAACCCCCAGATGTTGCGCCCGGTGCGGCCGGCCCCCCCTGCACCCCCCACGCTACGCCACTGGCTGCAATGAAAACCTATGGGAAATCCAGTCACAGACCTCCAATTGTCTTGTCCCATTTTGGCCTCTAAACATCGATGGGAGCATATTAGTTGTAAACTAGTCACATAGGAAGCTGCCGTATATTGAGTCAGATCATGGGCCTCATGTATCTCAGTATCGTGGGACTCATCTAACTTACAGCTTCTCTGCAGAGTTTCAGGCAGGAATCCTTCCCACCTCTACCTGGAGATGCTGGGAATTGAGCCTGGGAACCTTTTCCGTAGGGCTGCCATACATCTGGAATTTCCTGGACATAGCCAGGATTCATCCGTCAAGAATGACCTCTGGGTGGAATTTTCGAAAAGTGGCTAAAATGTCCAGGAAAACCTGGTCGTATGGCAGCCCATATCGGAGGTGTTGATTTTTGGGCAATAGGCAATATGGCAACCCTACTTTTGTGTGTGCAAAGCAGATTCTCTGTTGCCAATATATTTTTTTCTAGTGCAGGAGGTGAGGGACCTGTGGCCCTACAGATATTGTTGGACTACAACCCCTAGCACCCTTGAACATTGGTCACGCTGGCTGGGGTTGGTGGGAGTTGGTGTGTAACTTCCATTTGGTTTCCCCTCCTTTAGTGCTTCATAGAGAGGCCCTGAGCTTTCTCTAAAGACATAATCACTCAGAACCATCGCTTGACATTTAAGGGCTGGTGCCTTGCCATGAAAACTGCAATGCACACAGTAATAATTTCAGAAGAGAGGCCCACTGGCTTTTGTAATATGTTGCATGGCAATAAGAAGCACCGTACTGTATACAGATCATAAATAAACTGTTGTCCAGCAACCTCATTTAAGGCTCTTTTCATAACTCTGTTGCTTTAGTTTTCAAGATTAATGATAACTCCAGCCTATCAATTTATTAACATCTGCTGCACATTTTCAAAGCTGTCCTTTCAACAAATTAGAAGCTTGAGATAAAGTTATTCCATGTTCTAAGCATTCTATTAAATCTTTAGTGCACATGCCCTGAGGTTTGGGTTCTGAGGCGTATGACATTTCCACCTTCCCCTTTTCGGTTCTAAAATTATAAAGTGGTTCCTCCCAAAGCCCAGAATACCTCCCTATTTTTCTAAAGTTTAAGCCACGCAGCATGGAGTGGAAACTTTTACAGCATTTACTGTAACTTCCTGCTCATCTCATCCCTATAAAGGTGCTGTGGATTATCTCAACAATGTCACAAAATGTACATCTATTATGGGTTACGAAAACAGAAACCAAGAAAAAATAGTGCAGAGAATACAGGGAGAAAAAGAAAATTACCTTCTATGTCACATTTCAGAAAACAAAAGAACTTTTACTGCTATAATAAAAATGATTGAAAGCAAACACAAAGCTGTCCAATTATGGTTATGTAATTATAGTCTAATGGAATAAGTGCGCCAGGTTACAAGGGGAATCTTTCCAGCCATTCTTAATAGTGAATTTGAAGACTTGTTGCCTCTTCCTCTTCCTAAAATCAGTTGGGTAATAGTGTAGTATGTCCCAATGCTAAACTTAAGTCCCCAACTGATTTCACTTGTGCCTTTGAAAAACACACTGCACTCTCCCATTCAGAGAGTGCTTCCAGGTGGGAGTTTCCTGTGGAATCGGTGCAGATGGTGCATGCAAGTTTGGGGCTCGGTACACAAAACATTCTTCTCATCAAAATGCCAGCCTATACTTTTTCAACATTTAATCTGAATTTCTCCTTCCTGTGGAAAATCTGATTAGTTAAAACAACCTATCAACACCATCACTGGTGTGGAAGCTTCTTAATGCATTTTCCTGGTACAGTGGTACCTTGGTTGTTGAACTTAATCCGTTCTGGGAGTCTGTTGACTCCCGGAACCGTTTGAAAACCAAGGCGTGGCTTCTGATGGCTGCAGGAGCTTCCTGCACTCATGCGGAAGCTGTGGAAGCCGCATCGGATGTTTGGCTTCCAAAAAATGTTTGAAAACCACAGCACTTACTTCTGGGTTTTCAAAGTTTGGAAGCCAAAATGTACGAGTACCAAGGCATTCGAGAACCAAGGTAACACTATACACCATTTGTCATGTGGAACTCTCCTCACAGAGTCCGGCACCTTCATTATACAGCTTCTGGTGAATGCTGAAGGTGCACCTCTTTACAGTGGTACCTCAGGTTACATATGCTTCAGGTTACAGACTCCGCTAACCCAGAAATAGTACCTTGGGTTAAGAACTTTGCTTCAGGATGAGAACAGAAATCGTGCTCCAGCGTGCGGCAGCAGCAGGAGGCCCCATTAGCTAAAGTGGTGCTTCAGGTTAAGAACAGTTTCAGGTTAAGAACGGACCTCCGGAACAAATTAAGTACTTAACCTGAGGTACCACAGTACTTGGCTTTTGAGATGAGCTGCATATTTTTAGGACCCATTTTATTTCTGTGATTTAAACTGTTTTAAATACTGTGTTTTAATGTTGTAACCCACCCTGGGATGGCATCCATCTGACTCGTGAGACAATGAATGAGTGTGCCTTTGGGGGCGAGGTCAAGCTGTTGGACAGTTGCAGCACCTGCTGTGGCTGTAGAAACTGATGCAGGAGAGACATGTTTTGTTGCAGCTGGGGCAGATGAAGGCGTCCAGTTGTGCTGCTGCAGATGCACCCTGGCATTTCTTCTCTCTGCTCTCCTTGCAGCAATCATTCCTCCTCTGGTCACTGCTGTGGATACACAACTTGACTGCGTGCTTCAGGCATTGTGTTCATCTGCAAGGGATTTCCACACAGCAGGGTTGATGTTGCCAGGCTTCATGTCATGTTTGCAGACATCTTTGTGACACAGACTTGATCTGCCAATTGGCCTGGTGCCAGTAGGCAACCCACTGTAGAGCACTTCCTTGGGGATCCTGCCAGCTTCCATTATGTGGGCATGCCCAAGCCAGCGTAGATGTCACTGAGACAGGAGTGGGAACATGCTGGAACTTAGAATAAAGCATAGGTGCTGTAAATATTGGGACGCAGGTGGCGCTGTGTGTTAAACCACAGAGCCTAGGACTTGCCGATCAGAAGGTCGGTGGTTCAAATCCCTGTGATGGGGTGAGCTCCCGTTGCTTGGTCCCTGCTCCTGCCAACCTAGCAGTTCGAAAGCACGTCAAAGTGCAAGTAGATAAATAGGTACGGCTCCGGTAGGAAGGTAAATGGCGTTTCTGTGCGCTGCTCTGGTTCTCCAGAAGCGGCTTAGTCATGCTGGCCACAAGACCTGGAAGCTGTACGCCAGCTCCCTCGACCAATAAAGCGAGATGAGCGCCACAACCCCAGAGTCAGTCACGACTGGACCTAATGGTCAGGGGTCCTTATATTATGTTTAAGATTATGATTATTGCATGTGGAGATGTTTGGGTGGGTGATTTCCATTGCCTCACCCCTACTTCTGTTTGCTCCCCACCTGAGCAGAAACTTGCCCATTTGTTTCCAGTTGTTGTTGTTTAGTCGTTTAGTCGTGTCCGACTCTTCGTGACCCCATGGACCAGAGCATGCCAGGCACTCCTGTCTTCCACTGCCTCCCGCAGTTTGGTACCCCCACATTAAATTAAAGACTATTTCCACCAGTTGTCACGTGCTGAAGACACATCAAAATTTCAGTAACCAAGTATGAGGCAGCTATTCTCTCAAAATCTCCACACACTAAATGTGGGGGATAATCTCAGAGATTGTAATCACAATGTATACATCAAACTTTAAAAAAATTATAACGCAGAGGTATTGCACAATACCTCTATCATAATTTTGGAATTTTGTTGCTGCTGCATTTGGGGTGGAGGTTGTGGTCGTGTTGTTAATGGGGACCTATTGGACATTAGTAATTTGCTGGGATATTGCCACCCACTACCACCAAATAAAAAAGCCGATTGATATGGCTAAATATGATGCTTTTGCAAGAGCTTGTAATTCATTTCTTTAAAAACCCAATAGAAACTGATATTGTTCCCTTCCACATCAAATGTACATACCTTCATTTTGCCCATTGTGAAGCATAGTAACTAAGATTGGGTTACATTTGCTTTGGTGACATTTTTCTTAAAAGATGCATGCACACACAGGTACAGAAATATCTGTACACGTTGCATGTTGGTGCAGACTGCAAATGATGGAATAGCAACAAATATTCATGCCAGGGGACAGGCCAAGAATGTGTGAATGCTAACTTGCCAATCATGTGCACAGAATTACTCCTTTGTGATATGAAGATCCCATATGGAAGCTTCCTTACTGTTATTTCATTCTTTCTGTTCCTTGTAAGGAAGGGAAGCCAGGGCATAGCTTTGCACTAGTCATATTCATAAATGCACAATCCAGTCAAAGTCAAGACTTTTTAAGACCTGCTGATTTCAGTGCAACGTAACAGTCCTGTTTACCGTAAATCACAACTTAAAAAGCAGGTACAGTGGTACCTCGGGTTACAGATGCTTCAGGTTACAGACGCTTCAGGTTACAGACTCCGCTAACCCAGAAATAGTACCTCGGGTTAAGAACTTTGCTTCAGGATGAGAACAGAAATTGTGCTCTGGCAGCACGGCAGCAGCAGGAGGCCCCATTAGCTAAAGTGGTGCTTCAAGTTAAGAACAGTTTCAGGTTAAGAATGGACTTCCAGAACGAATTAAGTACTTAACCCGAGGTACCACTGTACTGTTGAGAGCAACTGGACATATTAATGAGTGTGTGATCACAGCCATTAGTAATGATGAATGAAAAATACTGATACATTACTTGCAATCCACATGCTGAAATAGGCTTCCATACCTAGGTCTTCTGGATCAGGTGTGCAAAAGTCTCTTGCGTGAGGGTGGAAGGTTACATCCAGGAACTGACCTGTGCCTGTCTTCCTTCCATCATGGGGATTCTCACATGGCAGCCTCTGCACTTGTTTGCAAACCAGGCAAGTCTGAACTGTGGGCGTGGCAACATGTGCACAGTTTTTCACTTTGTTTGCTACTACTCCCTTCTTTTATCGATTGGCACAGATAGGCTTTCTCACCATCTGATTAAACTGTTGCCAAACGACAGAAAGTTCAAGCTAAGGGACAGATTAGATGCCCTGGCAGCAAACTTGCATGTTCAAACGTGGAACAATTCTAGTCATGTAGAAAGAAGCGCTGGAGTGTCAGTTTGAGGAGCAGAGGGATGTTCAAGCAGTGACAGGTTATTTTAGACACATGTAGAAAACCACAGATGAAATAGCAATGTGATAAATTAAGGTGTATTGTTATTCAGCCCTGGATTCTGTCATAACATCTTTTGCTGCAATCCTACGTATGCTTTCGTGGGAGCAGGCCCCACAGAAAACAGTGAGGCTTCTGAGTGATTGTGCTTGGAACCATGCTGTTAAACCAGTGAATGTGTGCTTTTATGTACTATTAGGACTACTTGAAGTTGAAAGTTAGTCCTGGGACACATAAGAATAACACCCTGCTGAAACTATGTATGGCTGGGTTTGAGCAGTCAGTGCTTGGATTGCATGTGAGCCAGATGTACTCTAGCTTTGGTTCAATGATGAAAGAAAGGTGGGATTTAAATGCAGGAAAACAATTTGTTTTATCTACAATCGTTGGTAGCTTGCCCTCCCTATATAGTTCAGGCAGGGTAGGTGTTATGTACTGAGTTGAATAGGATCCAAAATGCAGCAGTCTGATTGGTCCTAGAACAATAGGATCCAGAATGCAGCAGTCTGATTGGTCCGCAGGAGCCACCCAATCCAACTCCAGGTGGAAGTTAATCCGCAACCTTATTTGCCTACAGGAGAATCCTGGAATTAGCCAATCACGTGGGGCCCATTGTGTAAATAATGTATATGAAGCAGACATTTTGGGGGGACTTGCATTCCTCACTACGATGAGCTGAATAAAGAGACTCCGAGTATATTTCAGTAGGTAACAGCTATAATACAAGAATGTGATGGGTAGCTCAAAACGCGCCAAAGAAAGTCTGCTTGGCAGTTGTCTGTGCTCCTGCTTGGTTGCTCTGACACCCTGCAATAGAGGTACACAACATCTTTACAAAAGAATGGCAGGTTGGGATGGAGGATGAATCTCTTTTTGTCTGCATTTTAATGAGAAACACCCCAATTTGCACTTCTGAACCAGAACACAAAGTGAAACACAACTACCGGTATCTTTTGAAATTTACTCCTTTCTGAGTTTTGCAAAGCAGTTCTTCAGCTAGACAATATGCATAGTTAAGGCATTTATTCATGTGAAATTTGCACAAAACACACACACATCTTAGTGAAAACAACACAAAAAAGCTTCCTTGGAATTCTTTAAAAAAATGCCAATTGCTGCAGAAATTGGAGAACTGAATGTAAGATTGGAAGAATGAGACTCTAAGAGAAACCGAAATTGACACATTCTTCCATCCCTAATGGCAGTGACCATTTCTTTTGTTGTGGCCTCATATCACTAGGAAAATGTCAGCCATGTCAAGGAGCAATACATTACTGTGAGTTTGAACTTGGCAATGCAGAGATCAGATGTGCTGCGTTAATATGACTGGTCCCTTAAGTGCTGACATTTAGGTAAAACATACCACATTCCCTAAGACTTTAGTAATTTAGGCAAGCACCCTTGCCAGCCAGCCAATAACCTTTAAAATAGACAAAGCAGTAATTAAAGTAGAAAAATGCTATGTACTTGACCCCAGCCAAGCCTAAACAAGAAGCTCTCACAGTTATTCTTCAAAATGCTTGAGCGCAGACTTTGTTCCATGGGTGTGGGACGACAGCTTTGGATGTTACAAAAAAGCAGTGACAGAGCAAGTGTGAGTGATTTGCACTTCCTGTTTTCATGTTTCCAGTATAATGTGCTGTCTTTAGGTTATGTACTGTTAAGGGCTCCGCCGATCAAAGGGCACACGAAAAAGGAGAGGAACCAAAAATGGGAACAAAGCAACAGGATGCAATTAAGAAACCTATATGTTTATTTTTATATTTTTAACACAGCCTTCCTCCAATGAGTTTAAAGCACACAAGGTTCTCCCCTTAATCTGCTATCTCCACAGCTGTTTTGTGAGGTAAATTATAGATTAAGGGATGGGGACTGGAATGAGGACAACTCTATGGCTGAATTGAGGACCTGAACCATGTTCTATCATGTCTTAACTGGACGCTGTAACTACTCACACTAGTTCTTCTAGTATAAAAATAAAATGAGTAAGAAACCTCACCCCCACTTTATTCCTTCCTTGTCCTAATGCTTATTTTCCTTGCACCCTCCTTCTTACCCAGTCTCCTACATTACTTTCCCCCCTCTATGCAGTACCTACATCTGCCCAACGGAAGCAAAAGAAACCTAATTTGCTATAATTTCAGCCATCCATCTTGGAGTCTGCACTGAAGACAAGATTAAGACGAATTGGGAGGATGTTGATTCCTTTGAGCTTTGTGTTTCTGTACAACATATTTATTTTTTCATGCTGTCATTTCTAAATTCTGGTTTTTTAAAAAAAGAGTGTTGTGATTGTGACTGCTGTGATTCTTGAGCGCTGTCTTTTACGGCTGCAAGCTGTTTTACAGCATTTTATGGCCTATTGTAAATGTAAATTACGTTGGAAACTTTGAGTTGAAGGGCATCATTTAAGTGTTTCTGTTAAATTATATTATAAACCAACCTGTGATCCTCAGATAAAGGGTGGTATAGAAATTCAATAAATATAAATAAAACCACAATGTACTATGGGCTCAAAGCAATTCTGAAATTACTGGTCCCCAAACAGTGGCTTGGTATCAGTAGTGCATCATATTTCAGAAGAAAAGTCATGTTAGATAGACATAGCAACAACAATGAGTGATGTAGCAATTCATATTTTGGGGAATTAGCTTTCATAGGCTGCAGCCCTCTTTATCAAATGCATGACCCTGAGACCTCAGGCTGCTTATAGTCTTTCAGATCGGTGACAACAAATGAGTTGATCCTGAATGAAGACAAAATTTCAGCAGAAATTTTACCAAACAACAACAGAATCTTATGCATATCCTGTGGGACTTGCTTCCAGGTAAGGGTGTTTAGGATTGCAGACTAAGTAGAGTAATCTCAAGATATTTTGGTATCCAGTGCAGACAATAGAAATGGAGTCCCCATAATAAATTGTATACAGTGGTGCCCCGCAAGACAAATGCCTCGCAAGACGAAAAACTTGCTAGACGAAAGGGTTTTTCGGTTTTGCGTTGCTTCGCTAGACGAATTTCCCTATGGGCTTGCTTTGCAAGATGAAAACGTCTTGCGCTTTTTTTTTAAAGCCGCTTGAAGAGGCGCAGTTGCGACAGACCGTGCTTCGCAAGACGAAAAACATCGCAAGATGAAAAGACTCGCGGAACGAATTATTTTCGTCTTGCGAGGCACCACTGTACATCTAGTTGTCAATCATGGGTGTAGCCAGGATTATTATTTTTTGGTGGGGGGAGGACTTTTTGGGGGGAGCAGACTTTTGTTGGGGGGGGCAGAACCGATGTAATTGGTCAGTTAGTTAAGTATTTCTATTGTTTTACTGGACTGCGGGGGGGGGGCAGCTGCCCCCATGCCCCCCTTGGCTATGCCCATGTTGTCAATAGCATAATTTGATATGCTTCCTATTTGCATCCTTTTAAAAAAGGATAACATTAAAATGAATTGACAGGAATAATGCAGAAGAGTCAAATGTCTGTAGGGCTGCGAGATACAACCGAATAAGTTTGTATTAATAACTAAAGCATGTTATTTGGCATCCTTCAGCTGTGCTCAAAAGCTGTTGCAAGACAACTTCCATACTCTATTGTACAAAAATTTAAAAATTACACTGACCTAAGACTTACAATCTAAAAGACACAATACAAAAGGGAAAAGGTATGAGGAGGGAAGAGGAAACAAGCAAACACAGGTACCAGAACTTAGAGGACACAGTTCCAGGAAAAGAGGAGCCAAAAGGTAGATGGTCTGACTCACATTTCTCCTGTAGCAGCAAAGTATTGTAGAGGCGTTAGTCAAAGGCAGTTGTAGCACCAGAAAAAGCAATGTAGGGAGACCAGGACAAAATATCTTACATGTTAGATTTTTGAATAAGAACATACATTGATGTTCCCATCCTAAAAATATTTCCTTAGAAGTACTGTATATCCTATTGGTTGTGACCAGTGCTATTAATTCTAGAAAAAGAGATGCTGGAACTCACCATGAACACCTCCCTCATTCTCTTAGAATGGCAATGGTGCCTACCTAAGAGGTGCCGAAACCCACCTGAGTGGTGCTGGAACTGAGTTCCGGCAAGTTCCGGCTGAAAAAAATAGTCTTGGTTGTGACAGAGTTGATTTTTAGGTGTGCTTATGATTGCAGCCTTATTTCAATCTCCCGTTATTAATTCAATGGTCATGTGTTGGTGAAAACCTTATTTTCTTCATGTCACTGTGGGGGTCCAGCAATGGGCGGCTGGGGTGGGGGTTTAAGAAGCAACTAGACTTGATGGGATATTTGCACCCCTGGCTCTCCCTTTGGCAACACCTGTGCACATGGCTGCTTCTCACAGTGCATAGTTAAACTAGAGAGTTTGCTGCCAGAAGAAGTCAAGATGGCCACTAACTTGAATGACTAAAAGAGCGTTAGGCAAATTAATGGAGGATAAGGCTATCTGTGGCAACTACTCAATATGGCTATGCTGTACCTACACTTTTGGAGGCAGTATGCTTTTGAATACCAGTGTCTCTGGGAATCGCAGGTGCGGAGAGTGCTGTTGTGCTCAGGTCCTGGTTTTGGGCTGACCATGGTGAGAATAATAATAATAATAATAATAATAATAATAATAATAATAATAATAATTTATTATTTATACCCTGCCATCTGCCTGGATTTCCCCAGCCATTCTGGGCAGCTTCCAACAGAATATTAAAAACACGATAAAACATCAAACATTAAAAAATTCCCTAAACAGGGCAGCTTTCAGGTGTCTTCTAAAAGTCAGATAGTTGTTTATTTCCTTGACATCTGATGGGAGGGTGTTCCACAGGGTGCGTGCTACTACTGACAAGACCCTCTGCTTGGTTCCCTGTAACCTCACTTTTCGAAGTGAGGGAACCGGTAGAAGGCCCTCGGAGCTGGACTTCAGTGTCCGGGCTGAACGATGGGGGTGGAGACGCTCCTTTAGGTATATAGGGCCAAGGCCATTTAGGGCTTTAAAGGTCAGCACCAACACTTTGAATTGTGCTTGGAAACCTACTGGGAGCCAATGTAGGTCTTTCAGGACTGGTTTCATATGGTCTCGGCAGCCACTCCCAGTCAGGATGCTGGACTTAGATGGGTCCTTGGCCAGATGCACCAGGACTCTTCTTATGCTTGGTCTGGTCCTGTGTATAAAAATATGCTTCAGGCCTCAAGACTTGGGTTAATCTTGCCAGAGCACATTCCCAAAGGACCGTTTCCCCTTTTCAGCGAGCAAAGTCAAGGCCGCACCTCCCTGCACGAAATTAGGACTGAAAAAGGAAACGGGCTCCAGGGAGGGTTTGGTGGGGGGAAGCAACTGCTGTTCCTGCGTGCATGCACGCTCCTACGTGGGCACATTGCATTATTCTTGCCTGGCGGGTGGCTTTGAATGGAGACCCCGGCTACAAAGCTGCAGCAGCCCCAGCTTGGGATCTCGTTCTGCCCAAAGGAGCTGAAAAGGTTTTTAAATAGCTGCAGCAAGTTATACATAGTAAGAGCGAGCGAGGGGTGGAAAAACGGATGCTGTATCTTTAACCCACAACGGCTGGAGCAGATTTTGTTCTGAGCTAGTTAACAATGGAAACTTTTTTTTTTTAAGTGTTTCCCTCCATCGGTCCTGCCAAGCACCAGAGAGAGAGAGAGAAAAAAAATGAAAAGAAACTTGTTCCGCTGAGTTCAACCCCAGACAGGCTCACAACTTCCTTCCTGCTTTCCGACCCCCTCCCCTCCCTACTCTCCCTCCCTCCCTCCCTCTCTCTCTCCTGCACATTCAACAAACGTTGAAGAAGCAGCCAATGACAAGGGCGGTGTTGCAAAAGTCGAGCGCTGAGCACGGCGGCAGATCGGCCAACAAAACAAAAGTTCTCGATTCTGCCGACCGAACCATTCACTCGCTCTTTTGCAGCTCGGCTGCGGGGGGAGAGAGGAGGGGCAGTGAACGGACGCCGAAAAAAGCTGCGATCTGACTGCTGGAAATAATTTCTGGGGTGTTTGGAAGTCTGCGCGCCTTGATGCTAGGAGATGTGAACTAAAGGTGCAACAGCCTCTCTGCGGAACAGGTAAGGCCAACCTCTCCTATTTCGCTCTGTGCATACCGACACCCCCCCCCCCCAGCTCGGCCGAGGGGATCGCTCCTTTCCAGACCCTGCAGGAGCAGAAGAGATTTTTAGGCTGGGTGCGCGGGCGGGCAACGGCGCACACATTTCACAATGGCTATTTCTCAAGAGGTTGCCGAACTGCGCTCTGCTCAACTGGCAATGGGGCTCCGAGTCCTTGCAGGTTCCTTTGGCAGGGGGACAAGCTGCCTTTTGGGGGCAAGATCCGCTTGGAGTACAAAACCCCCAAAAGTCCTGTGGAGACTTCCAGAGAAGCGAATTGTATCCGTTACGATGAGAGGCGGTTCAGCCAACGGAGTTAAATCTGCGATGGGGGTGGAGGGCGTTCCGATGCTGATCTGCAGTTACTCACCTTTGTTTGTTTGTTTGTTTGTTTGGGCAGACATCGCCAACATTTGTTTGCCCTGTGTAGCGTGACGGTAAGGCATCCATCACGGGCTTTAGACTGCGCATAAACACACATGGCCACGTCCAGCATGTTTACCCAATATCTAATGCACGTCGCCTCCTTTCCTCTCCTTCGGCATTTGGACGCACTCAGAGTTTCCATAAAAGGGAGCTGTAATTTTAATGAGCCGTTCAGGTAGCACAGAGAGCCAGCTAGTACGCCACGGTTGACTCCTGCCCCCCCCCCATAGATGCAATACTGGAGAAAAGTGTGCCTTGTACTTAACCGAGTCACCAGAGGTATTTGCAGTACTGCTTGTACAAAAACAGTGTATGCAAGAATTCTGCAAAGTAAGGTACGTATATGTAAACACACAGATGCACAAGGAGTCCCCACAGGGGTGCATTCAGGTCCACAGCTGTGGGTTTTATTTTGCTATACAAGCGTCGTTTTACATGGAGCTGCTCAGAAATGTGGAATTGCAAGAAAAATGCTTAAAAGCAGAATTGCAAATATGCATAAATTATGTATAAAAGCAGAGCCACAAGGCATGTCCTTTGCAGTGTTCTGAGAAGCCATAGGCAACAAGGGGAGGGGGAGAGGTAGCATATGTGCATAGCAATGTCAAGAACAAAACAGGGAACATAAGCATAGCCTTGGTCCAGAGGGTTACACAATCCTAAGAACAAACTCATGCTAATATGTGTAGCTGTGCACAGTGGGTTTAGTAAAGCAGTTAATTGTGCTCACAAAAGCAGTGCTGCTAATACTAAACGTGGCGCTCGGCTTTAGGAGTCCACATCTAGTTTAGTTGTGATATTTGGGGGACTTGAACAACACACTTTTAACCTTAGAAATCTTGTAGCAACAACATGGGCTTTGCCTTCCTTGCGAGGGTGGAGTTAGAATGCAAGGAATCATAAGTGGGGGGAGTGCTCTGGCAGAAAGGTCCAGCGTGTGAGATTTCCTTTGGCATCTGGCTAGCCAGGATGAGAACAGAATGCTGGACCAAGTGGGCGTTTGACTGATCCTTCAGGGCCCTTCTTATGTCATTATGATTTGCAGTTACGGAGTGTTAAAAAATAGTGTGAATACTTAAAATTCAGCAGCCAGGTTGCTCACTGGGACAAGATGGTTTAAGCTAGCGGTGCTGTGGAATCCGGCAGTGCCTTGAATGATAATCAGGGATGCCGCGGACAACACTGGCCTCTGTCCCTCTTTCCTTCCTTCCCTCCTTAGATGCCTTCTTGCATCTCTGCCTCCCAAATACTTGTACAACTGTTGGTTGCAGCAGCCCTGGCAAATTGGTGCCTCTGGGGCTCGTCAGGGAGTGCTGGTTGCCGGGAGCTGAGACGGCCTCAGAGTAAGCAAGCAAGCAGCCCAGCCAGCCAGTCTGCCAGCCCTTGCTGTTGGGAATGGACAGACAAGTCCTAGGCCCCTGTGTGGCAGTATGAAGAGGCATTTCTCTTTGGGGTGGGGGAGGCAGCTAAGAGACCAGGAGCAGCAGCAGCGACTGTGCAGAGGACTCCCAAGGAAAGGAGGCTAAGTGAACACTCCACAAGGGAGGGTATTCGATAAAGGGTGAGAGGCCGCCAGCTCTGCAAACAAGGGGTGACATAATCTGGCTCCTGAGCTCCACAAGGGTGCCGCAGAAAGAACGTAGTTCGTCAAGAGAGCCGTGGACTCAAAAAAGTTGAAAATCTCTAGTTTAAGCATGTAACACCAAAAGTGGTCCAGTTGAAGTGACTGACTTAGTTTCCAGGCCCAATTCAAAGTGCTGGCTTTGACCTACAACTCCTTAAATGGCTCAGGACTGCAATACGTTTAGAGCCACCTCTTGACATCTGAACTGATCCGGACCCTGCTCTCACCATATGAGGCCTTTCTTTGTGTGCTTCCTCTGGGACAGGTCTGGAGGGTGGCCACACAAAAATAGACCTTTTCTGTGGTGGCTTACCACTTGTGGTATGCTCTCCTCAATAGGCCTTCCTGGTGCCTGCGTTACATATATTTAAGTGCCAGGCAAAAACATTCCTCTTCTCCTAGGCCTTTGGTTAATTGAACAATCTATGGCCTTTTAAACTGGGGAGGGAGGTATTGTTTTTGTTTGTTATTATGGTGTGTATTTCTGTGTTTTATATTTTAATCCGCCCTGTGATCCTTGAATGAAAGGCAGTGTAGAAATTCAATTAATTAATTGATTAATTAATAACAATCATAATATTGTTGCAATTTCCAGAGTTTTGTGGCACTTGAAATGAACAAATTTATTGTGGGTTTTGGGGAAGACTCCACTTAATCAGTTATGTAAAGTGTTGCTCTTGGGACTAAACTAGACAAGGCAAAGGCGATCTATGAATAGGAACTCCTACATTTTTTAAAAATGCTATTAATAGCTGTGGGGTGGGGGAAAGGAATTCCGATCTGGACCTCAGTGATGAGGGAGAGGATGTGAGCCCTTTCGCCTGTGCAATTTTCCTGATTAAAATTGCTTCTCCAGCTGTTACTAGCACCATGTGGCAAAGCATACAGGTATTGGTGAGGAACTGGGAAAACAATGCAAAGGGATAGGATTAAATATTATTCTATCACCACAATTCAGCTTATATTTGCCCATGGCTGCTTTTTAAAACCATGGCCAATCTAGTTCATAGTTCTCTCTAGGTTGTGCCTTCAGAGGGTGGAAATATACAGTGCCCACCAAGGCTAACACTTTCATGCATTTGATGCAGGGTACTTGAACCACTAAAGGTTGTGCCACAATAAATGTGTTGATCTTTAAGGTGATACAAGGCTCACTGTTGATAACATTAACTCTTGACTATTTACAGGGTGGGACATACATGTTCAGGGACCAGAAGCCTATAGCGTAACACCACACAGGGATAAGATGTTCTTTTTACTGATAACCACTAGCATCATAATAATCTTCAAAGGTTTGCACTGAAAGATGAGAGAAATTCCACCATCTTAATGATTCTTTAGCCGCTTTGTTTTTAAATACAAAAGGAAGTGCATCAAGGAGTAACTATTCTGCTTTAGGTTATCTTGAACAGGCATCACAAAAATTGGTGCACACAGCAACACTGCCCTAGAATACTTTAATTGCATGTGCTTATTGAAATATATAGGCATCAGTAATAATAGTCACATCTTTTCCTTTAATGTAGGGATAGAGGCATTTGGCCAAGTGACACTGGTATGGGATTCTGGTAACTGCATTTGCAGCCAAACCCTATGCATATTTACTAAGGAGTGATTTCCATGAAATTCAGTGGGGTTTATTCTCAGAAAAGTGTGTAAGACTAGATTCCATCCATGAAGTAACTTCACTCAGGTTTCAGCATGCTGTCCAGCATCTCACAAATTCAGAATAGTAAACTACTGAGCAAAGCTATGTAGCAATTACAAATGTGCTTAGGTGCAGTGGTGCATAGTAGCATGGTTTGATAACTGCTCATCTGAAATTTGTGTCTTATGAGACCTTGTAAGTAGACAGATGCAAAAACCAAATGCTTATTCATGCAGCCAGGCACATAAAATTGCCTCTTAGAAGTTTTATTTACAGTTAAGCAGCATACAAATTTTGTAAAATAAATAAATGGGCAGCTGAATTCACAGAGGTAGTCACAATGTAAAAGACATTAAATGCACACAATAAAGGTCTGCATCACACAACTTAGCATTGCTGAATCGGGACTAGAGCAAACCACACAGATGCGTAAAAGACTTAAAAGCTGTAAGTGTTTCTATGCCCAAAGATTTAGTGGCATTATAAGTTACAAACACAACAGTACACCCATACATAATAATATATGCACCTGTACCAACTCTGATATAGGAGGAAGTAACTGCGTATTGTGTGACCCTATGCATATTTAGTCATAAATAAATCCCAGTAAATTCAGTTGGTGCTTATTCTCACAAAAGTTCCTAAGACTGCAACCTTGGGTAGGTCATTTATACATGAAGTAACTCTGCCTAGGTTTCAGCAAGTTGCCCACAAATTCAAAGCATATGCCAAGGTATATAGCAACTGACAGTGTGCACAGGTACAGTGTAAGGTAGTACGGTATAAAATAAAGGAATGGTGTGAAGTAGGATAGCTCACATCCAAAGAGACATGTCAGTAGCTCTCCTTCCCTCAGTCTTGTCATGCTTTTTGTCTTTACAGTTCAATTTTCCACTTCAAGTAGGCCTTCACACGATTAGCCCCATGGCCATGAGCAGCTGCCCCCAATCAAGTAAATAATAAAAAATGCTTAACTAACTGACCAATTGTGTCACAGGTAGCTTGGTCCCCCCCCCCCTTATAAATCCTGCCCTCCTAACATAAATCCTGACTACGTCCATGATTAGGCCCATTAGATTTGTGAGTCTCTTGGCATCCCCACCACAGTTTCTCAGTCCTACATCTAGGGCTGCCCATTACACATTCCCCCACAACTTTTGCCCCCAAGTCTAAGACTTTTATTTGCCCAAACTTTAATGTCAGAGTTAAGATCTGGGGGCTAATAAGGAGATTTGCCCATGGCTCCCCACTGTGCCCCAATCTTTTTGATCTCTTCCAATAGCATCCTCCCTGGACTGCCCTGCTCTGTGGTGGGGGGTGTTGTTTTTTTAATTTTTTATTATGTATTTTGTGATTTTATCTTGATTTTATTCTGTGTACTGCCTGGTCCAGAGGCACATGTGTCCGCAGATCTCACTTCTCTATATGCCTGTGACTGCTTACTTTAGGGAAAGTTACTCATCCAGCCATATAAGTGCTTCCTTTCCTTTACATTCTATTCCATTCCATTATACTTTATATCCCCGAGGCTGTGCCATGGCACTGAAATCAGAGGGGCTATGATTTTGGACTAGTATGGTCTCCGTAGGTACGGTTTAATATTGGGTTTAATGGATGAAATGCTGGATTTGACCACAGTACGGTATGTTCATGGGTTTCCCCTCTCCGCCTTACATTAAATACAGTGTCATTAAACACCTGAGGCGGTGGGTGGTTAATAATGGGTCTGTTGTTCGCCGCTGAGGGTTTTTGGTTTTTCCCCCAGCCGGATTTGAAATAAGGTTCCGTTTGATATCTCCGCTGTCTGTGGAAAGGCACATTAAATTGAGTTCTGGTTTGCCGTGCGGGCATTTAAACGCTTTCCATAGTTTTAAGAGGAGAGCCTGAGCCGCAGCTACTCCCTCACGGCCGCCAGCCCGGCCCATGATCCGCGAGCTTCGCCGCCATTGGCCGAGCCGCGGATGTCGCGGCCAATCAGGGCGCGCGGCTAAAGACGCCTCGGTTTTCCCGCGCTCACTGTCCCTCTTCTCTCTCCCTCTCTCCTCAGTTGTTTATGGAGCGGCGGGCCGGGGCCAGCACACCGCCTCTGCGCTTCTTCGGCTGCTCCCTGGGCGATGCTGCAGCCGCCACTACTACTGCCGCCGCCACCGCCGGCCCTGAGAGGACGTGGGCTGCTCGGCAGAGGCTGACCTGGGAGGAGGAGAAGGTGGCGGAGGAGGAGGAGGAAGAAGCGGACCCTTTACTATGGCCGTGTCCTGCTATACGCTCAACAGCCTAGTGGTCATGAAGAGCGGCGAGGAAGACGAGGAGAAGGGCGGCTGCGGAGGCGGCAGGAGCAAGACACCGCCTGTGACGCGCAGGCAGGTGCTGCCTGCTCTGGTCCCGAGAACCGAGAGGCACAGCAGCTACTGCCCGCTGCCCGGGCGCTCCAGCGCTCCTGCTGCCGCCACTCCAGCTTTCCTGTTCCCGCCGGCGGAGCCGCTGCTGCTGCAGGCAGGGGGCGAGGAGGAGGCTGCGCCCCGCGGGCCCCGCCGCCGGCTTAGCAGCCCCAGCTGGGCGAGCCCCCCTGGCCGCTCGCCTTCGCCCGGCTTGGAAGAGGCGCGCAGAACGGCGCGGCTCCTTCAGCGGCAGAACGTGCAAGTTACTCAGAAAGTGGGGCTCTTCGAGGCGCACATCCAGGCGCAGAGCTCCGCGGGCGCCTTCCTCCTCAAAAGTCCCGGCGCGGGCAGGAGGAGGAGGTCGCCTTCGCCCAGCCCGGCTCGGGGCGCGCAAGTGCTTGGACGCGCACCGGAGGCGGGGTCGAAGCAGCGGCAGGAGGAGGAGGAGGCGACCGTCGAGGGGCCGGAGAGCCCCCTGGCCCGGCTAGAGAACAGGAGGAGGACGCCGGAGCAGGAGGCGGAGAAGAGAGAGACGGGCTCTCCGGTTGCGCAAGGCGCGATGGAGACGGAGAACGGGCCCCTTCTTAGAGCACAGCGCCCGGAGGAGAAGGAGGTGATGGGCGGCGGGAGAACTGGAGCGCAGGAGTCCAAAGAGTTGGAGAGCAAGTCGCCTCCGGCGCGCGTCTCCGAGGGGAGGGAGAAAGGGGACCCCTCGCCAAAGGCGCACCCTCGGGGCGCGATGGACAGGGCGAATGGGGCTTCCAGGACGCAGGAGGAGAGGAGGCCGGGGTCCGGTGGGGGGCAGGACTCGGAGAAGAGAAGCGACTCCGCTGAATGCCAGGACTCCAGAGACCTGGTGAGCGCGAGGAGATGTCAAGGGGTGACGGGCAACGGGAGGCAGCTCCTGGAAGACGATGCGCGGCGTGCCCGGGGGCCGCCCAAGGTGAGCGGGTCCTCCAAGGCTCCAGATTTCTTAGAAGGCGCGCAGGGGAGGAGCGGCTTTCGTGGAGGGCAGGGCTCCGACGCGACGGAGAAGCCCCTTGGAGAGCCGCTCCCGGCAGGAGACCCGCCTTGTGTTGCCAAGACTGACGGCGAGGAGGGTAGCAGCAGCAGCAGCTGCTTGCTAGTTGTGGAGTGCTCGGCGAAGAAGCTGCCGCCGGCACCCGAGCCCTCCCCAGACATTATGGCTGAAGCTAATGGAGCTGGGCTGCAAGAGCAGCAGCATCCTGGGGGGCAGCAGCCTCTGCCTGGGACCTCGGCAGCCCTAGAGCAGCAGGAGCAGGGAAAGCCCCTGATGGAAGCTGAGAGTTGCTGTGGAGGAGGAAGCAGCATCCCTGCTGTCATAGTGACTGACCTGGGTGCTCAGGAGGAGGAAGAGGCAGGAGGAAGCCCCCGAAAGAACATGCCTGTCAGGAAGTTGTCTTCCTCCTCAGCCTCTTCCACAGGCTTTTCCTCATCCTGGGAAGAGTCTGAGGAAGACATCTCCAGCGATCCCGAGAGATCCTTGGACCAGAGCCCAGCCTTCCTGCAAACCCTGGATAAACCAAGAGTGGTAAGTTCTGAGCAAAGCAAGTGTCAGACAATAAGAGAGATTACCAGCAGGTTTCTCAATAGCTTGCCTCTGCAGGTGATGGGCGTCTCCTCTGCCCTTTTCGGAAGGGAATCCTCTTAAAGAGGAATAAGTTGTTCACTCACTTTTCGATCTGTTTCTGTTCTGGTGCTTATGATCGCTTTACTTTTACTTTTGCCTTCCCTTAATATTTCGTGTGTTTGGCTTATTCCATCAAGTTTCATTCTGCTAAGAGTGAAATGAGATAACCCACATCTTCATGCTAAGAAGTCACACAACTGATGTTTCCATTAGGTGTGTTCATCATTATGTTGTGCTGGAAATCTGGAAAATGGAAACAGAGTTTGGTGGGGGAAAGGAACCAGAACAGGGTGGTAACACCTCATCTTGAGGGTACATCCAGAGGTGCCAGAGGGCAATGGGCACCAGGGCTTCTTGCAGTATGACAGAGACCACCATACACTGAGTGGTTTGATTTAAACAAAGGTGATTTAAATTGTTTGAATTGTTAAGGAAAAAGAACAAATTAAAATGATTGATTTAAATGCAGTTTCTTATTTTGAAATTCCTGTAAATTTGCACAGGCATGCTTACTAACTGGTTACTATGATAATTTAAATGTATTAGCTTTTAATTAAATAGAGCCTTTATGCATAGCTGAGTCAAGAGACACATTTCTCTCTGGCACTCTCTTTACAAATTCAAGAATATTAAACAACATCTCTTACTTGATGGCTAAGTAAGAGTATATTTATTTGGAAGGAAGCCCCACTGAAGAAAGTGGAACTTCTGAAAAAATATTGCACAGAATGTCACTTTGAAGTATAGAGACCATAAGGGCTATTATCTATTGAGCAAAATAGTGTTTATTAATGTGATTGAGAGAAATGTCCATGGCATTTGGTTAGTAGGCTCATAAATATTCATAACATGAGAACTGAACATATTGCAGAACTCAGGAAGTTGAAGGGTTTAATTAGGAGTACATGATCACCCATATGGGCTCTGTGGATGATCCTGGCAGTATACAAGATGGCATCTTTTGGATCCTAGTACCAGTGACGGCTTGCTAGACTCTGGGTCCAGGAGGAAATCAGCAATAATAAATTCAAGGCATGCTTCCCTTGTGTCATTTATAATGCTCAGCATTATAACTGAAATAGTTTCACCCAGTGTTATTTTGTACACAAACCTTTCATTAACTCTGTTTGATAGATGGCCATAATTAGGTTTTAAGATATTTTAAGATACTTTAACATGTTTGTTTATATAGGAGAGACAACTATAATTAATTACTTCTGAAATAAAAAAACTCCCTATTGTTTGAATTTTCAAAAATAGGATTTTCATTTAAAAAGACACACGCACCTTCCATTTAAATCTCCCCAGCACACACAGGACACTTACTTCAGTATGATCAAATTAGTTTCATATGAATCCCACAACAGTGACTGCAGTTGTTGACGGGAAACGGGGTGTTGGTGGGGATGCATTTTTTTGCACCCGTCCTGATGGTTTTCAGATTCTTGTGGGCCTCTGAGTCCAAGTGTCCAGCTGCCCATAATTGAATTTCATATGGATTTCCAACCTAAGATGAGGGCAGAAAGTCATCTCACAGTGGGGAAAATAGTTCAGGGCATTTGTTAGAGCTGAGAGAGCTTCAGCTGTTAACACTTGTCCCAGATGATTAGGAAAAAATCATTATTTGTCATCATCTTAAAAAGCTAAACTTTCTAGCTTGCCAGACTCTTCTGTTTCATTGCTAAGACCCCTTCAGCTGTTATTAATCAGGAATGCTTCATGCTTTTATTCCCAAGTAAAAGACAAAGCAAGTACCATGCTCCCTCTGTCTGACTTAGCTGTTTGCACAGAAGTCATAGCCACTCATAACCTGAAAATTGTTTGACTATAAGAGAAGTTCCATACAGGCTTCAAGAAGTATCTGAAAGCGAGAAAATAATGTTTTTGACACATTTACCTAACCGAGCTAATGTCTTCATCTTCAAATGTGTTCAAGGGCAACATCCACAAGCTTAGCAAATATATGGTAGTCTGTTGATTGTAAGGATTCTATTACAATATTTTAGCAAACCTATCATTTAACTATATTAAATCATGTTGTTGTTGTTTAGTCGTGTCCGACTCTTCATGACCCCATGGACCAGAGCACGCCAGGCACTTCTGTCTTCATATTAAATCATACTTGTGTCCATCTTTATAGACATGCATAAGATGAGCAGGTTGTTCATAAATCATTATTATTATTGTTGTTGTTGTTATTATTTAAACTTAGTAGTTGCTTGTCACCCAAACAGTCCCCAAGTGAATTACATTTTTTAAAAAAACGTTGTTGTTGTTTAGTCGTGTCCGACTCTTCGTGACCCCATGGACCAGAGCACGCCAAAAAACACATAAATACATTATATCATAGAAAAGGTGGGAGAATCATATAACACATTCATATTCCATACAACATTTTGGAAAAAGGAAAAAACTAAAACCACTCACTTCCCATAACAGTGATGGAAAACATTGGCAACACCTTAACAATAAACCAAAAAATACTCCCATCCACCAGCATAAAAAAATTAAAGCTCAACATGGACACCCCCCTCCGTAGTCCAAAAATCATTCATGTCAACATTGTGATTTTTAAATCTACCCACTGTACCCAGAATTCTAGGGTCAAGGCCAGCTGCTATATGTCAGTGCAGAGTGGGTCCTCCAGGAATGGTCTTCATCAAGTTTCTTGATCATTGTCAATTGAGGCTCAGGTGGCCCCTGTGGCTAGGAGTGCCTTTTATCAGCACTGACAGGTACGTTACCTGTGGCCATTCCTGAACAGGGATAACCTGACTACTGTAGTTCATGCATTGGTAACCTCAAGACTGGACTATTGCAGTGTGCTCCATATGGTGCTGCCCTTGGTAGCCTCTGCTGGTCCAGAAGCTTCAATTAGTGCAGAATGCTGCGGCTAGTCTAGTGACAGGCATACATGATACCAATGTTAAAAGGCCCATACTACTTTCCCATCCACTACGGAGCCAGGTTCAAGATTCTACTACTAGTGTACAAAGCCCTGAATAACTTTTACGCAGGATACCTTAAGGATAACGTCACCCTTCACACCCCAAGTCAACCGCTGAGATCCTTGGGGAGAGCAGTGTTAATGGTTTCCTATGGGTCAGAAGCATGAATCGTATAAATGAGCAATTTGGCCTTCAGTGTTGTGGAACTCCCTCCTACAAGAAGTTAGACAGGGACCGTCTCTGCTGAGTTTCATATACCTAGCCAAGATTTTTATTTCAAGAGGCCATTGCACCCTGAATGCTTCTTAGATGTTTTTCTTTGTTTTAAAAAAGATTTTAGATTTTTAACTTCCGGTAGTTTAAGTTATGCTTTAAATTTTGTATGTTGTATATTTTATTGTTGTAAGCCACTTTGGGACCTAGATGGTGAAAAAGCGGGATATAGTTTCTTAAATAAAATAGATATAAACTGTATCAGTGGAAAATAGCTTAGTGTTGGTGTGTTGCAAAGGAGCAAATGGCAATAATTGTTAGGCTTATGACCTCCTAGGTTAAAGACCAACAACTGTATTGTGGTGCAAGATTTCGTGGGCTAAAGCCCACTTCGTTAGAGCAGACTTCAGTATGTGACAGCTCATAACAAAATATGTTTGTTAATTATTAAGGGGCCACAATACTTGTTTTTGTTGCAACTAATTTTACTGTAATTTATCTCTTAGCTTAGCTGCAGTTGTTGGGTAGTAAATTGCCTAATATGTGCTTATTGTAAAATATGAATACATGCTGTGTGAGATTTCTCCAAATATTGAGGAAAGATTCCCCTGAACCCCCTTGATCTTGTCAAGTGTTGGGATAATTTCAGAAATGCATTGTGGCACAATAACTTTTGTGTGTGGGAATTTGTGGTTATAGCAGCATTAAGGTGTTCATCTCTCTTCCTTTTTTCATGCTTTAATTATTGGCCCAGCCACATTGTGCAAGACTGGCTGATTATCTGATATTTTTCTGATAAACAACAAAGACTAACTGCCAGTACTTGAACAACAGCAAGAAGAAGGCTATCTTTTTACCAGTGTCAGAAGGTAGGATTTCTCACCCTTATATTCTGGGCAAGGCAAGGACATAAGGAAGATTAGTCTAGTAGAATGGTAAAGGTAAAGGACCCCTGACAGTTAAGTCCAGTCGCAGACACTCTGGGGTTGCGGTGCTCATCTCGCTTTACAGGCTGAGGGAGCTGGTGTTTGTCCGCAGAGAGTTTTTCCAGGTCATGTGGCCAGCGTGACTAAGCCACTTCTGGCGCAACGGAACACCGAAACCAGAGCAGCACATGGAAACACCATTTGCCTTCCCGCCGGAGCGGTACCTGTTTATCTACTTGCACTTTTTGGCGTGCTTTCAAACTGCTAGGTTGGCAGGAGCTGGGACAGAGCAACGGGAGCTCACCCTGTCACAGGGATTCGAACCCCCAACCTTCTGATTGGCAAGTCCAAGAGGCTCAGTGGTTTAGACCACAGAGCCACCCGTATCCTTATTAGTCTCGTACCTTGACTATTTTGTCCTTAGAGAGTGCCCCCCCCCTTATGGTGCATGGGATGGCAGAGAGATTGTTGGTAAGGAGACACTGGGCAGGGGCAAGTTAACACTAGGAAGTAAGCTGGTTTGCAGGGTTCCTTTGTTCAAGAACAAGGTTTCACTAGATTAATCCAACTCATCTATCATCCTCTTCAGCTTCCTGATTAGTCAAAAGAGCAGCAGGACTCATTCATGAAATAAAGAATTCATGGGCATCTTGACCTTGCTCCTGCCCATTGAAAATGTATAAGGGAGTGAGTATCTGAATACAGGTAACTTGCAACTTAAGCACGTTTAACGTGTTATTTCAGTTGTACATGGTTCACGGCTAGCCAGTTGAAATCACAGAAATCGAATGTATGGAAGGTGAAGAGCTTAAAAGTTCTTTTTGTTCAGGGTTTTCCTGGCCTGGAAAGAGCTTTTAATAAGCTCTCTGCCTTACTTGGGCTGCTGCTGGTAAGACCCATTCAATGTGCCAGCTCCGAAAGGTAGGACTGCTCACATGGAGACAGTTTTGTGTCCTCCAGGGGGTGGTTTGAGTATACACATTTTTGCGTATATGCAGCACCCTGAGAGCATAACCCCCGCATAAGAGGCAAGTTACCTGTATGTGCAAATGCAATCCTGTGGGCCTCTCCCATGACAGTCGGAATGCAAGTGTGGGCATATATTTATTGGCATATGCATGTACACACACACACTTTATGAGCTCTCTTAATGTTAGATTTTGTTGAAGTGAGTACAACAGGAGAGAAATCATAAAATCTGACTGCAAGCCAAACTGACAAAAATGACAAAATGGATATTGAGCATACAGCTCTGTATACAATTGACAGCAAACGATGTTTCAGTAGTTCAAACCTGGCAGCCCAAATGCAGCCTATTAATTCCATGTAATTCTGCTACCTTGAATTACCAAACTGACCCCAACCTTACAATATATTCTGCCCCCTCCAGGGACCTTATGCATTCCCAATAGTTCTGAAGTTGCAAACATGTCTTATTTGCGTTTGTGTTATTTCCAAAGGGAACATACATATATTTAATACAGCACTTCTGTCCTGAAAGGGCCTTTATGTAACTTGAAACCTTACCGTCACGGTCTGCTTGTAATCTAGTTAAGTATCTGCTTCAACTAACTTTGTGCATCTTGATCCTGAAAGGTTGAAGACATGGCAGCATGAACAACATTCGCAAAGCAGCAACCTATTTTTTATCAGTTTCCGGCTTGTGGCTCGGAAGTTTGTTGCCAGCCTTTTAACAACTCTTTTGTCAAAATGTGTTTATATTTTATTCTGTGAGATCTTTTAGTCTACTAAAACTTTGGAAATCACACTGCTCTCCATTCTAACCCTGGAGGAAAATTTGTTTGTTATTCTACTTTGGGCTAGGCTACTACCTACACAGGAGAGGTGGTGATATGCATTAGGAAAATACCTTTCTGGGATGTACACTTAAGTGCTCAGTCAACAGAAGGCTCGCTCTGACCTTTTTCTGAGGCCGTACACTGCCTGATTAAGGAACCTTTCAGGAACATCCGGTTGTCTACACTAACTCCTGGATGTTCTCTGTGGGGAAGACCTTGTGTTGACATTTCAACACAGTATCACCTAAAGCTATTTTGTTTTCCACAGCACCAAGTGTCTTAGCTAGGCAAGTATCTCGGATAAAAGGCGATGTATGGTTGATCTCCCTGCCCCCAACTTTAGCTTGATATCCTCAAGCCCTGAAGAAGATGCCATTTTGCTGCTGTACTGTGAGAGACAATACATGATTAAATCAGTCTAGTATTTCGTAGCCACCTCTGAAGTTGTTCAGCCCAACCCTACTCGTATACAAACTGGTATGCAGCTCCTACGTTACTGTCTGCATAACAGTCCTGTAGCGTCGACTGTAGTTATTCTCATTTTGTTGAAATGGAGAAGAAGGCACAGAAGGCTGTCTTATGCTGAATCAGTCCATTGGCCCTTCAAGTTTAGCATTGTCTACACTGGCTGGCAGTGACTTTCCACAGGGTTTCAGACAGGGGATATTCCTGACCTCTCCTTGGAGATGCAAAGGATTTAACCTGGGGCTATTTGCATGAAAGGGAAACCTGTTGAGCTCAAATGTTTGTGTTGCACACCGCTTTGTTTCAATAGGGAAGCAGTCTAGAGATCTAAAAGTGGGTGGAAGGATACACAAACGGCAATCCAGCATTGTGGAAAGTCACAGCGTCATCTTGTTGAGGAAACTTGAAATACGCTCCAAAGCACATAAGCATAGGAAAGGGCATGTTGTAACAGTTATTCCAAAGGAAGAGGAGGCGAATCAGAGTGATGAGCTTGACATCTTTGACAGGCTTGGCTGCTTATACCGTCTGGCCAGAGTGTGGGGCTTTACTAAATCTGTGTTTTGCAAGTTGGAGAGGAATATATTCAGCTCCAAAAGGATGGAGGACAGAGTGATCCATGAATGTTATACATCAGTGGTGTTGCTTAGTGCAATTGTCTGGAGGAAGCCCTTGAGGCTGACTACATGGTGTACCTGTCATGCATGAGTCATCATAAATGTGTTCTAATATTATAATGTTGTATGCCCAGGCATGGAGAACCCTTTTAGAGCCAAAGGCCCCATTACTCCTCTGGAACACTGTCAGGGTTACATTCCAGAACCACAAAGAATCAACAGAGAGAGACAGAATCGCACATGTTAACCCTTTACTTCACCCAGCCTTTCCACCCTGCTCAGCTGTCTCTGGAGCAGGCACTTCCAAATACCTTGAACTATCAATTGTACCACATTAGTTGCCAACACTGGAAGTTAATTCCTATTATGTGGTGCTTTATGAATATCTGTTCCATCTTTTCTAGGTATTGTAGGAAAGCTCACTTCTATTTCACTGCTATAAGACCTGATCAGATTGTTATTGTTTCTTTAGCTTTTTGCATTTCTGCTGCTTTTTGCCTTGTAGCATTGAATCCAGTTCTCATCCCCTTACTGCTTAGATGTTTTAAGTTGTATAGAGGCTGCCACGTTATAGGCAGTGACACAGCAAGCATTATATGGAGTAGGGCTCGGACAACAATGCAGATTTATGGTGATGAAGGTAATAGGTTTTTTATTTAGTTAGTATGTATTTTTTTTACCTTGCTCGTCAGCTGAAAAGCTTGCAGATCAATAAAAAGAAAACAAGATCATCCCTGGCCTTGGAGTTACGATTTAAAAGGCGTGACACAAAAAGAACAAGGGGTTCAGAGGGAGGAAAAAGCAAACTGAGTCACTAGTTCTGAAGTTCTAAGGATGACTAATTTAGATGGAAACAGTTCAGGTAGTCTGATGGAACGACTATTGCTAGGTGATAGATGAGGGAGAAAAAGAACCAAAGGCAGCTGGTGACTCAGCAGAGCCGATGAAAAATCTCTGCTTCTCACCCCTCCCTCTTCTGCAGCCTGATGGAATGGCTGTTAGGGAGCAGGCATTACATATACAAGGTACTAAGTTGTATTTGGTGTATTGTAAGCATTCCTGTGCACTAGAAGTTGGGGTTCACCCTATAAAGTCGATTGCCTGTAGGTTCAGGACAGAGAAGTACTTTTTCTGCATAGCACATGGTTAGACAAATGATGGAACTCCCTGGCACAAGATATGTTGATGAAGTGCAGCTTAGAGCAAGCAGTAGGCAAGGAGAATAGGCCTATCTAGCTATCCATCCATCCATAAAGGTAAAGGCAAAGGTACCCCTGCCCGTACGGGCCAGTTGTGTCTGACTCTAGGGTTGTGCGCTCATCTCACTTAAGAGGCTGGGAGCCAGCGCTGTCCGGAGACACTTCCGGGTCACGTGGCCAGTGTGACGAAGCTGCTCTGGCGAGCCAGCACCAGCGCAGCACACGGAAACGCCGTTTACCTTCCCGCTATAAAGTGGTACCTATTTATCTACTTGCACTTAGGGGTGCTTTCGAACTGCTAGGTGGGCAGGAGCTGGGACTGAAAGACGGGAGCTCACCCCGCCGCGGGGATTCGAACCGCCGACTATACGATCGGCAAGTCCTAGGCACTGAGGTTTTACCCACAGCGCCACCCGCGTCCCAAGTTGGGGTTCACCCTATAAAGTTGATTGCCTGTAGGTTCAGGACAGAGAAGTACTTTTTCTACATAGCACATGGTTAGACAAATGATGGAACTCCCTGGCACAAGATATGTTGATGTAGTGTAGCTTAGAGCAAGCAGTAGGCAAGGAGAATAGGCCTATCTATCTATCCATCCATAGCTGTTGCCTATTACAGCTAAGGGCGAAGTCTCTCATGTTCAGAGGCCGTGCATATCTGAGCACAGGGTATGACCATCCCTTTAATGCCCTGCTTACAACCCTGCAGAAGTATCTTCCTAGGCTATGTTGGAGACAGAATGCTGGACTATATGAGCCCTTGGTCTTACCCAGCAAGGCAGTTCTTGTGTTCCCATCCCACGCAAAATGGAATTTGCAGAATGTAGTGTCCCTCTGAGAATATCAGCTTTCATTTTTTTGGGGGGGGGGAGAGAGCAAAATTTTCACTTCACACAGCTGCAGCATTTGATAAGGTATGGACACTGTCTGCTGAAGGCTTATGGCATGTCTAAAGCTATTAATATAGCCGAAAACAGTACACAAGGAATTCTTACAAAACAGTGAAAGAGGTAGTGTGCTTCAGGGAAAGTTTTCCGTTGAATGAGAACAATTATAGATATCATGGCCCTTCTATGAAAAACTTTCCCTGAGGCACACTGCCTCTTTCACTGTTTTTGCAAGTATTCCTTGTGCACTGTTTTCAGCTACATTAGTAGGTTTAGACATGCCATAAGCCTTCAGCAGACAGTGTCCATACCTTATCAAATGCTAAAGCTGTGTGAAGTGAAAAATTTGCTCTCTTTTTTTTCCCTTCCAAAAATGAAAACTTATTTATTTTTGAAGACCAGGACTTTTTCCCCCCCGGCCTGCACTGGCTGGAACTCAGTTCCAGAACCTCTTAGGTGGGCACAATCGCCATTCTTAAGAGAACGAGGGAGGCGTTCATGGTGAGTTCCTGCACCTCTTTTTTCCGGAAAAATAGCACTGATGATGATGATAATTTATATCCTACCATTCCCTTCCCCCTAACAATATAACATTCTAATGGTAACTTTGTAAAATCAATTTGAAAAATGCAACGAAACAGCAATGACAAGATTATCAAAACAAAAATGGACAGTGCATCATATTATAAATTAAGACACTGGAGTTGGCATAATACCATGAAGCTACCGTATTTTTCGCCCTATAAGACGCACTTTCCCCCCTCCAAAAATGAAGGGGAAATGTGGGTGCGTCTTATGGGGCGAATGCAGGCTTTCGCTGAAGCCTGGAGAGCGAGGGGGGTCGGTACGCACCGACCCCTCTCGCTCTCCAGGCTTCAGGAAGCTATCCGCTAGCTGTGGGAGACCCAGCTCTCCCAGGGCTAGCGGAGAGCTTGCCTGCACCCAGAAGCTTGGGGCGCGCTGAGCTCCGCACGCCCCAAGCTTCGGGATTAGTGCAGCGCTCCGCTAGCCATGGGAGAGCCGCGCGGCTCTCCCAGGGCTAGCGGACTGCTTGCCGGCACCCAGAAGCTTGGGGCGCGCTGAGCTCCGCACACCCCAAGCTTCTGTATTAGCGCAGCGGTCCGCTAGCCCTGGGAGAGCCCCGCGGCTCTCCCAGGGCTAGCGGACTGCTTGCCGGCACCCAGAAGCTTGGGGCGCGCTGAGCTCTGCACGCCCCAAGCTTCAGGATTAGCGCAGCTGTCCGCTAGCCCTGGGAGAGGCGCCCGGCTCTCCCACGGCTAGCGGAGACCTTGCCGGCACCCAGAAGCTTGGGGCGTGCTGAGCTCCGCACGCCCCAAGCTTCGGGATTAGTGCAGCGCACCTGGGGGGGAAATAAAATTTTTTTCCCTTTATTTCCCCCCCCAAAAACTAGGTGCGTCTTATGGGCCGGTGCGTCTTATGGGGCGAAAAATACGGTAATTAAAGGGGCCATCTTAGGATTCAGTTATTTTTACAGATCAACTGTCAAATAATGAGGAACATTTCAGTTTGGATTAAAATTCTCACACCTGGGACTTTTATTCCCAAGACTTCTGCTTATAGTTGTTCTCTGGAGTCTATCCATGTCAACCAGACATATCCTCAAGTCATTAATAAGGGCATATGATACGAAATGCCCTTTATTTTTTCCCTGTGGTGCTACTTGGTTTCATTGGTGTTGGCATGGCGATATTATCACTTAACCCATATACAGGTCCTGTCCTTCTTAGAGGATTGGAACTCATTTGGCACATAGAAGTACCGGTAGTTTAAAGCAGACATTGGAATAGAAATCTATGCTCCAAGATTTGGTATTGTGAACTTCCTTCAGCTTTCATGCGAGAGCAATAAATACAAATTCTGTATTTGGCAAAGAGTTTTGAATGCTTGGGTAGCTTGCTTTTTTTTTGAAGAGCAGAATACCGCTGGCCTTTGCTAATTTTTGTAATTTGTTTGCCTGACACTTTCCAGCCAGAGGAAAGTGCCACCAAAATCATTTGGAGTTGCTCCTGCCCTGAAACAGGTCAGTCCTTGATGGTTGTGCAATACTTTATTGTGGCCCAAAATGTAAGATAATTGCTACAGCACTTTAATCCTCCATTGTCACTCATTGCTAGCAGATTCCTGCTATGAAAGCTTTATTGGGGCTCCGTATCTGTGGCTTCCAGAGCATCCCAGCAGCTGGGGAATGTGGGAACTATTTGCTAGGCATTCAAAACATTTCAGTGAAGGCCTTCTTGCTGGAAGTCTCATGTGATATGCAAGCTTCTGTTAAGATTTACTGTTCCAGCATCTCCTTTGCTAAGTGCAGATAACTGTGAAAGGCTTTTAGCACTCATGTGCAACAATCAATAATGGCAACCTGAACAGGGACCGCAAGTCTGCACGCACCACCTGCAGTATCTCTGGGAAAGCTGGCTATTCCCCACTTCACTCCTGATCTACCTGGGCTGAGTAGCAAAGGCTTAAGGGGGATTCAAAGTGTATTCAGCTAAACACATTTAGAAGGCTCCTCATGATCAGGACCCCTGATAACTCAGTGAGGGATCCTGCATGGAGCACACAGGAATATTGGGGTGGGGCTTGGATGCTCAGCCCCCAGACTCTTCTTCAAGTTGCCATTTGGTTTCAGACATCTGCGTCTCCACATACAATGCAAGGGATCCTAAGATCGCTGCCTGCTTTTAAGTGCAAGCCTCTATTAACATTAGCAAAACAGCATGACTGTTTGGGAAGCCAGTGTATAAGAGTGTGTAATGTTTGCTAGCTATTGAAAGCGAAAGCTTATTCATTCCTTTGACTGGCAGTGACTGTGAAATAAAGTTGAAGTGAGCTTTGTTTATATATGACACGTTGTAGCCAAGTGCAAGTCAGACCCTTTGCTTCTGTTTTTCCTGTTCTACGCAGCCAAAAAGCCAACACACACACCCGCCATTAATTTGCCATATTTTTAAAAAAATAATTTTTTCTCTGGGTGCAATTGTATTTGGGTAATGAGAAGTGTGAGAAACTCCGTTTGTGGGAAATATGTCTTGTGAAAGAGTAATACTAGAACTGAGATTATTCCGGACACTCTTGGGTGACTGGGACTGTGTGTTCTTGGTCCGGTTCAGCAGGAGCTTTCAGGATCAGGAAACGGAGATAGTGATTGTGGCACAGATGGGGTAAAGGTACAGGGACCCCTGACCATTAGGTCCAGTCGTGGACGACTCTGGGGTTGCAGCGCTCATCTTGCTTTATTGGCCGAGGGAGCCGGCGTACAGCTTCCGGGTCATGTGGCCAGCATGACTAAGCCGCTTCTGGCGAACCAGAGCAGCGCACGGAAACGCCGTTTACCTTCCCACCACAGCAGTACCTATTTATCTACTTGCACTGACGTGCTTTCGAACTGCTAGGTTGGCAGGAGCAGGGAACGAGCAAAGGAAGCTCACCCCGTTGCGGGGATTCGAACCACCGACTTTCTAATCGGCAAGTCCTAGGCTCTGTGGTTTAACCCACAGCGCCACCCATGTCCCTTCACAGATGGGGTAGTTTCATATTATTTACCATAGGTTGGGTGCAGACCAGGTTTCTTGAAATTAATGAATCCTAAATGTTTTATTTAGGGTATCCTAAACAATATGGAGCTTAGTATATGTTGCCTTCTGGGCCTAGGGAAGCTGAGCTTGGGGTCAGGGACCTGGCTTCCAGATAAGGATTTGAAAGCCTTTTTCATGCAAGTTTGGGAGAATGGTGGAGTAGGCGGTCATAGCAGTCTAGATCATATGGGGGAGATACCAGAATAAAAATAGGAGAAAAAATGGATTTGCCCACCAGAATTGGGTTAGAGGACATATCCAGAATATCTCCTTGAAGACTTTGGAGGGAAGGTTCAGAAAAGGGATCGGCAGGAGGCTGGGTAGAAGCAAGAGTGAAACATGGATTGTATCTGCATGTCTGTATATGCTTGTGCGTTTACTGATGCAATTTTCCAGCATGAGCATTCAAATCAATGCACACAGAAATATTTTAAAATAACGTAAAATTCCATTATAACAGCAGACTGCTAGAACCACTTAACAGCAAATTAAAACGACGGTTGTAAGCAAAAAAAAAAAAAAAAAAAAAAAAAAAAAAAAAAAAGTTTCAGAAATTCCCAAAGAGTAAATCAACAGTTACCATTAAAGGTTTTAGAGAATAAAAGTGCACTGAGCTGCTGATGAAAGCTGTGCAAAAGGAATTCTAGTTGCAAAAGGTTCCAGAGGGAGGGAACCACAGCCAAAAAAGCTGTTCATGAGTCAGGTGCTGCCCATTTAACTCTGAAATCATAAGAAAATGCTGAGGATAAGCAACCAACAGCATCTTTTTCTCTTGGCTGTTCGGTTTGAAGACAGCCAATGCTAGACAGGAGGTTGCCAACCTTTTTAAGCCTGTGTAGGGCATTTGGATTGTTGTGTGAGCATCTCCTTTAGCCACTTATTTTTAACATATCTTTATATAGTACCATCAGTGTACATTGCTCTGTACACAATTCAGATAAGGAATTCTACCCCGAAGAGCGTACAGTCTAAAACAATGGAAATAGCTTAACTTCCCTGGATCAAACGCCCTGACCCTGAATGACACACACACACACAGAGTGGATGCAAACAGTTTGCTTTTCCAGGAGATCTGCTTCCAGTAGAAAGAGAGAGTTATTCAGTACACCCCCCCTTCCCAACAAAATAAGGGCTGCAACTGTCCCTCCTCAAAAGCTCTGCTGTGTCAAGGCAAGACTTCTGTGGTCTGCAAAAAAGTGACAGCAGATTGATTGGGGCAGGCAGACTGCTGTCCAGCTCAGTAAAAGTAGCTGGAGAAACAGAGTCCACATTTTCCTCCCATCGAAAAGTCTTGAACCCGCTCACCTTAATGGCCTGGCAGAATTTTAGGACCTGATAGATGACAGCCGAGGCAGCTAACGAAAAAAGGACAGAAAGGAGATTGAAAACCCAATAGTGAGCTACAAATGTACCTACAGTCACAGAGGCATATGAGAGAAGATGTCATAAGGATGTTAGCCAATGGGGACCATTTTTCAATTTTCACTGTTGCCAGGCTAACTTTAAAGTACAGTGGTGCCTCGCAAGACGAAAAGAATCCGTTCTGTGATTCTCTTCGTCTAGCGGTTTTTTCGTCTTGCGAAGCAAGCCCATTGACGGATTAGCGGATTAGCGCTATCAATCAATCAATATCCTTTATTCGACCGATAGTCAGAAATAAAACACAATAATTATAAACTATAGCATCATAGGGGTACATAAATAAGGTAGGGCCACAGTACTAGACCTCTCACAGATAATCCACATCAAGGCATTCAGTTATACGTTTCCGACACTTGAGTGCCAGGAAAAGAAATTTAGCCACTGACAAAGTTGTTTTCCCAGAAGACTTATTTAGCAGATATGCTGTCTGCTTTCCTCTGTGTCGGGAACTGAGCTGGGGTAAGTATGGAGTTATAAGATACTGTCTTAAATTGTTGTAGAATTAGCGCTATTAGCGGCTTTTAGCGGCTTATCTGCAGATCGGATCAGCTGATAAGCGGCTTAGCGGCTTAGAAAAAGGGGGGGAGGAAAAAAAACCAGCAGGAACTCGCAAGACATTATCGTCTTGCGAAGCAAGCCCATAGGAAATTCATTTTGCGAAGCACCTCCAAAACGGAAAACTCTTTCGTCTAGCGAGTTTTCCGTCTTGCGAGGCATTTGTCTTGAGGGGCACCACTGTATATGCAGCGTTCCTTATCTGGTACTCCAGATGTTTTGGATTCCCAGCTCCCATCAGCTCCAGCCAGCAGGGCCAGTGAGCAAGGATAGTGAAAGGTGCAGCTCAAAACCTCTGGAGGGCACCAAATTGGGGAAGTTTTGGGTACTGCCTGCCTCTGCTTCCTGCCTCTCTACTCCAGATAAAAATAGCAATGTTTTGAAATAAGGTTGTGGTGATATATCCCAGAAGGAGCCCAGTGCAACTTTAAGGATGGGGGCCTTTCTCTGATTTGTAACCTCTGTATTTTTTTAAATGGTCATCAATGTGTATCTTGGGGAAAATGGAGTTGGAGGAAGCTCTGACTGACTGAGAGGAGACTTCCTAAGTTTGCATTTTGAAAACACATCTAGGGTGGTGGCTCAGTATAAAGGGTGGAACTCATTTGGGTCAGGATGTTGATCTTTGGCAGCCAGTGTTTCCATTCATAATGTGCATTGTTGTTATGCCCCTGAAAAAGAGTTATCTCTTTCTAATGTACCTTTTTAATCCCCCCCCCCAACATTTTAAAGTAATTAACACAAGATGCTAGGAATTCATTAAAGGAATCACCATAAAAAAAAACATTTCTTTAAAATAGAGACCAACTTTTATTAGTTGGCAACCTAGAAACTTCAAATAATTAAAATACACAGTAGCTGAAATTACAATCTCAATCTTTTTTTGTACACTAGAACAAGTGAAGACATAAAACACCACTGAGCACTGGTGCTATAATTTCCATGCCTGCCAGTTTGCTATCTTGTTTTAGAACAGGTTTATGTTCTAAATGTTTAGTGAAAACATTAGCTCAGTACTAATGTTTAGTCATTGTGTGGCAGTGAAGTCACACTCTTGATTATCTTGGCACCTGGATGTGCTATAAAATGCCACAGTGGCCTAACTCAGTCTTGCATAATTCTCAAAGTTCATGTTTATGTTCTGGTGGCTGAATACATCTAGTTATTCTCACTAGTTTTAGATGGATGGAGCCCAAACAAGATTCCACACACAAGTGTTAGAATTCAGCAGTCACTGTGGGGAAATTAGCTGTTTTCTGGAAATTACTTTGTAAGCCTTTGCCCTCCCGTAGGAGAGCCAACGTGTTGAGGGTGAGATGTTAAAAGGAAGGCCCAAACATTACCAAAACCACACCATGAAAAATATAGTTAACTATGACATTGCAACAGGCCCAAGACATTTTTGCTGCCTGAGGTAAATGTTAAGATGCCCCCCTCCCATTCAATGTAGAACAGAGACTGGCAACTGAGTCTTACTTCAACACTAGTGAGGGAATGGTGGCTTCTGCTCCACCTGGGGGCAGTAGTGGACAGACCACATGGCTGGAAATCTGTTGACCAGCCTCTTACTTTGGCTCCCTGCCACCTCAGCATCTGCCGCCTGAGTCGGCCATCTCACTCTGCCTAACAGTAGGGCCAGCTCTGCTTGATTGCCATGAACACAAGTGCAGTAGCACCCTGCCTGTCAGCCGCCATCTAATTAAAGCCAATTACTGCAGCATATATCAGGTGCAGTAATGAATGTGTAGGTCACTGGCTGTGGTTGCTTCATGTAGGCAGAAATGCCCATAAACGTCGGCTACAAAGCTGAGTCTTCAGAGTGGATGCAAGCTAACAGGGCCTTGTGGGAGCAGTGCATAAAACGGTTCACGGCTAATGTGAAAATCTGGCCGTGTAGAGGTTTCTGCATTTCTTCAAAGAATCCAAAACAATTACAGATGTGTGCATTTTAGTGGGATTGGCACAGGGTCCTTTGGGACAGTGCCCATAACAAGTGGTGTGTTTATGTTTCCTTGCCACAGCGATAGTTTTTGTAACTTTAAAAAGTCACATAAAATGTAGATGAATACATATGTCCGCATATGTAGCCAGCCGTGTTAAGAACAACCCACCCTCCCAAGCATGTGCGATGAGACTTCTCCATCTCAGCGAAATCCTACCCAGGAAGAAATTTCTATCGGTGCAGCAGACTTGCCTTGAACACCCTTCCTTTTTAAAAGCTCTTTGAATTTGTTGCACTCTAGAAACAGGAATCAGCCTTATACCAATCATGAGATTGGTCTACCTTGCTCAGTGTTGTGGCTCTCCCTCCAGCGTTTCATACAGGCGTCTTCCCTGATTCTACCTGGAGATGCAGAGAATTTAATAGGAACTGCACGCTCCACCACTCAGAATGTGCACAAGTCCTCTAACTTAAAAAAGAGGCTACCTCCATCATGCCTGCAGAGAAGCTGCTTTCCCATTTATTATGGCCTACAATGCTTCTGATGATAACCAGGAGAATAAAACACTGTTTCTTAAATAGTTTTGGAAAGGCAACAACAAATAGCTCTCTGATCAACATTTGCAAAATAGGAACTAAAGTAAAGTTTGGTCATGTTGTGGTGTTTACTAAATGTGCTTGGAGTCAAATGTTTACATTTTAAATGGGTTAATTTCAGTGGCAGCTGGTTCCTATAAAAGCTAATGGGGTAAAGAAAGAGACCCTGTTCTCTGCTCAGTAACTCCTTGCCTAGACAAAGGATGTGTGCAAATGAGTTCATAACTGCTCATTATGGAATCAGTGCAGTTCACTCAGGCAGGGTTTGTTTGTTGGGTTTCTTTGCAGTGCCTATCAATATGCCGCCATCCCCATTTGGCTTGGAGTTACCTTTTCCATTTAACATTTGGTAAGTTAAAAAGACCCCCATCCAGAACCACCAAGCCTGTTCTTTGCAAAGCTATGCACAATTGCCATGCCACCACACTAAACAAAATGGTTGGTTGTGGTTGCCAAAAACATCTTGAAAATCTTGTGTGCCCCAATATAATTATTGCTTGAACATGGCCAATGTAGCAGCCATCCCCACAATCACAAGGAGAGACTCCTCCTATAGCAACACATTGCTCTGCTGTCGCGGTGCTGAGTCTTCCAGTCAGTTTGATCAGTGCCAGCAGCCTTGAGGAAAGGGACACATTCCTTCAGTAGTTCTCTGTTTACCCTCTTGCAAGTGCTCTGTGATGCTGTCGGGCAGTTTCTTTCTCCTTCAGTTCTCCTTGTCCCCCCCATTCACAGTTGGTGGCTTTTGCCATATTAAGAAATTGCCCTGTGAATTGGGTGTCTTGTTTTCTGGAAATGGAACACCACTGAAATAGAGTAAGAAGCAATTTTATTGCATGGTTGTATTGCTCCAAAATGGTTATGTACATCATAAGAAAATGTCTTCCTGTTCTAGCAAGTGCAGCTTGTTTGACAAGTTGCAAATGGAAATCCATGATCTATCATTGTGATTCAGACACGCTCCTACCTCCTATGCAAATATATAACTACCACTTACTAATAGTAACAGCTGGTTAAGTTTCCGTTGTACTTTCTATAGTTTATCATTGCCAGAAGCCTCTTTTTTTGGTAATGAATAAACTTATTATGCTGCTTCCTTCTTCCATGAAGCCGTAATAGCACAATTTATACAATAGTTTCTATAGGGCACATTGGCAGAAGTGCTTGACCCTATGGAACTGGGAAGGCAAATCTCAGAGGAGGAAAGAAAGAAGGGAAGCTATGCTTTCCTGGAGATCCAGAAACTGAAAAGCTAAGTCTGCAATCCTTTTGGTATGCTTTGTGCTGCGGGGTTTTCTTAAGTTACAGTGTGGTGTTATTGTACCCGTAGGCTACTCATATTAAATGTTTTTCCAATTTTAGCAGCATTCTTTCCAGGCTCAACTACATTTGTTTTTATCTTCTCTATGGCAATTGATGACCTCAGTCTGAAAATGCCTAATTCCGTAGGATTTCTTGTTATGTATTTCTTCCACATCTGGATCTGAATCAGGGCTGCTTAATCCAATGACATGTTGTAGCACTTTATGCTTTCTGTAATAAATCTCAGATTCAACGAGTCAGCAGCGTTTACAGATTGCAAGTAATAATTTTAAACAGTCTTTAATGATAATACAGAAAAGAGCTTGAATAACGATTCTCCTTCCCGTCCCATCAGAGCCTACCAGTAGGAAACCAAACAGGGAGAGATAAATGATAAGATAAACAATCTGATCCTTTAATAATTTCACATGGAAAATCAAACAGCAATTTGGCATGGAAATGGAACAAGAAACAATAACCATGACTTTAGAAGGGATTACAAGAGAAGTCTGCAAATAATAAGTAAGATATATAAATGAAGAGGAGTCTCGTGCTGCTTCAACACCAGCACCTTTTACTGCTGAAGCATTGCTTTTCTTCAGTTGGAAGCAGAATATCTATATATATCTATAGGAGAGAAAATTAGTAAAACTAATTTTAGTAATTAATTAGCAAAGCTAACATCAAGGCTGTAATTTTAAACCTACTTTCTTGGGAGTGAGCCAGATTTAATTTAGTAGGACTTACCTCTGAGAGGACACACTTAGGGTTGCTTTATAAGAGGAACTTTGCAAGGGGCAATTAGCAGGCTATTCAACAGTAATCCTACTCCTGACCTTAACAGGAAGCAATAAAAGGACAGAAATTGCAAGAAGGAAGCTTTAACTTAAAGATACAGGAGCCCTTTGCCTTGTTACGCTGTGTAGGTTTGTGCTCCCATTTTTAAAATGTCAAAAGAAGGTCTGGAAAATACATGAGGAAAACTCACAAAACCCTGGCTTGCAATAGGCAATAATAAAATCATATTGAATAACCTGACGCCAATCCTGTTGGATTCTATGAGTTTTATTCCCAGCTAAGTGGTGTTATGATTGCTGCCCAAGCAACTTTTTTTTTTTTTACAGAAATGTATGCAGAACTGTATAAAATGTTGCCTCAGTGTGTAACTGTATGTACAGGTGTCTATGAGAAAGCCCCAGTTTGGACTGTGGGACTTACTCTGGAGTGAATATCCATGGGTTTGGGCTTCTTTTGATTTATTTCAGCCCAGGTGGTCCTTTTTTGCTATTCCAAAGGCCTGTGCACTCAACATCAACTGCGGATAATGATTTCAAAGCAGGTTTAAAAGATTCTAAAATGAAAAAACTTTTTAAAAAGCCAAATGAAAAAGTACAGTAGTTTAAACGACTCCAGTGCTTTCACGCTTTGTCCAGAATGTTGCAGCTAGTATTAGATTTGGCGATCTGTTGCCACACCATTACGTGTCAGATTTTGTAAGCATGTCACACGTTTGCCCATGTGCATGCTGAAATCTTATCATGTGTGTGCCAGTGCAAAAGGGGAAAGGTTTGGCATTCTTCTTAAGCTTTCATGTCAACACCCCAATATAGGAACCAAAGTGAATCCTTTCGTCAACATCTGAAAAGGATATTCATGGTTAAAAACAACAACAGACCTGTCAGTGCTTGCTCTAAATATTTGACATAGCAGCCTTTCTGTGCAGTATGCTGGAACCTTGCATAGTACAGCTTCCCCTTTGCATATATATGATCCTGTTGTGTAATTGGAGAAATAGGCACAGAGACAAGTTGTACTTCACCAGATGATTGACATATTGTATATACGTTGATTTTTCAAGCAGAAACGGCCCCCTTTTCTTACAAATTACTGGACAGAAACAGTGGAACGGACACCCTCGGGAGGTTGTGGACTCTCCTTCATTGGAGGTTTTGAAGCAGAGGTTGGGTGGCCGTCTGCAATAGATGCTTCGATTGAGATTCCAGCATTGCAGCGGGTTGGACTAGATAACCCTCAGAATCCTTTCCGACTCTATGATTCTATAATTCTATGATTCTATTGGAGGCAGACAGTGGTAGGTTGGCAGTTCAGGTTCAGTACTTTTGGGTCAGAATGGATTTACCATGTGCGTGTTATAGCCCTGAGCTTATTTTTATAATCTAAAAACTCCTGCTGTTTGAGATGGTATATGTGCACACATAAGGTCCTTTTAGCATCTCTCTCTCTCTCTCTCTCTCTATGTAGATAGATAGATAGATAGATAGATATGCATAAGAAAGTGTTAAGTTGTGGGTGAACATATCAGACGACACAGCAATTCTTCAAACAGCTCTTGTTTATTCACAGGCCAGAACAGAACAGAACTGAAGGGTTCAGCCAGCCTGCTTATATAGAGCTCCACTAGAATGCAACAGTAACCATTTTCTGTAACTATCCAATCACTGAACGTCACTTTCAATCCCTTATTTGCATATGTGGACCTGAGTAAAAACTATCTACAGTATCCCCCTGCTGGCCCAGGGTGAGAACTTCAGTACATAACAGAAAGGCCACTGGAAAAGGCAGTAAATTTCTGGCCTACTGACAGGGTTTGTTTGGTACCTGTTCTCTCTTCCCTCCCTGCTGAAATTGGTCTTGAAAGAAAATTTTGTGTGTGTTGTGTCCCAAGCAGTTTTTCCAGTTTGCAAAAGTGCCCACAGGACCAATAAGGTTGTCAACCTTTAAGATGCAACATAAAAGGCTGCTCAGTGCATACCTCTGATCTAATGCCATCCTGTTATTATTTAGAAGACATCTGAAGGCAGCCCTGTTTAGGGAAGTTTTTAATGTTTGATGTTTTATTGTGTTTTTAATATTCTGTTGGAAGCTGCCCAGAGTGGCTGGGGAGGCCCGGCCAGATGGGTGTGGTATAAGTAATAAATTATTATTAAATTATTATTACTGAAGGGCTACAGCTTAAACTGAGGACAACAAAGTTTGACTACCGTTGAAACTGAATCACGTTGTGGCATGAAGTAATAAATAGTTGTGGATGTGGGGTGTTGGATGACTTGAACAGCTCCTTAAGAAGTGGAACTACACATGTACATTTAGAGAAAATAATTGCCCTAACTCACAGCAGCCAGACATCAGTTTTAGAAATCTGCAGGAAGGTCTGAATTTTGCATGTGGCCAGGAGGCAAGCCATTCATTCCTTCAGACACTAACAGTAGGGCTATTCAACTGATTTGCTAGATGGACATTCAATACCAGGCAGTGAGCTAGTGCTTTGTCATAACTTGAGCAAACAACATACTTTCCAGTTACAGAGAGGGAGGAAGAGAGGGAGAGGAAATTGAAAGTATTTGCTGTTCTGTTCAGCTTCGCTGAGGACCTGTTCCAACATACAGATTTGTATCCATGGGTGGCTTTTTGGATTGACTCCTATGGAAAGACTTGTGGAAAATGTTACAGAATGTAGCCTTGTCCAAAAAGTGTTCCCCTGAGATGCATCAAACTAAACTTAAGAATCAGACTCAACGGGCTTATCCTTGAACTAATTAGAATTGGCCGGAAAGTGTTTCTTGACACCTATTTGTCCTCCTTGTGCTTTGGAACAGTATGGAATAGAATTAAAATATAATTAAAATTATATGCTAAGTGGCCTTTTATGGAAATTATGAATTTTGTTGATTGAGAAGGAGAGACAGGACATACACATATTAAGCAGATTTTGCTTCGCTTTTTCAGGGCCCAGGGAGGAAACAGGTGACAAAAAATGTAGAGCCCAACGATTAACAAAACAAACTTTGCCTTCCTGTTTGCTCACTTGAAGGGGAGGGTTGGTCATATCATCTAGGCTCTGGTGATAACTATATGGAAAATAAAATTTTACAGAGCATTTTCTGAATGAAACATGGTGAGAGGTTCATCTCAAAGGAAAATATAGGAGGGCTGGGACAGACTGGCTATGCTTTATGTGTTCGTTACCCCTCACCAAAAGAATCCTGCTGTGAGGGGAAAAAATTCCAAAATTACTACAGTGGTACCTCGGGTTACAGACGCTTCAGGTTATAGACGCTTTAGGTTACAGACTCCGCTAACCCAGAAATAGTACCTCAGGTTAAGAACTTTGCTTCAGGATAAGAACAGAAATTGTGTGACGGCGGCAGCGGGAGGCACCATTAGCTAAAGTGGTGTCTCAGGTTAAGAACAGTTTCAGGTTAAGAATGGACCTCTGGAACGAATTAAGTTCTTAACCCGAGGTACCACTGTATTTTAAAATAAAGAGTGAGTGGGAGACCAGCTCTGTTTATATTACCTCTGATTAAGGTTATAGAACAGGAAAACACTGTCCTTGGGGCTACTACCCAGTATCTGTTTCTGGGTGTAGATGATAAGATATTTGCAGAAGTCCTGATCTTGAGACTAAACAGCTAGCATGATGACCTATGAAGACCAAGTGGCAATTAATTTTTAAAGGCAATGTTAGACTTGGAAAGCTCTAGAAAAGCACTATAGGGTAGGATTATGAATAGTTGGTAGAGCATGAGACTCTTAATCTCTGGGTCATGGGTTTGAGCCCCACATTGGGCAAAAGATTCCTTCATTGCAGGCGGTAGGACTAGATGACTCTTGTGGTCCCTTCCAAATGTGCCATTCTATGGATTTCAGGCAGGGGTCTTCCCCAGGCCTACCCAAGACCTCCCGCATAAAAACCATGCACTCTGCCTACGAAGCTACAGCCCTTCTAGTCATCTGACTCTTTCATCCCAAGGTAACTGCTGTTCTGCACCCTTCACTTCTGCTTTCAGTAGCACTGCCACAGGCTAAACTTGCCATGTGAACTTAATGAACTTGGCACCAATTGACCTTTGGAAATTCCTTGGTCTGTGCTGAGTTCAGCACACTTTGCCTGCAGTTGCCCAACAAAACAAAACACCGGCCACACCAAGACATTAAGAGGTCCTAGAGTTCATTAGTTTTGAGGATATTGGGCATAGAGCAAGGTATATAGGTCTTCTTTTCAACCAGCCTACGACAAAGAGTGGAAGCCCCGTGCAGGTGTCTCTGTTGCAGCCTACTGTGACACTCTGCAGCCTGGTAGCGTTCAGTGCAGGCAGTAGGATCCTATAATACTCCTTCCAATGTGATCCTGAATATGTTTTCCCAGAAATAAATCCTGTTTTGCCCAATGACGTTACTCCCAAGTTGGCATGTGTAGAACGGAATTTAAGGTTGCCACCCATTGGATACTTTCCTAGGAGTCACATTTACTGAAATGCAAAACGCTGTGCTAGCAGCTTCATAAAATGCGAAACACTTAATTAAATAGCTCAGATATGATTCTGAATTATAACGACCGATGATGCTGATCCGGAATAGATAGTGTTTTCCTAGGAGCCAGAGAGAGATGTGCACACATATAGCACTGCCTACAACAAATTGTAGTTCGAAAGCACACCAAAAAAAGTAGATAAATAGGTACCGCTCCAGCAGGAAGGTAAATGGCGTTTCTGTGTGCTGCTCTGGTTTGCCAGAAGCGGCTTAGTCACGCTGGCCACATGACCCGGAAGCTGTACGCCGGCTCCCTCGGCCAATAAAGCAAGATGAGCGCTGCAACCCCAGAGTCGTCCGTGAGTGGACTTAACTGTCAGGGGTCCTTTACCTTTACAACAAATCTAATTAGCACATTTAGAACATTTGCTTGCTATAATTAACTGGATAAATAATATTACACAACAATATCAATTTTCCAGTGCTAGATTTTCCACGCTAGATTTCCATTCTAGTAGTAGTCACATATTTTAATCTGGAAAGTGTCTGGATTGGGGCCAGGGTCCCCCACCGCTAACTTCCTGCTGTGGTCTCAAACCAAAGGGGAAAGGCCACCAGCCATCTTTTTGCTCCTCGTGAATTGCCTTCCAATAGTCCTTGGAGCTACAGGGGAAACCTCTTTGGCCTCTTGCCCTTGCACTCATGCAGTTGTCTGTCATGAGCATGCCACACATGCTCATGACAGACAACTGCATGGAGAGAAAGGGCAGGCTGTGCAAACGTGTAATGATGGGATATACATGTTTGCACAGTGGAGATGAACCACAACAATGCACGTATTGAGTACTCTAGTGTTTTGGGAGTCTGGATCTGGCAATCCCTTTGCCTCGCTGCAATTCAGGTTGTGGGTATGGTCTGGTATGCCTCCCAAATTCATGTGCAGGCATAATTTTAAGGACATAAATAAAAACAGTCTCTCTAAGATATTTCTGTCTTTCTAAAAAAAGCTTTGAATTCATTCGTAATTGCTCCTCTTGTTTCTGGAACAGGAAGTAGTTTAAGAAACCATCTATCATGACACTTAGTGGAAAAAATGGTTTCAGGGCATTTCAAAACAACATAGCCGTAGTATATTTCAAAATTACTGCACTTTCAAGTATAGGGCCCAAATTTGAATTTTTTTTGGGAGAGAGGGTTGTCTTATGCTGTCTAGTGTAGAGGAACTTTTGTAGTGATGAACTCAGCAACTGCAGAAGACAGCTGCTGCTTTTACACTTCTGGTGCTCAGAAATAGTAGAGCTACAGGGTGGAGAAAAGACTTATTGTTAATGGGAGACAAGGGATCCCAGTGGGGTGATTGGAGTGGGGAGAGGTGAGGATGGGTGAGCAGCAGCCCTTCTGCATGTCAAATTGAGGGCAGAGTGTAACTTAAAATATTGAAGAGGCTGAGACTGGGACTTGAGCATCCTAATTCTTTCTGGGACTGAGAGTTCTGGTGAAGAGTTCTGAATAAAGGAAAGCGCTTGGAACTTGGCTAGCTATTGTATCCCAGAAGCAGAGGTCCATGATCCCATGGTGGCAGGACCACCATGAGAAAGGAACAAAATTTCTGCTGCTGGGATCCTCCTTAAGCGTACAGGAAAATGGTTTGAGGCACTTACCTCTCTCCACGATTTACAGGCTTGTTTTTAGTTCCATTCCAGAGAGGTTACTTTGCTCCAGAGGAAAGGACCACACCTTATTGTCAAAACAGCACACAATACAAATAGAAAGTAGCCAGGTGAAAATTCAGATAATAATCACCACCAGCCTCCAGACTTTTAACAAGCCGCAGTGAATAAAGCTGCTTTTCCAAGGCTCTGAAGCGTTGGCCATGACAGTTACTTCCACAAGCTCAGGACCTTACATACCCAGTAGCTCACTGTGTTGTGTGCCAGAGTTTTTCTTTGAAGTTAGCTAAAACAATCAGAAGCACACTCCACGCCAACGCAGAGCAGGGCTTTCAGTGTGACTGCCCCTGTTCTGTGGCACAGCATCCCTGCCGTGGACAGGCACCTAATATTTGTACTTTGTAGAAACAATTGAAGACGTTTTCAGTCCGGTGAGCTTTTTCAGCGGGATGAAAAGGTCTCTGCAGGAGATGTTTATTTTGCACCATTAAAAAACCTACCTTTAGTTGTTTTGCTGTTTTGTACAGGTGCTGCTATTGTATGTTCGTAAATTGCCTGGAGACTCGTATGAAAGGTGATTCATAAATGAATAAAATAAATAAGAAGGGTGCTAAGAGAAGAAAGGGGCGGGGAAGAATCTGCTTTTGGGGGCTGCACAACACAGCTCAAAAGACAAGAGGCTCCTAGCAGGGCTTCCTCTGTTAATAACTGTGGAGGTTATAGAGGACAAGGCATTCCTTACGAAAAAACTGCAGCCCTCTCTTGCAGCCCTGTCAGTTCCTCGGGTATGCTTTCCTCCAATTTTGAGAACTGGGATGCTATGGAATAGAGTCACAAAGTTCCCTTGTGGATCAAGAGTCTTATTGAGTTCAGTAAATTTTATTTGCAGGAGGGGAGTCTGAAAGGTGTACTTTGCAGTCCCTCCGAACAAGTATAGGATGGCTTGATGTGAGTATAGCTGGCCTGATATGACTTGACCATTTCCGTGTCTCTGCCAAATACAGTCTGGTCTGAACAGAAGCAGCCCGCCGTGCTTGTGCTTCAATTGAGCAACGGCATTTTTCTTACAATCACTTCTTTTTCCTGCTTAGTCATTTGTCCTTACAAGCTCCCTTGCTGCGTTGCAATGTGAGAAAGCATCACACCCAGTCCCGTGCTTCAACTGGGATGTCTCTGTCTACATTTATAATGGTTTAAAACCAGGATTGTGTACTGAAGTCTTGTGTGACAAAACCCTCAGCTTTTGTTTTTGTTTTTTAAAGCTACCTTAAGGAATGAGTGGTATTGTGAAATGAAGGAGTGCCAACACATTATCGGTGTTTGATCGAAGAGGGATTTCTGGCATTTTCTGATTCCGCATTAGCACTTCTTGTGGTTGGGAATAGTCTAAAAGAACACCATGTTAGCAAACTACCAGCCTTAAAATTTCCATTCATCACATGGTACATGTGCATACCGGGTGGGGGGCAGGGGGGGGCGAGAGAGGAAGATGGAGCGTGTGGCATGTGGGTAGGTGCACAAAATTATAGCTGAAGGAAGGGAAGTGTGTGGGTGCGTTTGGTTTGGAGCAAGTGTGCATGCTTGGTTGGCCCCTTTGAATGTGTGGGTGTACATTTAAGTCAGTGTGCTAGTAAAAGCTTTGGATAGCAAAGAATGAGAAGAAAACAGAGAGGGAGGTGAAGACTGTCCAGGAATTTAGCATTTATTACAATGATTTGTATTGTGTTCATCTGCAAAGTCACTTTAATTAGAAAGTCAAAAGTTTAGAACTTCTGATTAAACCTCTTTGGCAAATGAACAGCTGCTGTAAACAAAAGCAGTTCTTGCACTGGTGGGGTAGTGCAGGTGGATTATGGTTGAAGGAAAAGTGAGATTGTGATTGCGCCAGAGAGAGAGAGAGAGAGAGAGCACTCATTGAAAAGACAAAGGAAGAAAGTAAGACAAATTCAAGGAATGACAAGTACAGTGGTACCTCGGGTTACATACGCTTCAGGTTACAGACTCCGCTAACCCAGAAATAGTGCTTCAGGTTAAGAACCTTCCTTCAGGATGAGAACAGAAATTGTGCTCCGGTGGCGCGGCAGCAGCAGGAGGCCCCATTAGCTAAAGTGGTGCTTCAGGTTAAGAACAGTTTCAGGTTAAGTACGGACCTCCGGAACGAATTAAGTACTTAACCCGAGGTACCACTGTACAAATAAGGGGTAGGAAAGATAGAATATAGGATGAAAAACTGAAATATGGTGCTCCATGGAACGAGGATAGAAGAAACATCAGTAGACAAAAGGTGAAGCAAGAAACTTTTAAAAAGCTTCGTAAAACTAGTGTTCTAGTACATCTCTTTGCTGGGCATCATCTACTATGCATTCATTGGCTCTTATTTTTAGAAAGTTGACATCCACAAATATTTTCATAATATTTCCCTGATTTCCATATGAAAATATCTGAGAAGGGAAGACCAATCTGGTGGGTGTTTGCATATGGCACCTGCCTTGACCCACCTTGACCTCATTGTGTGATTTGGATTTATAAGAGGTTAAGTCACTTGCAATTTTGTAAAGTTATCCCTTAGGTCCAGTGGTATTTATTGCATGGCAGCTTGGGCATCCAGAGAGTACCAAGGTTCTTTTCTGGACAGTTGCACAGGGTCTGCAGAAATGTTTTCAAGTGGCTGAAAAAGCTGTTGAGGAAGCTCTTGAGCTGGGATAGCATGTGTGCATTGAGCCACCCTCCCAGGTGAGGGTCGCCACATCAGTTTATATCTCAGGATTTGCCTGCACACCCTCACAGCTTTTCAAAATAGATGTTAAGTGTTCAGGGCATAACATTATCAGTTGCCTTCTGTTAATGAAAACACCCCAGAAAGAGAAGTTGCAGCTCCTCGTTGAGATCTCTTATTGGCCATGGACCTTTCCTTAAGCTTTTGCAATGGAACCTAAGCATGCTTGGAACTGTGGGAAATGTAGTTCTCGTGGTTCCCAACATTCCTGAATGATGATATGTGCACATTTGGGGACACTGAGAATCATGGGAGCTATTATTCTGATTCTACATGGATCTGAGAACCCCATGTTTGAACCCCGCATTGTCAGACTGCACCGGTCATTAATGACCATCAAGCTGTACCAAGTAATTTCCCCCAGTCTGCTTTCCCTGGCCTCACTCCTAGCACTGACCCCTTCTGTTCCATTCATCTTGCATTTACAGTCCAGTTTCAGTAAATGCAACACTACTAATATATACACTATTAAAATCTCTGTTGATTTTCTCTGGGAACAGCCTGCTTTTCATTTAAAGTTCATGGTACGGTAAAGCGGTGCCATGGTTCTTTTATAAGGAATTTTAATTAAATGCCAACCATTAAATGGAGAAAATGCATTTGCAAACACTTTCAGTCTAGCATTACTGTGGGCATAGATCATGAAGCTTTTCACTCTTCAGTGCCTCACTTATTATATAAGTGGAAAATGATTCGTTTCAGATGTAGGAGCTATGATCTTGCCAATTCCATATAATGTGCTGGTTCAGCTATGTGCAATATATTATTCTCAAGTTAATTCTTTTTTCCCCAACTTACCTCATTCTCTCACTCTTCATTTCCTCTACTTTTAAGAGCTTTCACACTGGGAAGTCAATAGCATTAAATAATTTCTTCTGTGCATTGACTACATTTAGTGACTCCATTTGAGGGAGGATCAAGGATAGAGTTCTTCTGTCTTACAGTGTTTGCAAATTCCTCCTCACTAATAAAGATGTTCCAAACAAATTTTACCGTAATGCATTGGCTTACATACTGTGTGCATCTGACTGAGGCACCGATCACACTACCCTATGCATATTTACTTGGGAGTAATCCGCTGTGTACAATGGGGCTAACTTCCAAGTAAGTGTGCATTGAGTTTATCTGGTTATTATTGCGCCCTGCCCCAAACCTCTGCCAAACGGGGAGGGTCCACCATGAATACTTGTGCAGGAGGAATGTAGAGATGATACAGAGGTCAGTCCAGATTGGTGGATGGGAACAATGCATTGAGGGCAGGATGGTGGTGTGTACACCAGGATCTTTTCCCCTAGGCTGACACCACATTAGATGTATAGTGTGAAACTGCCCCACCTTAGTTAAACCACAGAAAACCTGCCTTGTTTGAAGAGGGGAAATGGAACGCCAGTGCACTCTCAACTAATACGCATGATCCTTAGTGCTATTTTTGTGTCTTTTCAGGAGCTGTGGTTTTCATGTGTGAAACTGGCCATTTTTTTGGTGGACACCATTCTATCAGCCTCTTTAATTTTAAAAAATTAGAACTAAATAATTAGCACTCCGGCAATGTCTTCTTTAAAAATATTAAAATAATAGGGCTTAAACTGAAGAGTGTTATCCTGCTAATTAAATAAATGATTAGAAAATGCCCCCCCCCCATTTAAAAAATAGCTATCTTTTTCCAGTCTAAAAACTTGTTGATTGATTTCAGTGAGTCTACCCTCAGTATGATTTATTTGGATCCAAACCAACACTTTAATAATAATAATAATTAAAAAAACTCATCATGTCAGTTATTAGACAACTGTGGCTGCAACAAGTAAGCACTATACCAAAAATGAAAAGAAAAACCAGTAGGGACATGGGAAGCTGCCTTATACCAAGTCAAACCATTGGTCCATCTACCTCAGTATTGTCTACACGGACTGGCAGCATTTTTCCAGGATTTCACGTAGGAGCCTCTCCCAACCTGACCTGGATATGCCTTGGGATTGAACTTGCAACCTTCTGCTTACAAGGCACACACTCTGCCACTGAGGTAGCCCCCCCCCCAAAAAAAAAGATTCCCTGACTGGGCAGTGAGCACAACAAATCCTAACCATTAGAGCACCAAAGAGAAGAATTAAAATAGATTGTTTAAAGAATGGCTGCTCAGGTTACTTATACCTTCTCTGTCTGTACAGCTATGTCAACCCCACTAGAGTAGACAGAACGCTGAAAATATAATGCCCTCAATAGTGCAAGAAGTTAATTTCATTTCTTCTTGCAGTTTACAGGCAGAAGAGAGTAGCTATAATCTGGAAGCACCTCTAGTGAGTTTGTGCTGAGGTGACATTTGAACTTTCCTTGGGACTTTCCTTCCTTTACACCTCACATTCTTGGCTGCTTCACACTTGACTCATTAGCATGGAAGGAATTGAGGTTGTGATTACTTTTCTTCCTTTTTTAAAAATTTAAAATAATAATAATCCCAAACTGTCAGAATGACTCAAACTTGAAATCTCTAGTCAACTGTTTTAATTGCAGTTTCTATCTCAGGAGCAGCTCAACAGGAAATGTTGACCAGGGACTGGTCACACTCACATGGGCCATTGCTACTACTGAGTGTTAGTTGTTTTTGCCTGCTGATTTTGACTAATCATCAGCCTGACATTCTAACAAAGCTGAACTGAGTGGCAGAAGTAAGAAACGATGGGGCTTTTAAAAAACAGTAGATTGGTTTCACGTATATGACTAACTTGATGCTAAAAACAAAGAAAGAAAGAGCTTGGCTTCTGGGAATGGCTGCATAGGATTACTTTTAAAGATCAGAGAGAAGGAAAGTTGTAGTCAAAGGTCATGTGAGTAAAAGCACGGGTCAATGGCAACAGTTTGTAATTTCAATTCTGTATATAGCTTTTTCATGCCAAGATAACCCGTTTCAAAAGCTTTGCTGCATTATTCCTCCTGAACAGCTTGTTCCTATTGAAGGTCAAATGTTGTTATCTCTTAAATGCAAAGGAACATTGAGAGCTGCCTTATACCATGCCCAAGTAACTGTCCACCTAGCCTAGCATTGTCTACTCTGACTCGCAGCAGCTCCCTAGGGTGGGAACTAGGAGCCTTTGGCCCTTCAAATGTTGCTGGACTCCAGCTCCAGCCAGCAGGGCCAGTGGTCAGGGATGATGAGAGTTGTAGCTCCAACATCTGGAGAACCACTGGTTCTTGAAAAATGCTGCAGGGTCTCAGGTAGAGATGTTTCACATTATCTGCTACCCTGTTTTAAAACAAACAGACAAACACCTGGAGAAGTCGGGGATTGAACCTCAGAGTTCCTGCATGCAAAGCACTGCACTAAGCTGTGGATCCTGTAATCAAATGTGAACTTTCCATACTTCTTTTTTTTTTTGCATTTGTCCTGCCACTTCCTCGAGTGTCATACATGAATCTCCTACTCTCTCCTCACAGTAACTCCATGAAATAGGTTAGGTTGAGAGATAGTGAGCGGCCTACGATCACCCAGAAGCCCTGTGGCTGAGCAAGGATTTGAACTGGGGTCTCCCCAGTCTGTGACCCATGCAATAGCTAGCGCATCACAGGAGCTCTGATAGAAGCCAAGCTCCTTAATTGTTGTTATAATTCACAGTAGAATGTGGATTCTTATCCTGCGTAACAAAAGCAAATGTGTGAGGGGGGATAGTAAACCAAGTGTTCACGAGGCCTTAATTTTATATCAGAACCATCCGGCATCGCAGCTGGCAGATAGGAGAGCGTCAGGACAGAAGCAATAGATGGGTTAGACTTGACTTAGAGACTTTGGAAGGCATGATAAGAAGTGTGTTTATCTGGAGGAAGATAGTTTGCTTTTCTGTAATAAATTTTCCATTGGAGCAGGCCCAGGATTTCCATTTCTCAATTAGGGGCTGTTCAGCTGCCATTGTGCTGTTCCTTCTTGGCACCCACATTTCTGGTTTCTGTTTTCATGGAATGTACCACTGCCATTCATCACTGTGGAGTTTGGGGGCCGTCTTCCATCCTAATATCCTTAATACGTAGCCCAGACTTGTTAGGTTTTGTAAAATGTGTCCTGATAGCTGTAGAAATGAAACTGAGTTGGATGTTTACTACGGAAGGTGCAGGATCTTCATCCTGTTTAATATGGAAGAAAACTGTTCATCCCAGCCAGAAATCTGAAGGCATGAAAGCAATGCTGAACTGGCTTATCCTCTGCACATGAACATGGTCTCTGTATTCCAGCAGGTGTAATTACAGCCATCTCTCAAAATCCAGAGGTGGAAAGGAAAAGGAGAGTGAGAAAAGGTTAATTTGCCATATCCATGATCGTCAAAAAAGCTGTGTGGTGCCACGAATTACTTGAAATTACAGATCCTGGCCTTACATCACCCATGTGGCGTCTAGTTTGGCCCCTAAGGGAAGCAAGTGTTGTGCTACCATATAATGCCTGCGAGGGAGCATTTCCACCGCTTTGCATACATGGGAGGTGATTTCCTCTTACGAAAGAAAAGCCAGGGATGCACCGTGTGTTTCCTTTTTCTGGTGGCAGCAAGCCAAGCCAAACACGTCAACACAGATAAAGCCATTTTTATGCAATCCCCCTAGCAATGGCATACGTTACGGGTTTCCTTTCCAGATTTGCATTAGTCTCGAAGCCCTTTGAACTGACCCAAATTGCAGGCAAGGAAGCCTCCTACCCACACGGTTAACTGTAAGCGGCATGAAGAGGAGGGGAAGGGCATTAGAAAACCAAAAGTGGATGTTGTTTTTCTGTGGCTGCACATGCTTTTGCTGAGTAGTTTCTCTTTGAATAGAGAACAACATAAGGATCTGTACAAATAGTAGCAGGAGAATTAGAAATCTGTGTGTGTACAAATGACACACAGTCTTGCATGCATTGAATGCCTATGGACAGTATATTAAGATGCAGCCTCTGTTTTTGTCAGGGAGCACATGTGCATTATCCATTATGTGAAAATGGCATTTATGTGGCCAGTTTTCATTTGACCTTTGCGGAAATGCGTCAGGTCAGGCTTTGTTGGATTGAAAAAATTATGCTCCCATTCACTCGTATATAAGTGTAGCAATTGAATGGTGGGATATTCAGGACAGACAGAGGGAAGTGCTTCTTTTAAAAGCACATAATTGAACTATGACACTCCGACAAGATGTGGTGATGTCCTTCCTCTTAGATGGCTTTAAAAGGTAGTTAACAGAGTAATTGAGGATAAAATGATAATTGGTCAAGTCATGATTGTTATATGTTCCTGCCATGATCAGAAGCAACAGGGAGTGCAACAGGGAGAGGGGGCTTTGTCCCCCACCTCACCCTGGGCCAGCTTCTGGGCTTCCCATAAGCATATGGTTGGTTACAGTGGGAAATAGGAGTCTGGACCTGATAAGGCTAATTCAGCAGGGCTCTTCTTATCTACTTAACTGAATGCATGGAGTGGGGACCTGGGCCACACCTGCTAGCCTTTACTTTGACTTGCCTGTGTTCAAGATTCCTGCTTGCACAGAGTCTCTGTGTGTTCACTCATTCATGGTGGTATAGGCACATAGTTTCTGTTCACACAGATTCCTTGTATTTGTAGAAGCATGACCCCAATTGCCTTTCCATGTGCTCATTTAGACAGTCATTTTGTTCCATAGAACAATGCAAACCCAGGATTCATATCACTCTGCTTGGGGGGGGGGGGCTGATTTCATAATCACTCACAACATCTGACTCATGGATGCCTTGTGGAATGTACCAAAGTCTTGAATGTAAATTTTGCAACTGGGTTACTGTATTTATTCTAAGAATGCACCCCCAGGTGAACCTACATGGAAGTAAGTTGCAAAATCAAGAGGTGCACATATTTATTTAGGATTGTGGAGCTACTGTGGATCCAAGCTTATAAATTACCGTATTTTTCCGTCTATAAGACGCCCCCCATGTATAAGACGCCCCCTATTTTTGGGGACTCAGATTTAAGAAAATGGGGGGAGATGTATCCGTGTATAAGACACCCCCTAATTTTTTACATTATTTTTAAGGAAAAAAACCTAGTCTTATACAGTACACGGAAAAGTATGGTATTTTATTTTCTGCAACGGCATAATGGATGGAAACATGAAGGAAATGGTTTGTGCTTTACTGAAAAACACTGTTTCATTGTGTTCTTCTCACAATGGCGAAATTCAAAGAAGACAATACTGAAAAAACATGGAATTGTGCTGTGATAGTTTATCTGTACCAAGGTAGACCAATGCCAAACATCTGTTAGCTATTTTTAGTCTTTAAAAATTTTTCTTACCATTAAAAGCCTATTGTAGTTTTCACAGATTTAAATTGTTTTCCTTTGTTCTTTGAAGTTCCATTATAAGAAGACAAAGCATTAACCATCAGAGAAGTGCGCCTCCGTGCCTTTTATCTTTTTCATGTGTGGTAGCCCATATGTTTATAATGGGCAACCCACATCCCTTTGTGCAACTCCACCAATTTGCTGCTGCCTTATTAGGAACGTATGAAGGTGCCTTACACTAAACTGCTGATGACTGAAGATGAACCCATTGCTCCTTTTTCATGGTTTTATGTTGAACAACTCAGTTGTAATCACTCGTGCCAGTGTGCCTCTGACTGGTATGTAGTTGCTAAAGTTCCAGTATAATGTCATGCTTTGTGAGGTGGCGGTGGCACAGCTACTGATACGCCCTCCAAAGCTGGTTGTAAGGTCAGGCTAAAAGGAGGAAGAGTGGGCGTGTTCTTCTTGAACCAGCCACTGCTTTTGGCTTCTCGGGAAAATTTCTCTTGTATCAAAAGGCATCCAGTAATCTGAAGACGTCACATAATCAAAACAAAAGCAGTTTTCTAACAAAATGTCACTTTGCACTGTGATAACACGCTCTTTTGAGTTCTTTTGCTGTCCAGAGAATGTTCAGAAAGATAATTACACCAGCGCCTGTTGGATAAATGTCTCTATTTAGTTTGGGACTTTCTCCAGATGTTTGCAAGGTTTCATCATCCCCTTGCTGCTGTCAGCAGTCTCCATATCTTGGGCATTTCACCATATCATTTGTACAACTTTAAGCTTGTTGCTTTCGTCCAGACAGAGAGGGAAGGATTCGATTTGAAATGGAGCAACTAGTTTACAGGAACCAACTGCTAACTGGTACAGCATGTGCTGTGAAGTGAAGTAATAGTTCCAACTTGGCACAGGTTGGAGTGACAGAGGTGACTAAGCAGCAGAACTGATGAGTCGCAGTAACCAATCGCCTTCCAGCAGATGTGGGAAACCTTTATGGATCTTTACAAATCTTGCTTCTTGAAGTGTTAATAGAAGAGAGGGGGCAACGTGGAGCTGGCAGTGTTTTCCCCAGGGTGTGCATTATATTCTGGGCAGAGAAAAAGACTGTTCACGAAGGCTGCATGGCAGTGCCAGAGGCGCCAAGGTGGGACAGCGGCAATGGACAGAAGCAATCCCCAAGAGGCATTTTATCCAAGGTAAGGGAGTTATCCTCAGTTACTGGGCATTGCAAGTCCTGACCAGCACCTGAGATGGATATATGAATGGGGTACATGGCAACATGTGACAAAAAGGGCTTTGAATAGAAAAGGACAACACTTAAAAAAGAGGATGCTGTCTGGGTTTGAAAAGTGTCTGAGCACCTGCCTGCACCTACTTTCATTAAGAAGTTTTTCCACTATGTGGTGTCCATTCCTCAGTGCAAGCTTGTTTTCTCAGGTAAACCATGTGTGCGATAAAATCTGTAATATGAAAGACTTGCCAACTGGTTATAAGTTTTAGTATAGCGTGCAAAGTTGTTTGTAATAAGGACATATTGCGTTGTGCGAATGAACCATGTGCTTTCAAGCTGATGGTGAAAGTAAAGTTTTTTTCAGTGGTAAGAGAGGATTCAAGTTCGCTTAGACTCTATTCTGTGCTATAATTAGTGAAGATATTTCTGAAGCTATGACTCTCACAATCACCTTAAAAATATAATTTAACTGTGAGCCTCTGCGGTACTGTGTGAAGAACAGCCCTGCAGCTACTTTTTCTGTGACTGCTAATTTTTTAGCATTTTCACTATTGTCAGATTTAGGTATTGGGCAGACATCATCGGCTGCTGAAAGGTTTGACTTTAACCTTTGGCATCAAAGCATAATATATATTTTTGATTTTTTTAATTGATTATGTTTGAGATTAGCAACCCAGTCCTATGAACTGCCTTGTCAGTGAATACATGCTATAGATGGAGCATAAATTATTTCATTATTTATTCTTTAAATTTGTGTACCACCCTTCACCCGAAGATCTTGGGGCAGTTCACAGCATCAAAATACAAAATAAAAATGCAAAACACACAATAAGGTCACAAACAGCACTGTTGTGCTTGTGTTGCGAACATAACTATTGCAGCAAGGTAGGCTGTAGCTGCTACAGAGCCACAATGCCAGAACTGGGCAGCTAGGTATGATCACATTGGGCTTGGGTTCTGGAGACATCACACATAACCCTCTGCTCTTCCATTTGACTTCGGTATAGCAAGCTATATTGGCACAACCGCATGCATTTGAGGACCTTTCTGCAGATTGGGTCATCCTAAAAATGACAGCCTTGGAGTCACTTGATCAAAAGTTGAAGAGATGTTGATTCTGTGACCTCTTTCACTCTGGGAGAAATAACCATGTAGACAATTACAGGCTGAGGTGAGTTAGGCCAAGAGACTTGGTTGGCCCAGTGACCTGTGGTGGTGGAGTTCACAGTTCCGTAGAGAAACACATCAGGTGAGAAAAAATGGGTGCAGGTGTATCTTCTTCTATTCCTCTGTTGGTTTACCTGCTCACCCTCCTCCTCCAGCATGTGGTGTAAAAAGCAGAACTCCAGCCCTGCCCCACACCAGATAGGGGAAGAAATCAAGAATATAGGAAGCTGGCCCAATTGGCAATCATTCTGCAGCCCTAAAGGAGATCAGTTACACCAGGGTAATGGCTAAAAGTTAACTGGCAAAGCTGCAGTTTATGTTATTTGTTGTGGTTCTTTAGTTGTTTAGTCATGTCCGACTCTTCATGACCCCATGGACCAGAGCACGCCAGGCACTCCTGTCTTCCACTGCCTCCCGCAGTTTGGTCAAACTCATGCCGGTAGCTTCGAGAACACTATCCAACCATATTGTCCTCTGGCGTCCCCTTCTCCTTGTGCCCTCAATCTTTCCAAACATCAGGGTCTTTTCCAGGGAGTCTTCTCTTCTCATGAGGTGGCCAAAGTATTAGAGCCTCAGCTTCAGGATCTGTCCTTCCAATGAGCACTCAGGGCTGGTCTTCTTGCAGATAGGTTTGATCTTCTTGCAGTACAGGGGACTCTCACAATACACATTCTGGTGGTAAATAATAAATTCTTTTAAAAATCTGTATACTGTGTGTGTGTGTGTGTGTGTGTGTGTGTAGTATGTTTGATTATTACTTTTTGTATTGGAGAAAGAGAGTCCTAACACTGGCTGGTAGCAATTGTGTGAGAATGATGATAACTCTTTTCTTATTTCATTCACAGTAGCATCAATCTGAAACTCACGTTAATGTAAGACAGATTGTAGTGTGATGATTGGGGGGTGGGGGGAATGTATCCACATTATGTTTACCTCTAACATACATTGTACTGTTGGCTTGTATGGCTACAATCAGATCTGAATTGTTCTTAATGTGAATACACAGCATTTTTCACAGTCTTGGTTCCCATTCTTTTCATGCTATCCCAGAACCACATGAGCAAAGAAGGCACAATACATCTCAGTACAAAGCAGAACATGGTGTACAGTTTATTTCCTATCCAGTTTTGCCTTTCACCCGTGTGAACTGTTCTACCTCACTTTCTGCAATGGTCCTTTGCTACAGACTGATTTTTGCAGTGCAAGCAGTTAGGCTATAAGTGCTTGCTGAGCACTGGACACTGTGTGTGGTTTGCAGAGACCAAATACTTTAAAAGAACATAACAAATCATAGAAAAATATTCTGTGCATGCATATTCTAAAGCAGCTTGAGGGCAGGGGTAAGATTGCAGCTATGGACAATTGCTTTACTTGGCACCATGAAACTCATCTTGACATTTTTCTTCAAATGGCGCTCTGTTAACCACTGTTTATAGATGCGGGAGTTGTTCTGCACACCACAGTCGTGCATCTACTGCTTCACTAGTTGTGCTTCTGGAACTTTTCAGTGCAGAAGGAGAGGTGTAGAGGGTCCCACCCAATACAGCAGCAAAGCAAACAAGAGTTAAGATTAGGGCTGGGCGATAACTGTTTTCCAACAAAGTCATATACTGCCAGCTAGGCACCACGACATGGTGGTATATCACAGTGTCGGAAAGGAGCCCATGTCAAAGCAGTGGCGGACAAAGCAGGCCCATCCACTGCCTTGGCACGAGCGGGGTGGGGAAGTGGCCTGCTTCTCCCGCTCGCACCTCCCACCACCCGTCCCAAGGCGATGGCAACTGAGGCAGTATCTGCTGTTGCCTTGAGATGGGCAAGGGGGAATGGCGAATCTCAGCTGGCAGATGGGCAGGCGGGCTTCTTTGAGCCTTCTCGCCCCCCAGCTGAGCAAGGCCCGCATCCCACTGGTGCGTGTGTCTGCCAGAGGACAGGGGGCTTGTTGAAGCAGAGGGAGGAATAAGCTGTATCACACCTCACCGAAGCATCTTGTTTCTCCCTCTGCAGCAGTATGAAGGCAGATCGTACAGTGGTGCCTCGCAAGACGAAATTAATTCGTTCCGCAAGTTTTTTCTTCTTGCAAGTTTTTCGTCTTGCGAAGCACGGTTTCCCATAGGAATGCATTGAAAATCAATCAATGCGTTCCTATGGAGACCGTCCGGGGACAGAGGGGAAGCGCTGTGCGCCTTCCCTTCTGTCCCCGGACCTGTTTTAAAGCAAGGGAAGGGGCAGCGGGGAGAATCGCTTCTCCCCGTTGCCGCCCCTTGGTTCAAAAGGGGTCCGGGGAGAGAGGGGAAGGCGCGCGCGCCTTCCCCTCTGTCCCCGGAGATTGCGGGGCTGGCAACGGGGAGAAGCGATCTTCTCCCCGCCGCCCCTTGCTTCAAAAGAGGTCCGGGGACAGCGGGGAAGACGCGCTGCGCTTCCCCGCTATCCCCGGAGCTTGCGGGGCAAGCTTCATTTTGCGAAGCAAGCCCATAGGGAAATGCGTCTTGCGAAGCGGCTAAGAAAACGAAAAACTCCTTCGTCTAGCGAGTTTTTCGTCTTCCGAGGCGTTCGTCTTGCGGGGTACCACTGTAGTTTGTTTCTCTCTCAGCCCGCTGGGCGCTGGAGGTAGAGGGACTCAGGAGGAGGTGGTTTCACCAGCGATATACCACTGTTTGAAGCTGTCATCGCAATCTGCGCCTAATACCGGTCCTGGGCAATATATGGATATATTGCCCAGGCTTAGTTACGATGTCTATCAAAGTGGAATTGGCAAAATGCAAAGCATAGGCACAGGACAGTTTCCTGCTGGTGATGGAAAGATGCTGCATAGGTTTGCATTGAGAGATTTTTGGGCAATGATCAGACATGGTAGATAAAACTCCGCCCCCCTCCATATCCCATTTATGGATACCCAGGAGTTTCTTCCATAGAAAAGACAGTGAATAATAAACAGGCTTCTAAAAACTTGCTGACATGTCCAGAAGGAGGCCATAACACTTCTACTAATGAAGTCCCCAGGAATCACTGCTCTATGAAACTGCCTTCTTAAGCTCCTTTTTACCTAGGAGTCTGGAAAATCTGTTTCCAGTACTGCAGTCTCATGCTGACCTGGTTACAATGTGGAATTCAATTCTCCCTATAAAAGGGTAAACAACTGGAACACTGGCAAGGGTCGTGATAATGTTGAAAGCAAGCCATGCTGTAACATTTGGCTCCCATGCTTCTGGCAGAGCCAACGAGGGAAGGCTTCTTAGAATACGAGTAAAGGCACTTTGCTTGGATCCAAGGGCAGGAGACCTATGACGATCACTAGGCATGGTTGACAAACATGGCGCAAATTAATCTTGGCTAGGAATGCAGCAGCAGATGGTTCGCTGCTTAAGTGAATTGAACTTGCTTTCGTTTAGGATTCTTGACAGCAGCTTCGCAACGTAACATCAGCACTGTTGGAAGTACTTTGTGACATTTGTGTATAGTCAGATGTTCTAGAAATACGGAGTACATGCCTCGTTTACTCGCTGAAGGCCTGAAGGATAGAAGATGCCTTTTGTGTCTGGAAGATGCAACCTGCAAGAGCTGAACTGATGCAACATTTGCCTTTCAGTGGGTTAACTTTAACTATTGCTTAACACGCCCCACCCCCCCATCAGTACATTTTCAACATAAACATTCCCGGTGCAAATTAGTATGAAATATGATAATGATCTAATTCTTTTAGCTTTATTGTGCTTTGTCTGGAAGGACACTGGCTACTGATGGCAATGAGCTGAAACCTAACACTTTGGGCTTTTTCCTCCATTTGTGGGATGTGGCCACCTCTCTTTGAAAGTCAGTGTAAGATGTTCTGAACTACTTTTCTGGTGTTTCTAACAGTTTGGGAAATGTGATAGCTTGTGCCTTGTGGCTCTTGTCTTCCTAATCACAAATTAACACATTGGATGTACTGTTCTAAAATGAAGGTTTTCAGTTAGTACCTTCAGCAAAATGTCTCAGCTTTATTTCCCTGCTCTCCCGATGAGGAATGAATTAACTGGGGTACACAAGGTGAAAATGGACCGCTTTTGCCTTGCATGCTTCAGACATTGCTGGGAGATAGAGCTGCACCTAATAATGGTTCACTTTTGTTCACGATACTGCAGACTGGTAAAAGACCAAAGATCAAGTTCAGAAAGGTCAGGGCCGCTCCAGACCTTGCAAATTTCTACCCTCTGAGTACTTCTGCAACCTTATCCTCATTTCCTCCTCTGTGCACAGTCTTGAATCATAGTCATGCTGAGCAGCACTTTCTTCATACGGTGTTCCAGGGCTTATATTGCCTGAAAGGCTCAAATTATTATTTAGAAAGTTTATTCCCAGATGCTTGTGGGCTGGTATGGTTACTCAACAGAGAGGAGAAGGCATTCTGCACATAATCAGAGGCATTTTTCATTATGTTGCATTTCTTGGAGCTGAGCTATGTGTTTCCAAAACAGATGAGGCAAAGCGCTGAGCCTGAACTAAAATTAAACATTGCTTTCAGCATGAACTTAATTGTGCTTGCAATCTTTCATCTACCAATAACCGTAGCTAATTGCATGCAACAGAAGTGGCCCTGAGCTGCTATTGTGAAATAAGCCCCACATAAATTGTGCATGCCCATAACGATGTACAGAACTGCTCATCAAGTGTTCTTCTTGATACTATTTTTTAAAACATAAAATTCTTACATTTTCTTTCTAATACTGTAGTTACATCTTGGTGTTGCTGTAAAAATATATCTATGTTTAATGTCCCCAATGTATCGGGTGCTAGGGGAGGGGTAGAAACTCTCTTGGGACTTGCTCCTTCTGTCCACCTTTGGTCCCCACTCTGCACTCAGCTCTCACCTGTGCCTCCTAGTAGCTGCCAGCATACAACAGCAGCCACACCCTGAGAAACAGGCTTTGTTTGACCAGCTAAACCAGGTGAGGCTAGCCAATGGGTCTCAAACCCTTGGTGAGTTAGGGACTTCTTCTGCATGTGAAGATAGGCTCTGATGGATTGAATGGACGAGACCAATAGTGGGTTCAACAGTCAAGAAGGCTGGTACTGCATGTGCTGCAGAGGGAAATATGGGACAGGTATACACCTGGGAAGGTAGCCCATCTAAGAGAAGGAAAACTCTGATCCTAAATCTCTGCTGCCTATACTCATTCGTGAGAAAGGCTTTGGGAGTAAACCTGAAAAATCCACACCTGCTGCCTTGCAGGACATCTTAGCCCTTGAAAGGGCTAAGGAGTAAACCCCAAACAAATCTGGAGTTGAGTCCCTAAGATGGTTGGATGGCTCCTTCCGGCAACTCATGCAACCAAGCTGGTGCCTAATTGCTCTGCTTTCCTCTGGACTAGATCAGTGAGGCTGAGAGGAGGGTCTTGTCATCTGGGCAACCCAGGAACCTTCATACACACAGCCCAGACTTGTGCCCCGAGGAGGTCACTACGGCACTGCCAACGCAGGAAAAACAGCTCAGGAGGCAGCAGTTGCACGTTACCAGTCTCTGCAGACACTGTGATTCTCCAGTGGTTTGACTTCATCCCCAGAGGCACACTCCATTGACTCTTGAGACAGACAAATGCCAGCAAACACCACAGCTGATTAATATAACAACCCAGGAAACTCTTGAGCCTCCTCACTACTTCTCACTCAGGTCCATGTTACCAAAGGGATCACCTTGCCTCATATATCCCTGTTTGGCAACTGTGCTCCTCAGATGAGGAACTGCTGAGAGTACCGCATGTCCCAGAGGGTACTTAAGCTGTACAGTGGTACCTCTAGTCACGAACTTAATTTGTTCCGGAGGTCTGTTCTTAACCTGAAACTGTTCTTAACTAGAGGTGTGCTTTCGCTAATGGGGCCTCTTGCTGCCGCTGTGCCGCTGGCACACAATTTCCGTTCTTATCCTGGGGCAAGTTTTCAACTTGAGGTAACTCTTTGAGGTTAGCGGAGTTTGTAACCTGAAGCGTTTGTAACCTGAGGCGTTTGTAACTCGAGGTACCACTGTACTAGAAACAAGGCTTTTCAAATTGCAGATCCACCCAGCCTTCTGAGGTTTTCTCTGAGGTGTGGCCCACTCATTTATGGAATATCAACTGTGCACCTGTAGAAATTGTTTTATTGTTTTTACAGTTTGTAGGAATGGTTTTAATTGTCATTTTAACTCGTACAATACTTTGATGACTTTAGGTTGTGAAGCCATTTATAAATTTGTAAAATAAAAAATAATAAAAAAATCAAGTACAGTGCTACCTCGGATTACATATGCGCCAGGTTACACACTCCCCTAACCCAGAAATATTACCTCGGGTTAAGAACTTTGCGTCAGGATGAGAACAGAAATTGTGCCGTGGTGGCGCAGCGGCAGCAGGAGGCCCCATTAGCTAAAGTGGTGCTTCAGGTTAAGAACAGTTTCAGGTGAAGAACAGACCTCTGGAACAAATTAAGTACTTAACGTGAGGTACCACTGTATTTAATGACTATTGTATTTCTGAAAGTCATACTGAAGTGTAGCCTTCCATTGTAGTCTCTGAAGTGACAAAATGGGTGATTTGCTTCCAGGAGTCTGATTGTTGGAGTTAATTTGCAAATAAACTTACACCAGTTTCAGTTGCAAATGTATGCCGTCAGTTCATTTGTGTATATTGATTTATTCATCTGTAGAAGGCAAATGCTTTAGTGGATTAGCAGTGGTCCCTGTGGGCCTTTACTAAGGCTGCTTCAACTGCCTAAAAATGATATATACTGTTCCATGACAAGCTGACTCTTTTTCTACTGGAAATACATTGGTGGATGTGTTGATATTGTAGCATGAAAAATCTAGGAAGTCTAAAGCAAATGAAAAGTACATTTTGTTGAAACAGATGGCTGTGAAAATACAGGTAACTCACAACTTAAAAGGACCCCTGATCATTAGGTCCAGTCGTGGCCGACTCTGGGGTTGTGGCGTTCATCTCGCTTTATTGGCCGAGGGAGCCGGTGTACAACTTCCGGGTCATGTGGCCAGCATGAGTAAGCCGCTTCTGGTTAACCAGAACAGAGCACAGAAACGCCGTTTACCTTCCCGCTGGAGTGGAACCTATTTATCTACTTGCACTTTGATGTGCTTTCGAACTGCTAGGTTGGCAGGAGCAGGGACCGAGCAACGGGAGCTCACCCCGTCGCGGGGATTCGAACCACCGACCTTTTGATCAGCAAGTCCTAGGCTCTGTGGTTCAACCCACAGTGCCACCCGCATCCCTAACTCACAACTTACATGCGTTTAACTTGTGCACATTCAGTTTTACGTACTTGGCAATTAAAAAATAATAAATGAAAAGGGAGTGTGAGGTTCCAGGAAAACTGACTTTGGTAATCCCACCTGCTATTGAATCCAATGTGTTTTGACTGTGTGAACCTTTATCACAAGGACAAATTACAAAGTGAGGAATATGTAGCAAGCAAGAGAGAATGTCATGTTTGAAGTACTGACTTCCAAAGCAGTGACCTGGCTGAATAAATGCAGTATTCAATTCAACCATTTCTATTCCATCCCTTTACTTAAACAGCCACCAGTCCCCGGCCCCCTTTCTGACATTAGCATGTACTTCTGATTACTGGGGGCAGGGCATATCTACATTGTGCCATGCTTGGGAGCTTCCCACTGATAGTGGGGTGGAGGCCAGTGAGGGAAGAACAGACCCTTTGTCTGAGTCAGCAAGACAATCCTCATAACATTGTGGTCGTAGCTAAAGGGTTTTATTTGGAGAGAGAGGCACTGTTGCCTGCTTTACAATTCCTAAGCAATATTGCCTACTCTTTAATAGGAATATTTGTAATTCATATTGCTGCAGTAGTATTTATAATTCAAATACCTCTTGCTATAATCTCTCTCCATTCAGAAGGTATACATCCTATCTTACAGGTATATTAGCAGCCGGACAGGGGAAGGCTTTCTGGCCTTGGTGTTTACACAGCTGGACAAACAGCATATTCAAATCTGTGTTTTGGGGGAAAGCTATGCAAATGTAGCTTTTAATTTCCAGCTTTTAAAAATGTACTGCTTTACATATGAGAGGCAGAACATCTTTTCCTCTGCAGATCTTCACTCAAATTTCCAAGTATGTCTGGGCATTCAGAACCACATATTAATTTTAATACATGAGTTGCGTGGATGCCGTGCATTTTGATGTAGACACCATTTGCCCTCATCCCAGATGTGAACAGCTGTTGAAGGAAGTGTATTGTGCATGACTTCAAAGGGACTTGCTACTTTACTTCCTCCTCTCCCACCTGTCAGAAGGGCACTTCTTAAATTTTACTGAGCTCTGGCGAGCTATACTGGACCAGTCCGTATAAAATGGAAGAACTTGAGTTCTTTCGTCCAAACCCAGATTGTAACATCCCTTTGTTTTGTCTCTACACAACGCATGCCAAAGATGCTTTAGAATCTAAGTACATCCTCAAAACGTCCCCCCTCCCCCCAAAAAAAACACTGATCACATTTTTCTAGGGACGGGTGGCAACCCTCATCCCTTGTTGTGAGCTCCACACTAGGAGAACTTGTACTTCTGAAATCCCAACAATATGTTTTCTGCTTCTGTTAACACTGGAGCTACAGTATGACCCCCATCGTTCCACTTACCGTATTTTTCGCACGATTGGACGCACCGGACCATAGGACGCGCCTAGTTTTTTTGGGGGGAAATAAAGGAAAAAAATTTTCCCTTTATTTCCCCCCCAAAAGCAGGTCAGGGAAACCGAACCAGGTCGAGGAACAGCGGGATAGTGGCGCTGCGCCTCCCTGCTGTCCCCCGAGCTTGTGGGGCTGGCTGATGTCTGCCTAGCGCGCGGGGCGCTCTGCTTCAGGGCGCCCTACCCGCCGGGCGGCAGGCTGCTATCCGCAGCTTGGGGAGCCTTGTGGGGAACTGCTGCAGGGCTCCCCACGCTGCGGATGTATGCCTGGCGCGAGGGGCGCTCTGCTTCAGGGTGCCCCACCCGCCGGGCGGCAGGCTGCTATCCGCAGCGTGGGGAAGCTTGCGGGGAGCTCCTGCAAGGGTCCCCATGCTGCGGATGTGTTCCCAAAGCGCCGGGAGCTCTGCTTTCAGGGCGCCCGACGCTCCGGGAAGCAGGCTGCTATCCGCAGCCTAGACACGGCTAGCGGAGCGCTAATCCCGAAGCTTGGGGCGTGCGGAGCTCAGCGTGCCCCAAGCTTCTGGGCGCCGGCAAGGTCTCCGCTAGCCCTGGGAGAGCCCCGCGACGTCGCGGGGCTCTCCCAGGGCTAGCGGAGACCTTGCCAGCACCCAGAAGCTTAGGGCGCGCTGAGCTCCGCACGCCCCAAGCTTCGGGATTAGCGCAGTGGTCCGCTAGCCCTGGGAGAGCCGTGCGACGTCGCGGGGCTCTCCCAGGGCTAGCGGAGACCTTGCCAGCACCCAGAAGCTTGGGGCGCGCTCAGCTCCGCACGCCCCAAACTTCGGGATTAGCGCAGTGGTCCGCTAGCCCTGGGAGAGCCGCGCGACGTCGCGGGGCTCTCCCAGGGCTAGCGGAGACCTTGCCGGCACCCAGAAGCTTGGGGCGCGCTCAGCTCCGCACGCCCCAAACTTCGGGATTAGCGCAGTGGTCCGCTAGCCCTGGGAGAGCCGCGCGACGTCGCGGGGCTCTCCCAGGGCTAGCGGAGACCTTGCCGGCACCCAGAAGCTTGGGGCGTGCTGAGCTCCGCACGCCCCAAGCTTCGGGATTAGCGCAGTGGTCCGCTAGCCCTGGGAGAGCCGCGCGACGTCGCGGGGCTCTCCCAGGGCTAGCGGAGACCTTGCCGGCACCCAGAAGCTTGGGGCGTGCTGAGCTCCGCACGCCCCAAGCTTCGGGATTAGCGCAGTGGTCCGCTAGCCCTGGGAGAGCCGCGCGGCGTCGCGGGGCTCTCCCAGGGCTAGCGGAGACCTTGCCGGCACCCAGAAGCTTGGGGTGTGCTGAGCTCCGCACGCCCCAAGCTTCGGGATTAGCGCAGTGGTCCGCTAGCCCTGGGAGAGCCGCGCGACGTCGCGGGGCTCTCCCAGGGCTAGCGGAGACCTTGCCGGCACCCAGAAGCTTGGGGCGTGCTGAGCTCCGCACGCCCCAAGCTTCGGGATTAGCGCAGTGGTCCGCTAGCCCTGGGAGAGCCGCGCGACGTCGCGGGGCTCTCCCAGGGCTAGCGGAGACCTTGCCGGCACCCAGAAGCTTGGGGCGTGCTGAGCTCCGCACGCCCCAAGCTTCGGGATTAGCGCAGTGGTCCGCTAGCCCTGGGAGAGCCGCGCGACGTCGCGGGGCTCTCCCAGGGCTAGCGGAGACCTTGCCGGCACCCAGAAGCTTGGGGCGTGCTGAGCTCCGCACGCCCCAAGCTTCGGGATTAGCGCAGTGGTCCGCTAGCCCTGGGAGAGCCGCGCGACGTCGCGGGGCTCTCCCAGGGCTAGCGGAGACCTTGCCGGCACCCAGAAGCTTGGGGCGCGCTCAGCTCCGCACGCCCCAAACTTCGGGATTAGCGCAGTGGTCCGCTAGCCCTGGGAGAGCCGTGCGACGTCGCGGGGCTCTCCCAGGGCTAGCGGAGACCTTGCCGGCACCCAGAAGCTTGGGGCGTGCTGAGCTCCGCACGCCCCAAGCTTCGGGATTAATGCAGCGCTCCGCTAGCGGTGGGAGAGCTGGGTCTCCCTCTGCTAGCAGATAGCTTCCTGAAGCCTGGAGAGCGAGAGGAGTCGGTGCGCACCGACCCCTCTCACTCTCCAGGCTTCAGCGAAAGCCTGCATTCGCTCCATAGGACGCACACACATTTTCCCTTGCTTTTTAGGAGGGAAAAAGTGCGTCCTATGGTGCGAAAAATACGGTACTACACATTTGGAAACAGAAGTTGGGTACAACGCAACAAGTGCATTGTCTGTCACGCTGTGCCCACAAGTCATACTCCTAAGCTTAAATTCATGTGATCAGGCAGCTAATGCCCTGCAGGGCTTTTGTAATCTCTTGCTGATCTCTATAGAGAGCTAACTTGTTTGAGGGACTCCTCCTGTTCAGGCTAGCTAGCTTGACTGAGGACAATGTAATGGAAAAATGTAGAAACGGGGCCTGCCTGGACGTCATGCGGTAGCTTAGCAACCGGTCACTGCACAGAACTTCTTAATAGGCAAGTTTGCCTGTCAGTTTTTGCACAGGCCTGATGGTGCGATTTCGTGTCCCCCTCGAAAGATGCCGGAGAACAGGGAAATACCAGGGCTTCCTGATGTCGCTGTGGCTAGCTCTGTGCCAGCAGAGGATCACTTTACAAGCTATGCCAAGAATTTAACTGGCTTTTCAAGCAAAGCAGAAAATGTTCAACAGCCGATTGTTGGTGCAGGGGTTAAGCCTCTTTAAAAAAACAACAACCGGCAGTAGCATTTCCTGTTGCTAGCTTAACAATGCAGATGAAGAGTTGTTTAAATTGTTTTGTAGTAAATCTCCAGTAACAGGAAGCTGGAAACAATTGGGGAGTTCAGTAGTTTGTGACTTTCTATTTTTGTAAAAACAGACATCTCCACATACAATGCTTTGACCGTAACTGCAGAGTTGCTTGCATTTGACATCCATCTCTAGCTCCGTTTTGAAAGAAAGAGTGTAGAATTCAGATTCCTTTCATTCTGATTTTCTAGTGGATAAAGTGCTTTGGTTAGCCTTAGCCTCACAAAAATGAGAGATTACAATGAGACAGTGACTGGTGAGCAGAACATCTTTTTTTCACATCCAAACTTGATGCTGTGTCCATTACACCATGCAACCCATCCCATTCTTATCCTGCTACCATAATCCATACACAATATAGTGTCCAGTGAAATATAGTGTCCAGATCAAGGGACATAATAGTCCTGTTCTATTCTGCCTTGGTCAGACCACACCTGGAGTACTGTGGCCAGTTGTGGACACCACAATTTAAGAAGGATGTTGAGAAGCTAGAACTTGTGCAAAGAAGGGTGACCAAGATGACCAAAGGTCTGGAAACCAAGCCTTATGAGCAACAGTTGAGGGAGTTATATTAAGCCTGGATAAGAGGAGACTGAGAGGAGATATGATAGCCATCTTCAAATATCGAAAGGTCTGCCACATGGAAGGTGGAGCAAGCTTGTTTTTTCCTGCTCCAGTGAGTAGGACTCGAGTCAATGGATTCATGTTACAAGAAAAGAGATTCCTACTCAACATCAGGAAGAACTTTCTGTTGGTAAGAGCTGTTTGATGGTGGAACAGTCCCCCTCAGATAGTGGTGGACTCTCCTTCCTTGGAGGTTTTTAAGCTGCGGTTGGATGACCACCTGTTTTAGTTGAGATTGCAGAAGTTGGGTAAGATGGCCCTTGGGGTCCCTTCCAACTCTACAGTTTTATGATTCAATAATAACTGAGCAGTCATATGCTGGAGTTTCCAAAATATGAGGGCATAATGCAGACAGGAGGTTTTCTGTAAGAAGCTAAGCCCTAAGGCTGTATCCTTTTGATAATCATCTTCCTCCATATGTCTTCACAAATGTACAGCCTTAGTATGATAGAAAGGAATTGCTCCACTACTTGGAAAGTGCCATGTCACTATAAGCAGACACATTGATCTCTTTCCATTTGCCCAAGTTACGCTGCATCAGGTTGGCAGATTACATATGGAAGCATTACAAAGTTTTAAGAACTCCCCACAAATAGAAAATAACATAGCAGGAAAGAGGCTCAGATGGGCCTTTCCTCCTCGTGAGCTGTCTTTCAGCTTTTAATTAGGTGAATTTATTATCATTATTAATAGTGATTAGATGGGGGAACACTAAGAAATTTATCCGGCTACCTGCTGCATGTTTAAATTGAGCAAAAAATGGAAGTGAGGCTCAGATGTTCTGTTGTGCTTTTGATGTATTAGTCTATTGGGAGAACTGTGTTCACATTTTGTTCAGCCATAAAGCTCTCTTGGTAGGTTTGGGCAAGTCACTGTTTCTCAGCAATAACCTACCTCACAGGGTTGCTGAGATGATAAAATGGGAAAATTCCATGTTACTTTCCTTAAACTCTGTAGCGGAAGGCCCAGATACTAATGGATAAATAAATAACAATGGGCACACCCTACGCAGAATAATAGATTGTGCAAGAATGGTTCCTGGACTGTTATCTCAGCATTGTTTTGCGACTCTGCAGGCATCTGCACGTCTTTTGAATGCTTTTCTATTATTAATGCTAAAACATTCCACTTTCCTGTTTCCAGTGACTGTTTCCTCTTTAGGTTAGAGAATAATTTCTTTACCACATCTAATGGGTCGGCATAAGATCTACTAAAGCTGAAAAATGTACTCTTATCCCCCTTGTAAATGCCTTGGGGGAGATCCTGCATATACAAAAGTGTAAATGATTTCCTTGTTTCAAGTTTACAACGTGAACAGCTTCATATTTTTAAAACTACAATTTCCTGTTGTATGCAAAAACATTTAGTCCCCCCCCCCCAATATTTTGGGTAGATATTTGACATATGATGACTCCCCAGAAGTCTTGATTAAGACTCCAGAAATCAAATCAAATTGCTTTGTGCTGAGAATTTCTGAACATGATTTGTTTACTTTCAAGAGATGGATGACTCAAAGGGGCAAAGTAAAGGCAGCTTTCCTTGTTATGGATTTACCATACAACCATACTGTGTGCCTGCACCTAGGTGTTTCATAATTAGTTGTGGTTTCTCAGCTTACCATCCATGTCGATATACATGGGAGCTACTGCTGATACGACTTGAGTATAATTTGGTGGTGGTTGTGATGTGCTCCTAGACCTAGCGTTACATCTGGATGCTCAAATGGCATCTGTTGCCAGGACTGTCTTTAGCTAGCTTTGGTTTGCCAGCTGTGTCTTCTCCTACAGTACAGGTGGAAAATATAGGGCCTTTCATGTTGTTGTACTGCGACTCCCATCGTCCCTGACCATTGGCCATGTTGGCTGAGGCTGATGGGGGTTGTAGTCTGACAACATCTGGAGAGCACCATGTTGACTACCCTTGTCCTAAGATGGTCTGACCACAATTATACATCAACTGGACAACTGGCTATAAATGTGGCGTCCTGGCTGTTGGCCAGGACTAACTTCTACATTCACTTCATTCCAGTTCCAAAGGAATTTTATTGGGTGTCACTTAGCTTTTCTGCCACAGTATAAGGTACTGGTTCTGATACATTAAGCCCTAAAAATATAGGATGAAGTTAACCCAAGGAGTGCGCAGAAATGAGAGCACCATACCTGAGTCCCACCTGTAAAGAAGCTTGTGGTTTTGAACCAGGCCAAAAGATGGGATATAAACTGATGAATAATAGCTTCTTTTGTTTTTACTAGAGTTCTGCTATATGTAAGGTTAACTAGAAATATTCCATGCAAGTCATAGTTCTGTCAGTTCTCCCATGACAACTTGCACCACTTCTGAAACAGAAATGTTTTAACTTCTCCTGTGCTATTGTGATCAACTGAGCAGGAACTTTCTATTACAATACTGGTTCTATTTGTACCACGTTATGGGTAGGGTTGCAAGATTTTTGTTCCTCTTTTCTGTACACTAGTGTAAAGCTTGCTAGATCAACTTAGTTTCATACTTGATGGACTGTTCCTAAAGCAGGGAGTCTGGGAAAGCTTGATAGTGCACAGCCAGTGACAGTTCAGTGCCAAAAGGGACTGATGTAATAGGGTGGAATTCAGCATTGCGTTTTTCCAGTAGTTCTGTGTGCAAGCATTGCAGCTTGCCAGATGGAATGAGCCCTTCTCCTCTCCCCTGATGTTCTGGGGTTTCTCCTGGTACCCTTTTGAGCCAATTTGGGGGCACACAGGGAGAGGAGAGAGAGGAAAGCTTTTTTTAAAAAAAACATTCATTAGAGTTTGACATTTTGCAACATGACATAGAATCATAGAATTGTAGAGTTGGAATGGACCCTGAGTGTCATCTAATTCAACTCCTTGCAATGCAGGAATCTCAGCTAGATTATACATGGGGTGGGGAGATTGCGCTATCTTCCATGCGACAGCCCTTTAGATATTTGAAGATGCCTATTATGTCTAGATGCAGCCTAGATATGAAGCAGCCTAGAATAGCATTAGTTATTTTTGCTGCTTCATCACAGAACCCTGCAGCACCCCTCTTGTCACTTTTTTCCAGGATGACACGGAACCATTAATGAGCACTCTGGGGTTGGTCAGTCAACCAGCTACAAATCCACCTAACAGTTATCTTGTCCAGTCCACATTTTACCAGCTTCACAAGAATATCATAGAGGACTTTGTCAAAAGCCTTACTGAAATCAAGATACACTATGTACACAGCATTCCCCTGATCCACCAAGCTTTTAAATCTATCAAAAAAGGAAATATTGTAGCATGTGGATCATATGATAGGATCAGGGTTGAAAGTTTGGCACTGGACTGATTTTGTGTTGCTTTTTTTTTTTTAAGCAAGCATGTAAGGTGATCAGCAGAGAGATTTGCTCTGTCTCATGGCCGATGTAGCAGGTGGGACAGAATCAAATTTTGTCACCTATGCTTTAATGTCTATAAGAAGCTGCAATAAGAGATTGTCCGTACATTTGAGATTTTATGTAATTAATATAATAAAATCCACCCTTCTGTTTCTTTTATCAAAGCAGCTGGCAGCAGCTGTATCTTTTGTGAATTAGTAACTGGAGCTTGTGGTTGGATAGATGTGCCTTAACAAGTTTAACTTTAATCCAGGCAAGATGGAAATGATTATAGTTGTGGCTAGAGATTCTGGAACAATGCAATCTGCTTGCAATAGAAGGTTTGTGTTTGCATTACTTTTATCGTCCAGGTATGCAGCTTAAGTGCCCTCTTGAATCCACTGCAGTATTTGGAGAAGTGTGTGACAGCAAGGGCCAGGAATTAGTTTTCATTATATGCATCAGCTGTGTCACTTTGTGGAGAACCCAGACCTCCACAGCACCTTTGCGACCTCATGGACTAGATGAGGACTTCCTTTGAATGTTGGTTTGTAGCTGTGGCCAGTAAAGAAGGCTGGCTGGTTTGTTCTCAGAGTATTTGAAAGCAAGAATATACAGTAGTACCTCTGGTTACATACGCTTCAGGTTACAGACTTCACTAACCCAGAAATAGTACCTCGGGTTAAGAACTTTGCGTCAGGATGAAAACAGAAATCATGCAGCGGCGGCGCGGCGGCAGTGGGAGGCCCCATTAGCTAAAGTAGTGCTTCAGGTTAAGAACAGTTTCAGGTTAAAAACGGACCGAATTAAGTACTTAACCTGAGGTACCACTGTATTGGTTTTGTGCTGATACTAGGGTCCTCTTGAGGTCCTTTTCCTTACCTTTTCAAAGGGTGTTAGATCAGTACTAGGTCACCATCTTTAAAGACCATTTCTTCCCCTTATGAGTCTAGTTGTCTGTAAGACCTTGAGAGCCTTCTTCAGAGTATTCTTCTTTAGGAGGATGAACTGCCAATGATAAGGAGAAGTAGTGCAACCGCTGGTTTTCTGTGCATCCTCCAGCCAGCCCCAGAGCTTCAACTCTAGTTGTAGGTATTTTTGGATACAGTATTTTTTTTATATATGGATTGTAGAAAGAGTGGCAGAGAGGTTGCTTAATGGTGGTTTAGAGGGTGCTCTCCACTTAACGTGGTATTTGCTTATGCATGTAGGGGCCCAGAACACAACTGCTGCATAAATGGGGAGTCGCTTGTATTTACACATGGTACCTGCAGCAGGTGGCGCTGTGGGTAAAACCTCAGCGCCTAGGACCTGCCGATCGTCAGGTCGGCGGTTCGAATCCCCGCGGCGGAGTGCGCTCCCATTGCTCGGTCCCAGCGCCTGCCAACCTAGCAGTTCGAAAGCACCTCCGGGTGCAAGTAGATAAATAGGGACCGCTTACTAGCGGGAAGGTAAACGGCGCTTCCGTGTGCTGCGCTGGCTCACCAGATGCAGCTTGTCACGCTGGCCACGTGACCCGGAAGTGTCTGCAGACAGCGCTGGCCCCCGGCCTCTTAAGTGAGATGGGCGCACAACCCTAGAGTCGGACACGACTGGCCCATACGGGCAGGGGTACCTTTACCTTTACCTTTTACCTGCAGCCAAACTCTGAGATGTATATTAAGAGAGAGATGTTTATGCACCCCTCCGCTGTGTTTATATTTTAAAATGTTGTATAAGTCTTTCAACTGATGATCTGGATGGAAATGAACAAAATTAATGGGGTTCTCTTGCCTTGTCCATATACAGCAGGGGTGGGCAACCTGTGGTCCTCTAGAGGCTGATGGGAAGTTCAAGAGGGATGGCAGGAGCTGTAGACCAGCAATATCTGGAGCTAGATCCCTGTTAGAAGCTCAGTAGACAATCTGTTTGACTTAACAGAAGCTCCAGTGGCCATGACGAGCTCTTTAGCACACTTACCAGCATTTGCAGTTTCCATTCCTGAAGTTTGCAAAACAATAAAACTTCAAATAGCACTTTAAATCATTAAAGTGCTGTCCAAACACTAACGTAGCTAATGTCAAATATAAACCACAGAGAATTAAAAGGCCTTGAAAGGAATTAAAAGGTCAAGGTTGCTCAGCAGTACTTGGTTTTAAGAGTCTCTTTTATTTGTAAAAAAATTAATACAGACATATTTCTAAACCGGTTGTTATAATCTGTATGGGTACGTACTGAGAAGTGTTTTGGAACTGTTCTTTTTGGGGGAATGTGAAAGAGCAAACACTGATACTCCTTGAATTATTTAAAATATAAACTCTTAAAATACTAATTGACTTTTACAGCGGAGATAGTATCAGTTTCACAAGTCTGTAGCTTAGTTCAAGATATAAAGTCAGTAAAGTGGAATGCCTCAGTTTTAAGACTGGATAGGCTATTAGCTGCACAAAAGTTATTGCTCGCATTAAAATGTAGAATCTCTCTTGTTACTAATGTAGTACCTAGTTCAAATCTGAAAACTTAACCATTTGAAATAAAGACCCACATAATTAGAAAGGTAATACTTTTGAATTATGGTGTTGGAGAGTCCCATGGACTGCAAGAAGACCAAACCTATCCATTCTTAAGGAAATCAGCCCTGAGTGCTCACTGGAAGGACAGATCGTGAAGCTGAGGCTACAATAATTTGGTCACCTCGTGAGAAGAGAAGACTCTGGAAAAGACCCTGATGTTGGGAAAGATTGAGGGCACAAGGAGAAGGGGACAACAGAGGACTAGATGGTTGGACAGTGTTGAAGCTACTAACATGAGTTTGACCAAACTGCGGGAGGCAGTGGAAGACAGGAGTGCCTGGCGTGCTCTGGTCAATGGGGTGACGAAAAGTCAGACACGACTAAACAACAACAATGTCCCAATTGCCACGAATCATCTCAAATTAACCCAAGAATGTGACTCAGTACTTTGGAGGTGGTAGAATGTGCAAACCTTTGACTTTTCAAATAGGCTAGAATTAGGTGTTGCTAGATTACAAATCCCATTATCCTAACTATGGGCAGGCTGGCTGGGGCTGATGGGGTTTGGGAGTCCCAACAACACCTGAAAGGCACTGGACAAATTCAAGATCCTTGTTAGATCATGACATTAGCCCCTTTTCACTGGGTAAGGGGGGTGGCGCATACATGAGAGAAGTGGTACAACCCCACACACTTCTTCTGTACAGTGGTACCTCGGGTTAAGTACTTAATTCGTTCCGGAGGTCCATTCTTAACCTGAACCACCACTTTAGCTAATGGGGCCTCCTGCTGCTGCCGCGCCGCCAGAGCACGATTTCTGTTCTCATCTTGAAGCAAAGTTCTTAACCCGAGGTACTATTTCTGGGTTAGCGGAGTCTGTAACCTGAAGCGTATGTAACCTGAAGCGTATGTAACCCGAGGTACCACTGTACTTGTAGATCAGCTTTTATTTTATGGAAGCCTGGTAGGAAGAGCTGAGTGGATCCCATATATTAAATAAGATGTATAAGAGCTCCCTGTTTACACACACACACTGATAAGCATGCTGTCTGTGTTTAAATACTTGGCAGAAAGTGTAGTGGTACACTTGCACTCTTTCCCTGCATTCCATGTAAACATAAATCTTGTGTGAACCTGAAGCTCAGTTGGTAGAGCATGAGGCTCTCAATCTCAGGGTTGTGGGTTTGAGCCCCGTGTTGGGTGAAAGTTTCCTGCACTGCAGAGGGTTGTACCAGATGATCCTCGTGGTCTCTTCCAATTCTATGAAATTTTTGGGTGCATCATTTGTCACTTTCTGCTACTCCCCTTTACACACCCACTACTTCCTCGGTGCTTTCGTGTATTTTCTGTCGGTCCTTTTAACTATTTCTGGTGCCTTCCTGAATGGGGGAGCATGGTTATAAATATCCCCCCCACACACACACGTATATAACTTTCTTTTGATCATCCCAGAAAACTCCACAAGCAAACCACATTAAAAATTGTTGCAGCAATCCAAAAAGTGTCTGCTGAGAATTTACAATTACTTTCTTTTCTCTTCCGGCCAGGCTCCTAACCAGAAAACTGCACACGCAAATTTATAATTGCCTATGTGTTTTTGAGCATTTCCTGGGTTGGATTTTTATTTTAAAAAATTATACAAAGCGTGCATACAACTGCCTCCGCACATGCTCTGTCAGTACTTAATTGGCATAGCAGAATCAGCAGGTAGAGATTTTTGCACATGGAGACAGTCGTTATCACCTACTAATGCCTGCAGATCAAGGAGCTCTTAGGTGGCTTTAAAAGAGAATTGGACAAATTCATGGAGGAGAAGATTGTCAGAGGTTGCAGCTGGAGGCAGTAATGGTTCCATATACCAGTTGCCGGAGACCGCAGGTGGGGAGAATGTTCTTGTGTTCAGATCCTGCCTGCGGGTTTCCCACAAGGATCCTATGAGAACAGGATGCTGAATTAAATGGTCCAGTGGTCCAGCAGGCTCTTCTTATGTTCTTCAATCATCTCTTGCAGCAGCAAGGCCAGGTAAAAGAACCAGCAAGTTAAATTGGACACATCACCTCTTATGAGCTTGTAAAGCATCCTTATCTGTGTGGATTTAACTTCAGTCCAGGCTTTATGGCTTGCTGCTGCATGTTTTCACCAGCTGGAAGTAGCTTTGGAGGGTGGCGGAGGAATGGCAACATAGGGCATAGTTATGCTTGCTTTTCCTGTCCCTCAAAGGCATATGTGAGATGCAAGTGAGGTGCTAAAATTCCGCCTCCCTTCCCTCTTGGGCCTTGTTTTTTCTTTTTTTTACAAGGAAATGTGTGCCAGGAGGTGAACTTTTGAAGCCTTGGCATCTTGTTCAGTCCTGGCAGTTCAGACAGCTGTGAGGCCTTCCTGCTGTGTTGAAGGAAAGATTGTGGGTTGCTCCACAGCACGGTCAAATTCATCCTGATGCTTGAAGTGCATATGGTGGTGGTTCTTCCTCTCTTTGGTATGGGGACTCCCAGATGTTGGGTAACTTTGTGTGCATACTGGCACACATGGACTGATTGTTAGGGCTGCCCCCAAGACATTTTGCTGCTTGGGGCAGGGCAGCAAATCTGTCTCATGTCCCGCAATCAGCCGCTTGAAGTGCTCACTCAGATGAAAAATAGGACTGGTCTTGCTGGTTGTGTTATCATTTACCAAAATCTTCTAAGTTTCATTTTGGAAAGCTAGAGCAGGGCTTTCTTTCCTGATTATGGAGGAACGATGGTTAGTCTGGGGCCCAATATTGGGACAATGGAAAAGCAAAACTTTGCTGTAAGAGCAATTGTCAACTGGAGCTGACACCCTTGGGGTCATGTACCACTTGGTTGAAGCCTCTGTAAGGGCTATTCTGTATGTGCCAGAATGAGAGCATTCCTAAGACTGGAGCCAGGCTTGAAGCTGTGCTTCCAGCAATGAGCTGTTCAGCCAGATGTTTCTACTTGCCAAGGCTTGTTAATGGGCAGAGTAGTCTGCTGTTCCATGTCCTTAGCCAATAAACAAAACTTATTGCTTGGCGGGTAAGGGAAGATGTTTTGCTTTTTTAATTTTTTTTGGGGGGGGGGAGAGGATGCTATCATTGCAGAAACCTCAACTCATTCCTAAAAAGCCCCCACCTTCATTAATAAGCATGGAATGGTCTTGCTCCTCAACCCCCCCCCCCAGTCGCCATGACTGCTGGCACCATGTCGTCTCACAAAAATAGGTCAACTCATTTCTAGGCAAACATTCTGTCTCCTCCTTTAGGACTCTCTTGGATGCTCTTAGATCTCTTCGCTTTACACAATAGGGCAAAGTGTTTGCACAGCAAATTGCTGCTTCTAACCTTAGAGGTTGGTTCATATATCATGGCCGACAGATAGAACTTTTTGATAGCTTACAAAGTGGCTCTCTATAAATTCTTCTGGAAAGACAAGGAGAAACGAGGTGTTACCTCTATCAGGCAGGCACAATATTTCTTTCATAGGGCTTTTGAATGAAAGGTTATTCTTGTATAAATTGTGAAATGAAACAAAAACAAAAAAAACCATTCAAAATTTGGCTACATTTTGCCCTCTCAAAAGACACCAGTTGAGCAAGTGACGAGTCCTTGTTTTAATCTAACAAATGAAGCTGTTGAGGACAATGGGCTAATGTAGGGCTTTTTTTCTCTGAGAACTAATGGCACCCTAAAACTTCCATAGCCATGATTGACTGTAAATGTCCATGGTGAATTCCCAAGCACACTGCTCCCTTATGTATGAACTTAACCTCTCTATAATAGAGAATTGCACACTGCTCCCTTATGTATGAACTTAAACTCTCTGTAATAGAGAATTGCTTCCTTGTGGCTTTCCAGCATAGCTGAAGATGACATGAGAAGCTCAGCCGCAACATAAGGAGATTATAGCATTACAAGAGAAGCAAGTCATAAACTCCTTGGAGCTGTTCCAGGAACAAAACTAGCTAATTTGGGATCCCCAAATCCAATCAAAAATTCAGAAGGGAGAAAGTTCATAAGCTTCCTTGTTTATGAATGAGGAACACACAGGGATAGCAAACGTGTGTTTTAGTTCACAATCTTGCTGCATTGATTTGGTTGAAATGCACAGTTCCCTTTTATAGCGATGCGATAGATGAATTCTGCATGAAGCCACAATAGCCCAACAGCTTCGTGATGGAGGGCTGCATGAAAGAGTGACCTAGAGGCTCTCTCCAGGCGTCTTTTTTAATGTGCATTCATGATCATTTGCACTCATGATGGTATCGGGGTAGCTGTACATGGCCCCGTATTCAACAGTGTTTTGCACCTGTGGTGGACATGCGGCCATTTCCAGTCAGAGTGTGTGCCCCATGCCGTCCTGTTGAAATCCTACATGCTTTTTTATGCCACAGATGTTCCATGGAGGGAGGAGTCATCTGCCCTGCTTTTGTTGAATTAAGATACCTGAGCACCCCTCCAGACAGCAATAACGCAGTAACATTGGTGAAGTGTTGCGGAACAAGTAATAAAGCAGAATGGTGTGTGGATAGTCCAGTATAAATACACTACTAATGCACTATTATTGCATCAGTGACATGTTGCAGAATGCACCTGCAAAGAAATGCCCAGGGCAGGATTCAACTAATGAGTCACATCAGTGCAAGCCTGTACAAAATGCTTTATCTCCTTCTTTCCCCCCCATGCCCCCAAAATTGGTTCGGGGTGTCAGGATAACCCCCAGAACCCCCAGAAGAGTGCACAGGTAGAGGAGAAGGGGGATTGTTCTGTCTGACAAGCCAAAATGCCTTACACTGATGCAACAATTAGAAAAGCATGGCACTGAATTCTTCCCCTGGAGGCAGCCCTTAAGAACTCAGACTTAAGAAAACCCAGAACAAATCGTTGGTTGGTGAAGCAAAACACCCTCTTCTTGCTAGAGAACTGTGTCAACTTTCATGTAAGCCTGAGCCTTGAAGAAGCAAAAGTTTCGTCCTATCGTTTTTCATAATATCCCCGATGGAAAGCCCCTAAGATCAAAATCCATTAAGTTCTGGTCTTTTCTTTTAAGGAAACTTGATAGCCACTCATTGAATCTGTCCCTGTTTGATAATATGGGTGTACCCTTTTGGCTCATCGCAACCATTACATAAAAGTCGACCTTTCTTGTGTGCAGGCCACTGCCTTAAAAATCCTTCGGTGTGGCAGCAGCATATGCTGAAATGTTAACATTTAAGGACTCCTTATCTGTGCATTGCCCAATTGTGTGCGCACAATGCCACTGTTCCCAGGGAATGAGCTCTGGTGTGCATATGTCACACACAATTGGGCAACGCACAGATAAGAAATCCTTAAATGTTACTCTTCCACATGTAGTTCTGCCGTGGGAAAGAGTTTTTCAGTGTCCTGCACACAAAGATCCCATTCATCCCCCACCCCCATCTTTTAACACATGGTTTGTAGAGTTTCCCAACATAGGTACCACTAGGACTCTTAACTCATCATTGGGGCATTACTAACTTTGAATGGGAAGGGCTGGTTTTGCTAGGAGTCTGCTTACAATATTGTTTAGGAAACATACCGTGATGGTTTGTGTACTATCCTTGACGTAGCTTTGCTTCATTTCAGTCTGGCTTTGAAGTGCTTCAAGGTTTTCTCTTGCTATATGATTGCTAACCACTGAGGAAACAAAACCTTGGCTCCAGAACAGTTACTGCTCTGGCAGTCACTTTTATCCTGGGACTGAGTGACATGTTTGTGTTTTCGTAGGAGGATTCCTCTGCTGGGCAAGTTGAGTCTTATTGATGTGAAGCCCAAATTCCCTTGGAGACTCTCCTTTGAGAATTTTTTTTTTTTTTTACATCAGTCAAAGCAAAGGGCTGCTTAAATAACAAAACAAAAAAAAGCAAAAGGGGAATCCAACTGTGCTCTCTGCCAGCATAGAACAAAAGAGCCAAAGTACAGTGCTCCTGGCAGTCCTCTTGGAAACACACATGTTGGTCTAGGCAGATGCCTTCAGAAACATTTGACAGCAATTTGGCAAGGATGCAACTTTTGACTAAACCTGGACTTGGTAGAGGGAAAGGAGAGGTTGCTGACAAATTGCCAGTTTGGTTCTGTAAAAGAACCTCATTGCTAGGCTGATCTCCCCTGGTCCTGCCATTGCTACTCCTAAATGTTTACGTGCACATTTCAGGTGGTCCCATGTACACAAGGACTGGGAGACTGCAAGGGCCTGTGGAAGGTTGTGACACATGCATAGATAATGCCCTTTGATTCAAGATTATTTGCTCCTTGAGTCTAAACAGCTTGGGTTCTGAAATAAGATCACTTAAGAAAGCTCACAAAAGGAAAAAAAAATAGCCTGCCCTCTTCTGCCTCCTTTGCTCCAAACAGCCCCTCCTGAATAATGTGGGCTGATGGAGAAGGATAGAGTTGCCCAGAATTGGGCAAATTTGGGGTGATTCTCCTCTTCCTTGCCAAGAGCACACCAAATTGTTGTATGGAGTCTTGTGACTCCAGGGAGACGCTTTTCCAGGGGCACAGGTGGTTGTGGCAGGAGGAGAGGGGATGGAAAACTTTCCTTCTGTAAACTTTGCTAACTTGGTACCTGACCCTACGTAGTTGGTTGGTTTTAAAAAAAAAAAAATTGAATAACTGTGGGACTGACTTCCAAGTAAGTATTAATAGGATTGAACTATGCATGTTGCTCCAGAGATTAAATTAAAACCAGGGAAACCTGTGGAGAGTTCTTCTCTGTTCTCTGCAATGTGGCCAAAAAAAGGAGATAAAATTGAGTTTCTTCCCCTTTTCCCCTCTCTTTCTCACTCACACTGCAACAAGCTAGGGAGCAAATGCTATGCAGATGCTGAAAGAGCAACATCCATAGGAAGAATGCATGGTTTTGATTGGCTTAGGCTGGGCTGTCATAGGCCTGAAAATGTATAAATATGGTTGTGAGTGACAGGAGAAAGACTGAACTGTGGCTCTGGATGGTTTGTGGGGGACAGAATCATGGCAGGGCTCCGTTCCACTTTGCCCATAAGAGGAGACTCCCCTGAAGCGAGCTTTACACCCAGATAAGTCTGTACAGTATAGGATTGCAATCTTCCAGTTATTACCATCCCATGATTGCATACTTGTAACCTTTAACTCAACATCTCTGTTTAAAAGAGGTGGGGGTGGGGGGGGAGGAGAAATCTGCCCTTTTACTCTTCATCTTGCTAAAATTAGGACAGAAAAAGCTAATCAGTTAAAAATATCTTGGGTATGCACCTTTTATGGTTGCAAGGAACCGTTACACACCACCTAAAATTAATTGCAACTTTTGTTAATATTAAGACTGTCTAGTTTCTTTTTAAATATATGTTTTGTTGCAAATATAACAGAAAGAAAAAAGAAAGAAACGACGTCAGCTCACACTAACAGTAAGAATAATCCATCAATCCTAATTCAAACATGCAGAGTCCATATGTCCAAATAGATATCCAGAAGAGATTGATTGATGATTACAAGATATATGTTCAAATGTAGCAAGGGCAGTAAGGTGTTCAGCCTCTTGAGAAATGAATGGTGGGTATTTTTTATCCTTCCAAGTTTGAACTATATGTCTCTTTCATTGTGTAACTGATAGTCGTCATCCCCAATCACAGGAGTATAATTTAAAACTTTATTTTATTTTATTCCTGTTTTCTGTTACCAAGGAAATGCTTTTTCTCCCTGTCCATTAACACTCAAACTTGTGGACATCCAATGAAGGTGATATTGAAAGATTTGAGAGAGATAAAAGAAAGTACTTCTTCATGCAGCGCATAGCCCTATTCTGCCTCTCCCCACCCCACCGTACCCCAAATTGGGCTCATGTGCACACATGAGAGACACACTTAATCAAAGGTGAAATTGTTATCATTGTGGGTAGTACTTCCTCTGGTCAAAGTGACATTCGTGTACTCAGAACTAATGGCGAAATCAGATGTCTTTCTCAGGAGAACAAAAATAGGTTCCTGGATTCAGGGACATGGCAAAAACAAATGTCAAATACAAAAGGGCAGAGAATTTCTCAAGGGCGTGTGCACAGTAATTCAGTTCTTGCCTGAAGAGGAAGAGGTGAACATTCTTCAGTGTCCCTCCCCCCTTCTTGTATTAATAGGATGGTGTCCTTTTCTTTTTGAAGCAAGCTGTTCGTTCTCTCTCTCTCTCTCTCATCTCTGTAAATTCACACAGGAACAGGAAGTTGAATGAGTGTGTACGTATATAACGAATTTGTGAACGACTGACCGTCTGTATATACAGTGGTGCCCCGCAAGACGAATGCCTCGCAAGACGGAAAACTCGCTAGACGAAAGGGTTTTCCGTTTTGGAGGTGCTTTGCAAAACGAATTTCCTATGGGCTTGCTTCGCAAGACGACAATGTCTTGCGAGTTCCTGCTGGTTTTTCCCCTTCCCCCCCCTTTTTCTAAGCCGCTTATCAGCTGATCCGATCAGCAGATAAGCTGCTAAAAGCCGCTAATAGCGCTAATCCGCTAATCCGTCAATGGGCTTGCTTCGCAAGACGAAAAAACCGCTAGACGAAGAGAATCACAGAACGGATTCTTTTCGTCTTGCGAGGCACCACTGTAGCTTCAAAGGTGGGGCACACAACAGATGATTGGTCAATCCTTGGATTATTTAGCTGCTTATTGTAACATAGACTTAGTTTCCTGCCTCAGCTTGTTCTTCACCAGTGTTTCCCCTTTCACATTTAACCACTGTCTAGGTCAGATATTACTGGGATTACAGTTTGTGTCAACTATACTTAATTCTTTTTCACCCTTTCTAGAGCAAGTCATGGCGGAAGATCAAGAACATGGTGCACTGGTCTCCTTTCGTCATGTCCTTCAAGAAGAAATACCCTTGGATCCAGCTAGCAGGGCACGCAGGTACAGAAGATTTAGGTTGTGCTGTGTAATCTCAAAGGGAAACTCCCGCCTAATAAAGAGAAAGTGTTTCGGAAGTCTCTTAGTGGATTTAAGATAATTAGCTACCTTAACGCAAATTGTTTCTGGAAATTGAAACATAAGTGCTTGCGCTAGGTCGTCTCTACGGGGGTGGCTTGAGCCAAATGCTAGGGTGTGTACAAACCCTCGGGAAATCTGTGGCACCTGTAATAGATGGCCCAAGGATGAATGCTAATGTCTGAGCCACAGAAAAAGGACACATAACTTCTGCCACCAAAATGCTCTGATGTCCTCGCCAGAGCAAGTCTTTGCTCCGAAACGAACAGTGTTTGAAATCTGTTGGGATCCAGTCCAGGCCAACACTCTTCTCTTATTTAGAACAGCCTGACTATATATCCCTGGCAGATGGTTGTCAACCTTGCCTTGAAAACCCTCAAGGAGGCTTATTCCACTGTTGAGTTGGCTTTAGAATGGAGAAATTCACCTAGAGTTTTAACCTAAGAACCAGACTTCCCTGCTGTTTCCCAGGCTTTCCAGTTGCCTAGCGTTTCAGCCTGATGTTTAAGGGTACACTAAAGATAACCTGAAAGTTTTCCATTATGTATTAGCACTCCCTTGCATATCTGAGCATCTTCTAGCACCACACCCTTTTGAACATGTGCACGTGCATGTGCCCCTGAATGATCTGGAGTTGCTAACTAGGATCTTTTTTGAAGTAAACATGACTGCGTTGTGCCTGGAAATACTATTTGATGCCACTGCACTTAACCATTTTGTTAGAAGCAGGGAACAAGTGAAACCTTTCCTGTGTGAAACCTTTCCTGTACCCAGTGGAAAACTCAATGTTATCCTTTGCTTTTTGTTCTGTCTCTCAGGTAGCTTCAAAGCTGCAGCCAATGGGAGGATACTGAAGAAGCACTGCGAGTCTGAACAGCGCTGCTTGGACCGCTTGATGAATGATGTCCTTAAGCCGTATGTTCCTGCCTACCATGGGGACATAGTGAAGGATGGGGAGCGTTACAATCAGATGGAAGATCTCCTGGCTGACTTTGACTCTCCCTGTGTCATGGATTGCAAGATGGGAGTCAGGTCAGTTTTCCTTGGTAGCTAAGGGCACAACCTGCCTCTTCCCCAGCTTCATCCAGTAACAGCAGAAGCATGATTTCATCTTGCAGTGCCTAATGCCTTTCTGCTCCCCCACGGGAGGCAGGAAAATGCTGAGCATGAGGTCATCATGCCACACATTTCTGTTACTGCATTTACTTGGAAGATGGCGGCAGCCACACATCTCCATAATACCTAGCTAGGCTCTAAGGGTGAAGCCTTTTCCCAGCCATCTGGGTGGATGGATTTCAGGTAGCAAGAAAGGCTGGTTTTAAATTGGTGTATCACTTTGAAACCAAACCCCCTTTCTTCATATGTTTCCTAAAAAATGGTGCAGATCTGACCACTAAGCCAAGCTTAGCACCGATATCATAGAATCATAGAATCATAGAGTTGGAAGAGACCACAAGGGCCATCGAGTCCAACCCCCTGCCAAGCAGGAAACACCATCAGAGCACTCCTGACATATGGTTGTCAAGCCTCTGCTTAAATATAGGCAGGACTGTTCCAATGCATTTTGCCGCCTGAGGGCAGGTCAGCTTAGGGCACCCTGTCTCCGCACCAAGTCAAAATGCACGATACCGCGATATTGTTTTGGCATTTGAGGCAGAAAATCCCACAAGTACCTCTCCCGCTAGTTGTCAGTAAAAATACAAAGGTAATAAATGAAATAACTTTCCCTAATGGCAGAGCTTGCTCTGTCTTATAGGCCTTTTGGCTCAGAAGTGAGTATAGTAATAAAGATGACCTTAGAAGACCGTACTTTTCAGTTGAATAGTGTTATTGGGTAAGCTGTAAATTGGGAGCAGAGGGTGAATACTGCGCAGTCCTCACCCAAGGTTATTTAAACCAGGTTGGCTGTGGGAATTCCTGATAAGCTGGGCTATATCATGTCAGGTTATTTTCATAAGTTAAAATGTATAATTCTGCCATACAGTCTCAAATTCCTCCTGAACATTACCATGACAAAATGCAAAAGGGGTCTCCTGATTATTATTATTAGTAGTAGTAGTAAAAAATTAATTTAAGTGTGGGAGATTAAAATGAAAGTCTTGATGTTTACCTGTGAAGAAAATGTCTTCAGTGAGCCGCATAGCTGGAGAAACTTTAGCTGAAGTGGCAATTTAGATACTGAGCCACCCTCTTCCCAGCCCCCTTTCCAGGATAAAGAAATCCACTGTCCGGTGTCATCGTGAGTTTACTTGTTGTGAGGAAAAATGTTGTTTGCTCTGTTTGGCTTGGAATCTGTTTGCGCTGAGGGAAAGCAAAGTTCAAATTAACTGCATGAACAAATGGAAAAACATTCTAAGCTGGGTTAACGAGTACTTTCCCCCCAAAAAAGTACATCCTTGTTCAAGGAGATAGCGGAAGATTTTTGCCTTGCAGTTTGTTTGACCTAGAAGCAACTTGTAGGTCTGCTATACAAGAGTACTTCAAAACTGGTGGCAACTGTGCAGAAACTTGAATAGTTTCTGAGAACCCTTGGCCAACTAATTCAAACTGGAGCCAAAATGCTTCATTTAATGGTACAAAGGATACCTTTTTAATATACAAAGATATTATACAATATACAAGAGTCGGACAAGATTATTATGGCAGGAAATGGGTGATGCCAGAGGCAATAATAATAATAATAATAATAATAATAATAATAATAATAATAATAATAATACGCCACCCATCTGTCTGGGTTGCCCCAGCCACTTTGGACAGCTTCTAACAAATATAATAACATAGTAAAACATCAAACATTAAAAACTTCCCTATACAGGGCTGCCTTCACATGCACACAATTCTCCATTCAGACAAATATGAGGCAGTATTACTGGTCAAGGACAGAGTCTAGCAGCTGAGAGCATGGAGTCAATGAGGGGTGTGACCTGGGGATGGGGAGGGCCTAGGAGAGTCCCCAGGATTAGATTGAGAGGCTCCCTATCCAATCCATGACATAAGATTTCACGGACTAAGGTCTACTTCAGTTTATGCCAAATTTCAGTGACTTGGTATATTGTGGAGGGAAGAGGGGGTGATCTGGAACTGGAGATTACACCTGTTGGTGATAACTCTGGCTAGTATTCGGAGGAATATAGCCTCTCGTTATATATACTGGATAAGCCCTGTTGTGTGGCATATGGAATGCTGAGAAGAACTGAGTCAGCTTTGGAATTTTATTTCAAATATCGGTTGCCGGGTTTTTAACATTAATGGTCATTTTCTCAGTTTTCTCAGATATTAAAAAACGCAACAGAACAACTATGCAACAAGGCAGGTTTATCTCTACTAAGAAGCAGATGTGTTACGTAAGATTAGTTTTGAGGAACTGATCAAAGACTTTGCAATTAGAAAAAGCAGGAAAGTTTTTTTCAAATATAAGGTGAATACAAAGTGAAGGATAATGTGAAGTATACAAAAAACCCACCACATTATTTTCTATCTTATTGCAGGTTTTGTTTCATTTCAAAAAATGCCATTTTATTTTATGGCTTATTGTTGTTTATATTTTAAATTAGATATATACATGGAGGCACCAAAAAACTTGAGTGCTTAGGGTCTTAATCCAGCCCTGCCCACCACACTCGCCTCTCTGGCTTGTATGAAACATTTGGAATATGGTTTTATATCTGACACTCCTCTTGTTCGGAAGGCCTACAGGCAACGGTTCGGCCTTCCCCTTCTTCCGAGACACAAAACCTGCTGCGAAGTGCTTAGTAACTTTCATGGCTGGGAGATTTGCATTAAAGTCTGGATATGCGTTTGGCTCCCAAATTTACTGACTACAAATCTGTAGTCAGCCTTATCTCTACTAAGTCAGCAGACGTTATTGGAGCCAGGAACTTAACATTTAGGCTTGTTTGGGGCAGCAAAAAAGTAACTTGAGGAAGCGCTGCAGGGTGACTGGCATAAATTTTGCTGACCCAAGAGTGCCCCATTTCAAGCAGCTGTTACTAATAGAAAGCAGAGACCTCTAGTGGGCAGATGGGGAAGACATGCTTAGGAAAAGTGTCTTTTCTGAATCCTTGTCCCCCATCACAAATGGAATTAAAAATCAGTAGGATCCTTGCATTTGATGAAGGCAATGGATGCACAGAGTGGCTCACTCATTACTTTCATCATCCTAATGGATGATGGTGATCAATAATAATACTGCCAAATTAATGCCCTCTGAGTGGTTCACAATTCCAGGTGTCCCTTATATCTTGAAAGGATGCTGAATTTCAAACTGCTCATGAGAACTACCCACCTGTATAATTTATGGCCTTCTCATGCAATTATTTTATCCTTTCATGGTTGCCTTACCATATGTTGTCTGAAAGAGAGGGCTGTGATCTTTATTCATGGGCACCTTCCATAAATGTTAAATACAAGTGTTTGGTTTCCAGAATATAAAGTGTTTGAGCAGTGCACTAGATCAGCCTTTGGCCTGATCCAGGGCAGAGACTGCTCTTAAGTTCTGAGCTCAAACCGGCACATGTATTTCCATTGCAGATATTGCTCTTTTGAGGATGTTTTGCCCTAGTTAGTTGCAAGTTTCTACCACGGAGTCTTGGTAGGAGATTAACTAGCAGTACGTGGAAGATTTCTGACCTCACTTTCTGGTTTCTGGAAATCCTAGAGGATCAAAATATGAGGGAGGCCAAAAACTTGCCCCCCATAGTTGGCTGTGATAGATAAGTTTCCAAAGATGGTGAGAGTCACACTTAGTGTCCTCTCTGCAGAACCTACTTGGAGGAAGAACTAACAAAGGCCAGGAAGAAGCCAAGCCTACGGAAGGACATGTATCAAAAGATGATTGAAGTAGATCCGGAGGCTCCGACTGAGGAGGAGAACGCCCAGCGTGCCGTAACCAAGCCCCGATACATGCAGTGGAGGGAAACAATAAGTTCTACAGCGACTCTCGGATTCAGGATTGAAGGAATCAAGGTGAGGGTTTCAAATCTATCCGGTGCATAACAGAGATAATAGGTGGAATATTTCCTGAGAAAGGTGCTTGTTGGGAGTTCTGCCTTTGTCAATAGAATTCCCAATATACTGCAACTGAATCCGTAGCTAAACTAGATGTTTAAGCAGTTTTGCAGAGTGCATTGTAATGAAGTTCTAGTTCCACCAAGGTCAAACGAGATCTTTCACTGTCAAGCTGAAATGGCAGTCTTTGAATGTGCATTGTAGAGAGTGCATGGGAGAAGAAAGAACTGTGAGTCAGGTTTTTGTACACTGAATAGAGATATACTTTAAATATATAAAGTGGTGTATAAATTAAAAATTTTAAAAATGAAAATCCTGTAATCCCTTTATTGAGGCATAACCCTTTGTCCTCCCTCTGTATAAACAACATAAGTAGATACAGATAGGTGAACAAAGATAGAAGGCACCTGCCGTAGTTCCTGCTGCCTGCCATCCCTGGGATTTTAATTGCTATCAGCCAATATATAAACATTATGCATGCATGGAGCTTTTCCACGTTGGTTTATGTAAAGTTGCAAAGTTATTCTTTAGGCAGGTTGCTTTGCCGATGGAAGTGAGCAAACTTGTGAACAGAAGAAGCAGAAGGTTGTGTGCCAGCCTTAAAAACAAAAACAAAAACAAAACCTTTAAAAGTTCTGTTTGGATGCAAGTGGCCAGTTCTGTTTTGAGGCTTGGTTTTCCTGTAGCCTCTAGCCCTACAGCATTCCCCGGATATCCGAGCAGTTATGGGAGCTTGGTGATGCATGGCTCACCCCATGGCTGGAGGCCGCAGGCATTACCACACTCTCACAGCTGCTTGGATATCTGGGGAAGCAGGAGAAATGAATTGGAATGGAAACATAGCACCCTTTTGCGACTTTCAGCTGAGTCCGTGGCTGGAGGCTTCAGATACCAGCTCTCAACACAGCTAGGCTGCCAGACAGGAAGTCTTAAAGCAGCCACAAAGCAGTAAATAGCTGTCTGATTCCACACTGCACAAGTTGTTGGTTTTTTAAAAAAAGATATTGTTAAATTGTCCCCTGGCACTTCAGTGTGCATTCATGGAAGTCAGGTTCTGAACATGTGCTGAAATGAGAACCATGGGTGCAAAAAGGTGCTGTGTCTTTATTCCATCTGAATTTAAATAAACCACATGGACTTGCTCAAATTAGTACTTTTGGATTATAGAATTTGTGCTGGCTTATAGAATCGTAGGGTTGGGAAAGGTCCCCAAGGGACATTAGTCCAAACCTCTGCAATGCAGGAATCACAGCTAAAGATTCCAACCTCTGCTTAGAAACCTTCCAAGGTAGTCCATTCTGCTTTGAATACCGTAGTATTGCAGAATACTAAAAGATGTGGGCTAATTTCTATGTTTAGAGGTGTTTGCAAACCCTGTGGATTTCAAGGAGTTTGGTTAGTAGTGCTGGAAAGGTTCATGCCTGAGATGAATTGATCATCAGCCTCTGTATAGCACAGAGGTTTATACTTGCAAACCATTTCACACGTTGGCATGTGGGACAAAGGGCTGGACTTGGCAATGCAGATCCCTTCCTGTAATTTCCATGGCTGAAGAAAGAATATTGTATGGTGTTCAAAAGCTGTAAATACCCCCAACCCCCCGAAATAAAACCATTCTCAAGTCTTCTCTGGACAGTCTGCAAGTCATTCAACCCATGGCTGTTATTTAAACGATGGCCATCTTGTACCTTTGCCCTGTTGTAGGTTATTCCGCATCCTGTTTAATGAACGGCAAAGCCGTCTGTTGACACAAGTGTATTCTTCTGAGTAATAGCCTTGGATTTCGTCATTGCTTTTTGCAGAAGGAAGATGGCACCGTGAACAGGGATTTCAAGAAGACCAGGACAAAGGAACAAGTCATGGTGGCCTTCAGAGAATTTACGAAAGGAAATCGTAACGTTCTGGTGAGTCGCTGCAGCTGGTTTCCTTATTAGTTTAGTACCCTATGTTTCTTTAATATCCACAGTTACATGCTAATGTGAAACCTGCTCTCTTTCCTCGGCAGTTTATGTTATGCATCCAGAAGATGCGCAATATCTTAACTAGTTCAGATTCTTGGTTAAGCTGGTCCAAATCCTGTCTGTAATGGAACACTGAAAATGGGATTTCTTGAATGCTAGGGAAGTAGAAAGGTTTTTTTTATGAGGCCCACCTATCAGGCCTACACCCTTGACAGCGTCATCTTCTTTGCTAAGCACTTTGATGAAGGAAAGAGTCCTGGACTGGCTCTGGGTCATGTCAGGGGAAACAGGCAAGAACTGTTGTCCTTCTCTCTGTCTGTCTCACACTCTCACATACACATAAAGTTTAAACAGAAAGTTGGAAGTTTATGGTGCCTGGTTGGCAGCACAAGTGGGTCTATGAGTGTGGTAGTGACCATTGCCAGATTTATGTATCAGCTAAACAAACTAGAGACCCACTCTCTTGGGGGCCCCCAAAAAATTAAAGGGGGAAAAACCTGGATGTATATTTCCAAAATATAAGATAAAAAACAAATCAAATAAAATCTACATACAGCAACAGTGTTTTGTGTTGTGCAATTATTTCACTATTAATATACTTCTTCTTAATTGTATTTCACTATTAACATACTTTTTCTTAATTGTATTTGAGTTAACAATTATTTTGATAAAATACATATTTTGTTATGTGTAAATGGCTTTGGATACCTATTAGGTCCATAAATTACCATATAGCATATATTCAACACAAAAAACAGCAAGAATTTGTTGTTGACAAAGGACAGCTGGACATATAAAGAGCCCCGTTACCTTCAGTAGCTTAGGGCCTCATCAAACCTCAATCCGGCCCTGGTAGTGACCCATTCTTAGTGGCTTTCCTGACAGCTGAAGGCATCTTTCCTTCAAGGCATAATGGAGAGAGCTCCAATGTTCAAACATGGTTACAAAACCTCTTCTATTTCACTACGAGAGACAAGGAAACTACAATCCTGCTGCTCTCCCTCGATCTGTTTACTGTTTTTTGGTCCAGAGGTGTGCACCTGCTGTAACATTTGACAAATCTTCCTCCTTGGTGGTGGCTGGAGCTTGAAGGGGCAAGCGAACTGTTTAGAGAAGCCTGTCAGGGGACGAGGAAAGATTGATAGGTGTATCCATCTCACATAATTTTAGGCCACATGGGATTGCTCATAAATTTCTAGTTACAAATGAAATGCAAGTACCCTCTGCAAACTGAAAAGATCACAAATACGTGCAGGAGGAGACCTTTTAGCTTGCAGTGAGCAGCCCTGCACCATTACTGAATCTTGGAACAATGCCGTTGCTGAGGGACGAGGAAAGGTGGGTGCATATTGTGATTTGAGGAAAATGGCAACCCTTCCAAGTAAACTGTAGGGTTTTGTATACCTGGAAACTGCGCTGAAGCTCCCCACCTTTTTATTTCCTGGAAGCCAAGGGCTGGGAATCCCATCAACTCTCCTAAAGAGTTGATCCCACACACACATCCAGCCCTGTTGCTTGGTGAAATAGCTCTAAATATTTTGCACCAAATCACCCTGGTGGGTGACCTGATGCCAGGAAGTGGTGGGAGGTACTGCAACCCTGTTGGCTTCCCTTGACCTTGTCAGTAGATTTCAGTATTGTTGAGTATCGTGTCCGTCTGAGTTGTCGTGCCAGGAACGGACCTGGAAAGTCCAGAATAATGGTGGTGACAGTCCTTTCTGGAGTACAAGACTGAGAAAGTGGAGCTAGAGGACTTTTGATTAGCCTTTGGAGTGTCTCGTCTTGTCCTCATTTTTACAGCTACATGAAACCAACGGGAAAAGTCGTATGAAGGTTTGAACTAAGTGCCTTCAATATGCAGGTGACTAACAGCTCCACCTCTCTCCCCCAACCTCCTGTTAGATGGGAATGAATGCATTTTTGCATTTCCTCTGCAAACCACCCAATTGGGCAAGTGAGCTCAATTTTAGATCCCACCACGTACAGTCTCAGACGAGCATCTCTGAACCTGGCTCTTTACCCATAGCAGGTTTGCAGAGAGAGTTTACAATGGATGGTAATTAATGGGGGCTTCTTCTGGAGCCAGGGAACAAAGCTGGTACGTTGCTCACTGCCAAGCCGTTCTGCTACGTGAATCATTTTGCTTGCAGTCCGGAAAAGTCTGAAAAACAATTAAAAGTGAAATGGTTCTCGTGACCGTGACTCCTTGGGGGACCTGTGACACACCAGCTAGTTACTCCCATCGGCCCCAGCCGGCGTGGCCAGTGGTCAGAGAAAAGGAACATCTGGAGAGCCCCCTGGTCTTCAGTCTTGGGTGACCAACCTGTAACGCAGGCAGGAGGGATTGCCACATTTGTGGGAAGGTGCAGGGTAGTGTCTGGGTCTGCCTGCCCTCCTGCTTGCCTCTTTAATCCTGCCCTGTAGCCTCAGCCACTTCCAAAAGAGGGTGCACTTGTATATGCTGAAGCATGGTAGTATTCCACTGTCTGCAGACCCAGGACCAAAACAAGCGTTTGGAGACTCTCCTAATATTTAAGCATATGTTGGTAAGGTGGCAGTGCTGCTGTTGTGGCCCATCTCAGATCAGGCCAGGACCCAGTAGCTGAACACCAGTTCTGTAGTGCATGATAGCATGGAATTTTGTGGGCTCTGGACCCGGCTTTTGTTTTATTTTACTTTTTTACTGCTGCTGCCTTGAATACTTTTCACCTCCCCACCCAGCTGCTCTCATATATATATATATATATATATATATATATATATATATATATATATATATATGCAGGTTTTGGTGTCTTCGGGTGTCTTCCCGTGTAAGAGTTGGGGTGTCTAGGCGACGTTTCGACGAGGTCTCACTCGTCATCTTCAGGCTGGTGCTTTCGGCTTCTTGTTACTGGAACAGAGCAGGATCTCAGTGTTTGAGTTCCTATAAATACTGTTGAGGGGGTGTGGTGTATAGCCTCCAACGTTCTGGGCAGAGAGGAAGTTCCCAGGTTAGTGTGTCTTTTCTTCTTTTGTTCATTAATTACTTGAGGGATATCTTGAGTGATTTCTTGAGTGATATTCTGAGTACCACTTAGGAGGGTCATTAGGTGTGGATTAGTTGCTAAAGCTTTCGTGTCTTGACCTCTTGAGCTTGTAAAGAGTTTTTTCTGAGAAGATGGCTGTACTTCACTTAGTTGTGCTCTGGCTTGGCTTCGTGTATAGGGGCGAGCTGTGGTTTTGTGCCCTGTGCCAGCCAGATCTGTGTAAGGATTGCAGGGGGGTGCAGCATCCGGAGGTGCCACTATGGTTTGGCTACTGGATGGTGTCTGTAATTTATCTGTGGAGAGGGTCTGGGTTTGGGTCTGGTGTGGTTGATTGGAGATGGCGTTCTGTGTGCCTCTGGTTCTGGTGTCGGTTTTTGTGGGGAGGGCTATTTTCCAGATGTCTGGCAGGCGGGACGTATCGTCACGCTTGTTCATGTTGTGAGGGTGTTTCTCTATCTCGATGGCTTCCATGATTATTCTCTTGTGGTGGTGTTCCGTGTTAAAGAGCAATTTGGAATCTGAAAAATTAATTTCGTGTCCTGTTTCTTTCATGTGTTGGTAAAGAGAGGAAGTTTTTTCTTCTTTTTTGACGGCATTCTTGTGTTCTGCGATACGTGCATTTATTCGTCTGTTTGTTTGTCCAATGTACGTGGCTGGGCAGACTTTGCAGGGTATTTCATAGACCCCTTGGTTTTCTAACTGGATTTTATCTTTTGGGTTTCTGAGGATATTGGCTATTTTTTGGTTGGTGCAAAAGGCTGTTTTGATATTGTGTTTATGGAGGATTTTGCTAATTTTATCTGTAGTGCCCTTGATACAAGGAAGGAGGGCCATGCCATTGTTTTCTTCTGTGTCTTGGTTTTTGGGGGGTGTTTCTTTTTGGATTAGCTTCGTAACCCTGTTTTGTTGGTATCCGTTGGCGATTAACACATTTGAGAGATTCTGTAACTTTGGCTCAGATATGTTGACGACACCTTTGTAATTTGGCCACACGGGAAGGAAAAACTAGATAGCTTCCTCACACATCTCAACAGCCTACACCCCAAAATACAATTCACTATGGAAATAGAAGCCAACAACCAACTTCCCTTCCTTGACGTCCTAATCTACAAAAAACCTGATGGCTCCCTAGGACACACTATCTACCGAAAAAAACACACACCAACCGCTACTTACATGCACAATCACACCACCACCCTGCACAAATAAACTCCGTAGCCAAGACTCTCATCTCCAGAACCAAACGCCTGGCTGACAAGGACCACTTGACAACTGAGTTACAGAATCTCTCAAATGTGTTAATCGCCAACGGATACCAACAAAACAGGGTTACGAAGCTAATCCAAAAAGAAACACCCCCCAAAAACCAAGACACAGAAGAAAACAATGGCATGGCCCTCCTTCCTTATATCAAGGGCACTACAGATAAAATTAGCAAAATCCTCCATAAACACAATATCAAAACAGCCTTTTGCACCAACCAAAAAATAGCCAATATCCTCAGAAACCCAAAAGATAAAATCCAGTTAGAAAACCAAGGGGTCTATGAAATACCCTGCAAAGTCTGCCCAGCCACGTACATTGGACAAACAAACAGACGAATAAATGCACGTATCGCAGAACACAAGAATGCCGTCAAAAAAGAAGAAAAAACTTCCTCTCTTTACCAACACATGAAAGAAACAGGACACGAAATTAATTTTGCAGATTCTAAATTGCTCTTTAACATGGAACATCACCACAAGAGAATAATCATGGAAGCCATCGAGATAGAGAAACACCCTCACAACATGAACAAGCGTGACGACACGTCCCGCCTGCCAGACATCTGGAAATTAGCCCTCCCCACAAAAACCGACACCAGAACCAGAGACACACAGAACGCCATCTCCAATCAACCACACCAGACCCAAACCCAGACCCTCTCCACAGATAAAGTACAGACACCATCCAGTAGCCAAACCATAGTGGCACCTCCGGATGCTGCACCCCCCTGCAATCCCTACACAGATCTGGCTGGCACAGGGCACAAAACCACAGCTCGCCCCTATACACGAAGCCAAGCCAGAGCACAACTAAGTGCAGTACAGCCATCTTCTCAGAAAAACTTTTCACAAGCTCAAGAGGTCAAGACACGAAAGCTTTAGCAACTAATCCACACCTAATGACCCTCCTAAGTGGTACTCAGAATATCACTCAAGAAATCACTCAAGATATCCCTCAAGTAATTAAGGAACAAAAGAAGAAAAGGCACACTAACCTGGGAACTCCCTCTCTGCCCAGAACGTTGGAGGCTATACACCACACCCCCTCAACAGTATTTATAGGAACTCAAACACTGAGATCCTGCTCTGTTCTAGTAACAAGAAGCCGAAAGCACCAGCCTGAAGATGACGAGTGAGACCTCGTCGAAACGTCGCCTAGACACCCCAACTCTTACACGGGAAGACACCCGAAGACACCAAAACCTGCATTCCTGTACCCGTGAAAATCTACGAAAGCATATATATATATATATATATATAAAAAAAAATAAAATCTTAACATCATTTTCAACAATCATTTAACACAATTTCATATCTTATACAATTTGACTTCCATCAATCACATCTGAAAATTTTCCAATCTTTTTCACTTAATTTACATTTCTTAATTTCACTATTACTTTTAATTATCTTAACTAATAACTCTCTTCATAACCTTCCTTGCAATATTTTCCTCCTTACAAAACTTCTTGTAATCCTACTGGCGTAATCTGTTGATTACAATTGCTTTTCAAATAATTCACGTATTTATTCCAGTCCTCTGAGAATCTCTTGTCCCGCAGGTTTCAAATCCTTCCTGTCATCTTATCTAATTCTGCATAGTCCATTAATTTCATCTGCCATTCTTCATTTGTCAATAATTCTTCTTGTTTCCATTTCTGAGCCCCAGCTGCTCTTATTCAGCCAGTTACTGAGAGGGGCAAAGGAACAGGGTTCTCTCGATAGCTGGCAGCGGTGTCAAGCGCTGGGAAGTCTGTGCTGGCTGCTTGGAAGGGCAGCTCACCCAGCTTGCAGTCCTGATACAGGAGTGGTTATTTGGCTTACAGGCAGAGGGTGTGTTTGTGTGTGTGTGTGTGTGTGTGTGTGTGTGTGTGTGTCCCCAAAACAAATTGCAACTCCTTCCGTTCAAACTATGTGAGGAATGTGCAGCCTCTTGCTAAGCAAGGTCAACGCTCAGAGACTGGGTGCTTCAGAAGTATTTTCAAAGCTCTTAAAAATGTTCTGTTCTTGCCACTACAGAACGGCTACCTTAATCGGTTGAAGGGAATCCGTGATACCTTGGAATTGTCACCATTCTTCAGGGGCCATGAGGTAAAAACTAAACCGCCTTTATATGATCTCTTTTTTAAAAAAGGTTAGAACTCTGGTCAAAGCCAAGTTCGGTTTACCTAAACAAGTTAGCGGACTAGAATCTTTCCACAAGCTTTGGAATTGCATCACTATTTAATGTTCAATAAATAGCTGGCATGGGGGGGGGGCAAACTACATGGGGACCATAGTGCAGCCCTGGGGGACCATACTGCAGCTCTGATCAGAACCACTCCTACCCAACCCCCTGGTATTCACACTAAGTAGAATGCTCCCAGTGTGAATAGCAAGTGCAGGGCCCCCAATTTTGATCAGGGCTGGGGTTGAAGGGAGGAAACCACCTCTCACCCCCCCCCCCATTATATTCCCAATCTGGCTTGTTTCCCCCCTCCCGCACTGCCATTTATGTGATGAAGAGTCCTGTGTCTCATTTGGTCCTGAAAGTCTGAATAAATGTGTGAAGTGACCAGGTTGCCTCCTTGACTAAGGACAGAGAGAGAGGGGATTTCACCCCCAGTGCATTTGGGGAGCTTCTTATCCCTGCAAATTCAGTCCTTTCAGTCTGGCACTGGGTGGCAGAACTTATTTTAACTCTCCTAAAACTGCTGCTTGGAATTGAATTTTTTTACTGGGTTTGCACCTTGGGAGAGCGGATATTCAACAACTGCTTTTTTTCAAACTGGCAAAGAAAGTTTCTACTCCTCTTACATTGCATGTTTTAACTTCCCCGTGACCTTGAGAGCTAGCAGCCTTGTTTTCATATAACCCAAGAGTGCTATGGACACAGCAGGCCCAACACCATAGAATGCCAAGTTCTGCCCTTAGACCAAAGCCGGCCCAGCCATGAAGCAAGGGGAGGCAGCTGCCTCAGGTGGCAGAAACAGAAGAGGTGGCGCTGCCTCAAGCGCCCCACTGCCACCTTGGAAGCAAACCACACAAAAACTAGGTGTGTCTTATGGTCAGGTGCGTCTTATGGAGTGAAAACTACGGTTTTCTGATCCACCCCGCCAGCCTGGCAAGCTGGTGAGGCTAGGTGAGGGCTCCTTTCACCAAGCCTGGGTGGAAGGGAGCTTTGGAAACTGCTTCTCCATCGTGGTGGTGGTGGCAGGCGGCGTTTTGCCTCAGGTGCCAACATGTATTGGGCGAATGCTGACCGCGTTCCTTCAAATCCTGTGTGATAATCCCCTTTTTATTTTTTCCTGTCGCAGGTAATCGGGAGTTCCCTCCTCTTCATCCACGACAAGAAAGAACAGGCCAAAGTCTGGATGATTGACTTTGGGAAAACCACCCCACTGCCAGAGGGAGAGGTCCTCCAGCACAACGTGCCCTGGATAGAAGGGAATCGGGAGGATGGCTACCTTTGGGGGCTGGAGAACCTCATCGAGATCCTAACGGAGTTGTCTCAGAGTGAAGACCTGCATTAAAGTCCAGCTCTGCCACTACTCAGAAGCCAGCCCCTCAAACTGACTTTCTGAACTGCACTACAAGACACTTTCTGCCCACCCTCTCCTTCCCAGTTCTAAAAGTTAGAAGCTCCTTTTATTTAAGGTGTAAATATGCAGTTATATATATGCCATAACAAATGCTGGACGTGAAGCCAAGCTTGGGACGATGGAAGTGCATACCAATATTGACTTTTTAGTCTTTAGCAGTTAAGGATAGCATAAATTCCTCCTTCAGTAGTTCTTACGCAATCTGTGTTTAACCAGTAAGGGTTTGTACAGTTCTCATACACCTCCGTTGAATTAAGACAGTGCCCTAGTCTTGCTTAAATTCTATTTACTGGTAGCTAAAAGCTGCAGAGCGAAGGAGAGACTGAGTTGCAATTATCTGCTGCCCTCTTGTGCCCAAAGTTAGTACATTACTTGGGCCGCTGATTTTAAAGACAGTTTGCTGGGATTATAGGTGCTCTTTCCTCCTGAGAAGCTTCGGAGTCTTTGGAATCAAGAACTTAACATCCTTGGAGAAATATAACTGGTATTCTTGAACAGCGGCCTTTTAACATGTACTAACCTCGGGGTAGTTAATCTGCATACAGGAGCTTGTTGGAATAACTTAATATCAAGTCTACTTTTCAATATATTTGAGCAATTTCTTGCCGGCATACAGCAGCTGCGCAATCGCTGAGTAGTTAGTTGAATGAATAGCAAAGCTCTGTCTGCTCCTGAGGGTTACATTTGATAGTGCATCCACTTGTCTACTGGGGTTGGGTTTGGACTGCTGGCGAGAAAAGTTCTGATCCCTTGCTCTAAGCCAGGGGCTCTAACCCCCGCCAGGGGTTCCTGAACTGCGGCCCTCATCATCCCCGAACATTGGCTGTGCTGGCTGGGGGCTGATGGGAGTCCACAGTTTTCCTGCGTTTGCCAAGGCTTTAGTTGTCTTGGAGCGACCTAGTAGCCCGTCAGATGAAGGGCTGGCTTGCAATGGGAAGGGCTATACCTGCCGTTCAGGTTTCTCTTTGTTAACACTGCAGACCCTTTTAAAGTGGCAAGCAACGTCTCAGGTGTGCTCTTGCAAAACATTCCAGTACTCACATCTCAAAGGGCGGCATTTACTGATGGCAGGAGGTGAGGACAGTACATTTGCTTTCCCCCTCTAGGAATTCACGACTGCTGCAGAAACCTTGAGAAGGGGGACTGTTCAGTTGAGGTCACAGACTTTCCAGATTTGTTTTTTTCCTGGATGGTGTCAATACCAACAAATCCTTAAACCTTTCCATGTTCACGATGCATCCCAGATGCTTCCAGAACCCGTTGCTTCCACTCTTCCCAGTAGTCATGTGGCAACCCTGTTTGCCCCTTGCAATGCGCTGGCTGCAGTTTCTTATCTCGAGTTGGTTCTAGCCCTGCAACAAGTGTGTGTGTTTTGCAGGCTGGGATGATGCCCCTTGGCTCCTTTTTCAAGGATGCAAACATCTTGGGGGATTCCTTCATTTGTATCTCACTAGGCCCCTATCTGTCAACCTTCAGTGCTGTTGTAAATAGTTGCTTTGTTTGGCTGCTTTTCCCCTTCAGGTTTCATTTGCTGTTTAATAATAGCCTGTGTGGAAGTGCCTTATGGACTACTTTCTGTTCCATTAGTGTCATGGAAAAGTGGTTTTTTTTAAAAAAAAAAGTTCTATTTATTGCCATTCCTTTTTTTAGTTGCCTAGAACACTAAGTCTTAATGCATGGAATCTTTTAAATAATAATGTTAAGTTTTCAAAACGTATTTTTTTCCATGTCTGTGGAGGGCAGGGAGTGAGTCCTTGAAGCAGTGTAAGTTTATACCATTTTTAAACTTGTATTTAGCTTTTAAATTGCTTCTATTATATATACATTTTTATTTTTTTAAGCCTGTTTGTAAAACAAGATTCTTTGCTTTGTGGCTTTCAAAGAAGTGAATTGTTTCTCCAGAAGTCTCTTAAGGCCCCCCTGGAGACTGGAACTCTTGCTGTGAGGTAGTTCTCCCAACACATATTTCTCCCGGATTAGCGATGACACGAAGAACTTGCCGAGTTATAAAACTCCACCTATGCACAGTGCCTGTAAGTCAAGTAACTCAAAATAAAGGCATACAAAATGGCTGCTTTTGTGATTCTCTGTCATTGTCCTGAGGTTACCCAAGAGCCGGAGAGACTGATTTAAATGGAACCAGTTGACATGAGGAGATCTGATCCTGAAAAATGTGGCAGGCGGAAGCTTCACGAAGAAACCAGGACTAGTGTTTTGGCTGTGCAAGATGAGTTAAAGCCATAACCTCTCGAGACAGGGGGGAGAACCTTTGTTTTACCCCAAGGACCACATTCTCTTGTGGACAACCTTCCACAATGTAGGGGACACATTCCAGGTTCAAAAGGGGGCATAGCAATGGATGTAGCGCTTAGCAAGGCACATTATTGTCGCTTGAGGACACATTCCAGACAGGCAAGGAGGCAGAGGAGCAGCTCCAGTGAATGGCATGACCTGGGGAGGTCCTTGGCCTGTGGGGAGTGCCAAGGGCCAATGACAGAGCCTCGGAGGGCCACACTGGACCCCCAGGCCTGAGGTTCCCCACCACTGTTCTAAGATACTGTCAGTCTAGTTGCTGACAGCTAAGATCTTGAGAAAACAAGTTGTCTTGTTAACCTGCCTTTCAACCGAAGGAATTAACCGATGCAATACCTAACATTTTCAGGGATGTTTAAATAATGCATTTTCTTTATTTGGAGCAGTTTCAGATGCAACGCTACATTGGGGAGGGGGAATCTGTTAAAGAGCAATTGATCTCCCCTTTGTATTCCCTGTATTTTCCTGTTGCAGCTCACCAAGTAGAGAAACATGTGGACTGTTCCTTCCTCAGAAGCTAATGCATTCCCCTAAGAGGGAACATGACATGTTGTTTCTGTTGAAAGTAATTGAGTCAATTTCATGCTCTTTCTCTGCCTTACCCTGTCTAGGATATATCTGAAATTACTTTTACCAGTGCAATCCTTTCTTCAGAAGTAATTTGAACTGTGTTGCATGTTGCACACAACATTTCATCAAGGCTTCTCCACCTCAGCTGAAATACAGCTGTACTTCGGTTTTTGAACAGCTTAGTTCTCAAACGTTTCGGCTCCTGAACGCCGCAAACCTGGAAGTGAGTGTTCCGGTTTGCGAACTATTTTTGGAAGTTGAATGTCCAATGAGGCTTCCGATTGGCTGCAGGAGCTTCCTGCAGGCAACCAAAAGCTGCGCTTTGGTTTCCGAACATTTTGGAAGTCGAACAGACGGATTCCGTTCAACTTTGAAGGTACAACTGTATGTGCCTTACTTATTCTTATTTATTAAATTTGTATACCGTCCTTTGTCCGCAGGTTCTCAGGGTGGTTCACAAACTAAAAATACAATATAAAAACACTAAATACATGATAAAAACAAGAATAAACAAATCATTAATCCCCCCCAAAAAAAAGTTTAAAGGGGGTATGAGATGCTAATCAGCCAAAGGCTGAAAAGGAATGTTTTTTTCCTGGTGCCAAAAGGTGTATAATTCAGGCACCAGGCAAACCTCCCTGGGGAGAGCATTGCACAAATGGGGGCCACTGCAGAAAAGCCCTGTTGCCACCCTCCGGAAGCTCATGCTGAGGAAGCCCACAAAGAAGGACCTCAGGATGATCTCAGGGTCTGGGTTCTTCTAAGCTGATAGCCCAGAAATTGCTAAGACTGCCTAAGAAACTGTTAACAAGACAGGTGAGCAGCCTTGTCTACACATGCAGCAGCAGGAGGAGGAGGTGGTAGTAATAATAGTGTTGCCACTGCTCAGAAGATTGGAAAGGGAAGTTTAACAGAGCAACAATGAGGAGAAAGAGGATAAGGACCAGCGGGACCTGGGGTCAACAGTAGGCCCCTTGCTGGGTGGTGGGCCTGACTCTGGTCCCGGCTGCACCTGTTAGACACCCCCAACCCCCTTAGTTAAGATTTGAGAGCTATCTCAACATTTTAATTATGATAGGGAGGGTCTAGGCAGTAACTATCACACATTTTAAAGTCTCTCTCTAGCTCCATGCTGCTAGCTAACGCCCTGTGGTACTCACAGCAGCCAAGAGGTGGCAGCACTTGGCTAGTCGCTTGCTTTCTGCTGTTCTTAATTCTCTTATGTGAAATTTGCTTGGGATGGCAGATGCAACTCCTATACCGAATCAATTGCACTCTTCTGACGGGACTGAGGCAGTGCCGCAAACAAGAGCCCAAAGATTTGGAACACAGTAGCCATTTTTTCCATTCTTGAGAAATGATTTCTATTTTTTTTCATACGGACCGTTTCCCCTTTCATTTGCCAAATGCAGATTTCTTTTGTATTCCGTCCTTGCAGGCTGAGAGAGGGGTCCTTTGTGCAGAATTTGGTTCAAAAATTATCTCGGGAAGGGAAGGCTAAGAAGGCAGGACCTCCAAAATAGCCCAGTAAGGATGCTCTGGGGTCACAGAATGCTGGCTGATGAGTGAGCCTAGAATGCATGTCAATGGGCCTGTGGCTGTATCTCACTTTTCCCCCTGAGGCGGAAGCCCAGATTTCCCCAGCCCTACTCCAGCACAACCGCCAAGCCACTGTTTAGTTTTTGGAAAGGTTCTTCCAAGCCTCCTTTGAGCCAGCCCGCTTCTGCAATCAAACATCTGTCTCCTTGCAGGACTTGGTGTGGGAACCCACAAGGCTTTGGGCTGTTTGTTGCTATAATGTTTCTATTTTAAGAGTTTCCTTGGTGTGACGTACACAGGGGTTAAGTCAACTTGACTTGAAATGCTAGAAGCACAGCAGCACTAAAAGCAGACCCTGGAAAGCTGAAGTGGAGAAAATAGAACAAAGTTAAGCTTTATGTTGGGTGACAGCCTGGACAAGTTTTTTGACCTAGGCTATTGCAGCTCTCTGGGTTACAGGTGGAAGCACCTTTGACTCCGTCCTCTTGCAGACCTGGGCCACACCATGCACTGAAAACACACTTGCACCACTTTTAACAGTCATGGCTTCCCCCCTAAGAATTCTGGGAACTGTAGTTTGGTGAGTTTGCTGAACGTTTTACTGGAAAGCTGACCCATATTTTGATTGTATTGTGTACTAATTAATCTCCCTGGGTCAGAGAGCTTTTTGTTGTTGTTCCACAGCTGTGCCTTGCAAGAGTTCAATTTTACCCGCTGAATTGGATCTTATCAGTCGCACAGAAAAATCTGGAGAGAGGTTTTGCTTAACCAAGCTTCAATTTGGCGAGTAAGATCAGATTTTCTCGAGGCACAACAGCGGTATAGTGAGAAACAGAACAACCACCTCACTCATCTGTCAAACTTGACCGGCCAGTGCTGAATGTCTCTGGATTCTGTTCACCATCCCTTAGTTAGAGATCCTAACATCATGAGCAAGGGAGATGGTTATGGTAGCCAGGCCACCTTGTGAATACCTCTTATTTGCTTTAATTTATATTCAGTATATATAAACACAAAGGGAGGTAGCAGATCCAAAGTCTAATGTCTGACAATTTCAAGCCCAGCAACATGTTTGTTTGTTTTCTCCGTTGAAGCTCTGGTGCCATTTGGTCTATTTTTAAACTTCAGTTCTGACGAGACCTTTTGGGGGAGAAACAAAGGAGCTTTGCAGAAGAGAGAGGAGAGAAGAAAAGTGGTGGCTCAAATGTAGCCATTAGGTTATGAAACTGTTTTCTCTACATCTAAGCACCGAGGAAGATGGTAGCACAATACATGCCAAGATGGCTCTGTCAGGTTGGTAAAACACAAAATTGTGGTAAATAAGGCTTTTCTCTTAGTGATTTAAGTTTGTAAGGAGTGATACTTAGACTCAGTGAATTGCCACTCTTTCCCTTTAATCTGACTGTGGCCCATGTTCAATTTAGGCAACATACTTTCGGATCTTGAAGCCTGCATCATGCCCTCCCTCTGCTCCATTCTATGCTTTGCTGAGTTTACGGGCTGGATAAATGGTTTAAACCCAGAAATTTCATATTCACACATCTTTTGAGGAATTCCCTGCCAATTACACCTCTGCTCAACATCATTTAACAGCCCAATTGTTTAAATTTGTTCCTTGGTCTCTACAGCCACAGCAGCAGGTGCTATAACTCTCCTTCACCCCCAAAGGCACACTCCTCCATTGTCTGCAGAGACAGACGGATGCCAATCAGTGTGTCCTGAACCCCCGGCCTACCTGGCATCAAGTCAGTATGTCAAGCCCCCAGTCCAGGGTAAATCCACTCATCCTAAATCCAGTCCAAAGCCCAGTCCCACAGAGATGCTACAGCATTCAAGCTGAGGTCCCCCAACATGGGCAGTTGAGCAGACACAGCCCCTCACTTCTGCTGCCCTTTTATACTCTGCCTGCTGATTGCAGCATCTGGGCTTGATGAGGCAGGTGACCCGCACCTGTTCAAAGCCTACTCGGGCTGAGGAATCACCTGCCTCCTCCCAGAGCTGGTGAGCCCCACCTGGCCAGCTAGAGAGCTGGGCTGAGAACCCTTGCCTCTCTAGCTACTCTCTATGCCTCAGAGCCCACTGTGTTCATGGAGACAGGAGCCCCTCTGGCTCAGGTGATGGGTCCAGATCTCCTGTTCCTGTGCACTGACTCTCATCCCCTCGCCGTCCTCTGTCACCCTGTGAGTGACTTTCTACGCCCCAACCTCTCCTCCATCCCCAGCTTGCCCCAGTGTGTACCAGCTACGGCTACACTCCTTGCTGGGATCCTCTTCTTCCGCTCTATTGTCCTGCTAGTTCATGCCATTGGACATGCAGCTTTTAAGTGTAGACCATGCCTAGAAAAAGTGAAGGAAAGGTAAATGTGGATAAGCCTTTGTGGTGGTAAATATCTACTCTGCCGAAGCAGTAAATGGAAACGAGATAGAATCTCATTTGCTTGTCAAGTTCTCTCTATGGTAAAATGTGAGCTTGAGGAAGAGAGAGAAGCATAAATTGCTGCTAAGTGTCAAGCGATGCTTGTAGCCTCCTGCATGCTCCACTTCGGGGAATTCTGGTGTTAAGAGTTTCAGAGAGGTTGGGGAACTGGCCAGGTGAGTCGTTTTGAAGAAAGAGACCAGATGGCCACGCTAGTGCCCCTGGTGAGCATTTCAAAGGGATGAACTGGGTTGCAATAGCTGCATCTGAGTGAGAAACAACAAAAAGGGCATGAAGTAGGCCGGAGAGTTGCTTTTGATGAGTGCTCTAGAAGCTGGGTGGTGGTGGTGCTGCTGCTGCTGCAAGAACTGAGGACAGAGCCATGACTTGCTCTGTGCTAGATCCAAACCTGTGACAAATGAAGAAGCACAACCCTTTAGGGTGTTAATGCTGTGAGCCTCTCCAGCCTATGCCCAGGTTGCATATAAAGGTAAAGGGTAAAGGGACCCCTGACCGTTAGGTCCAGTCGTGGCCGGCTCTGGGGTTGCGGCACTCATCTCGCTTTATTGGCCGAGGGAGCCGGCGTACAGCTTCCGGGTCATGTGGCCAGCATGACTAAGCCGCTTCTGGCGAACCAGAGCAGCGCACGGAAACACCGTTTACTTTCCCGCCGGAGTGGTATCTATTTATCTACTTGCACTTTGACATGCTTTCGAACTGCTAGGTTGGCAGGAGCAGGGACTGAGCAACGGGAGCTCACCCCATCGCGGGGATTCGAACCACCAACCTGATCGGCAAGTCCTAGGCTCTGTGGTTTAACCCACAGTGCCACCCGCGTCCCAGGTTGCATATACGTACATGTAAATAAACCCAGTGTACCCTGAAGACACTACAGTCTCTGCTGACCATCCGTCCAAGCCTTAGGGAAGCATGTCGAACCCCAGGAGACTTTCATTGCTCGTAGATTGGAGTAGCATGTAACAAAAGACTTCGTTGGTTGCATTGGTTTTTTTTATTATTATTTGCCTAATTCCAACTCTTTGTGAATATGGCACAAGGACAGATGAGAAAGAGCAGTGATTGGGCAGCGTTATGAAGCCTGTGACTGAGGAAGCTGAAGAGGCTTTTATCTCTCTCTCTCTCTCTCTCTTGCTTAAAGGGTGCAGTTACTAAGTGGCTAATTCTGCTTCCACTCAGTAAGCCCCTGCCATGCAATATGCTCTCACTCCCCAGAGATGAATCACGGCTGTACAATGTGCCACAGACAAAGAACACTTCCTGAATAGGGAACGGCGTTGTGCGCTGCTAATAAAATTGAATTAGGCCCAAAAAGTGACACAAGGAGAGCAGTAATCCCTCTCTCTCTGCCCCCCCCCAGCCTCCTGCCTTTCCACAGGCAGCCCTCATCTCGCTCACAGAGGGAATGTGGCTGCGATTTCATTCAGGCTCAGCACGTCTTCACCAGCTTGTCTTAGCTCTGTCAGGTCAGATTACACCAGAAGTGAACGATGCCTCCATTTGCTTCTTGGTGTGGACGCTTCACATGCGTGGCAGTGATTGATGGGAGAGGGTGCCTGTCGGAAGGACGGGGTCCACAAAGGGCACACAAGAGGGCGGGAGCGTTCGGTGCGCCGAAATGCGGAGTGGCAGCTTCAAGGCTGCTTTGCGTCACTTTTCCCTACATGGTGATCAATCTCCATTCAGAAACAAAACCTGAGATTGGGGCTTAATGAGAGTCTCTTTCCTGACAAGCCTCCTGTCACAGCTTCGTGGCAGGAAGAAAGGCAACAGGCATTGCTTTGTGGCGGTTCTGAAACCACAGGGGCTTTCGCCAAAATAATGGGCCCCTCCAGATTGGTGTGGGTTATTTTTGCAGGTATATTCTGGAGCATGTCATTGACACAACAACAGTGCCCTGGTGGTGGACTTCTTCTGCTTTATTAGTCGTTCTGCCAAGGCTCCCTGATGTTGCTATATTATAGCTATCAGGACGGGAGGAAGCACTCTCGCACTAGAGCAAAACGAACGTGGGCAAAAAATAAACAATAAACTGGAAGATTTGTGGTACAAAATGTTACATTTGTGAATGCTGCCAAGGAGTAGCCAATGTGGTGCTTGTTTATCAGTGAACATTTTCTGTTGAAATGGGCCCGAGAAATGGTTAAAAAGCCATTTTTAAATTTGATGGCTGGCAGGTCAAGAGTCTCTCGGCTTCAGTTCGCCAACAAATGGAAACGTTAGATGGGCTACTTTTCACACAAAAGTTTTAAAAGGAGGGTTGGTAACAAACTGTGCACCAGGCTAAGAAGACAAGGAATGCTGTTGTTGGCAACCCTGTCAGCAACTCGGCATGCATCATTAGTAAATGCAAAAGAAAAGAAAAGAAAAAGGAAGAAAACCTCCGGTACACTTTAGGAGAAACAAAATAAACTGAGTTAAATTCCAGCTTATTAATTTTAGAGCTGATAAAAAGCACGCTCCTTTGTAAAATGGCAGCCAGATCTAATTTGCTAAGCTTCCAATGTTCTTTTGCAAAAACATTCCCCCATGACGTTCTTTTTAATAAACCCTCCGTGTTTGGTTTCAAAGAGGGGAAGAGGCAGAAAGCCAATATCTTTGTAGATGTTACAGGGCACAACAGTGGGAGACTTTACAAGGAAGCTGGAAGCCGGGAGAATTGTACTTGCTTACTAAAATTAGTGTCTGCTGAGGTTCATAGCTCAAATTTTTTTAAAAAAAAATTTAGGGTAGAAAAGGAGGCATAAAAGCACCTAGAGAGTATCAGCCATGAATACAAAACTTTTAATTTCACTTCCTTGTATTAAGTTTAAGCAATCAAAGTCCTCTCAGTTCTACCTTTTTCTAGGGTCAGGCCCTCCTGCCAATGTCTTTCTTTTCCTGCTGATCCTTTTCTGTTTGAGCGCCACAAATTTCTTAATAAATACTTGAGCTTTTCTAAATGATGCCAATAACTGCTAAAGACACACACACACAAAACCACACACCAGGGTGGTGGTGGGGAATGGAATCAACATTATTATTCTACTTCTTGATCCAGTACAGTCCTAACATATGGGTTAATTGCATTCTGATTTAACCTGATTACCAAAAAGATCTGTAAATAGAGCATACTCCAAAATGGGGGGATGCAAAAGCCCTGCACCGACCTTTGTGTACCATGAATGCTAGCACTGGAGAAGCAACACTGTATCTGCTGGACATACCCCTCTTCACATGCTCAGCAGAACATCGCCAGAAAGTCTATACAGTGGTACCTTGGTTTATGAACTTAATCCGTTCTGGAAGTCCGTTCTTAAACCAAAACCGTACTCAAACCAAGACACATTTTCCCTAATGAGGCCTCCCACCGCCGGTGCCCTTCCACTGTTCAGATTTCGTTTTTAGACCTATGTAAAGTTCTCAAACCAGGACACTATTTCCGCTTTTGCGGAGTTTGTAAACCAAATCATTCTTAAACCAGACTGTTCTTAAACCAAGGTACCACTGTACTATATATGCACATTAAAAGATATTGCTTTGAACCTAAAAGAACCTAAAAGATAGACTCTGTGCTGAAATTTTGTTGAATGCATATGGGCAGCCCCAGTAGGTGTGATCCCACCCTTCCAATATGTGTGTGTGTGTGTGTGTGTGTGTGTGTGTGTGTGTGTGTGTTTAATGTTCACATCCAAGACCAAGACCCACAAGTGATGAAGGTATTTCTACCCCAACCAGAACATTGAATCTGGGGCACAAAATGCCAGACACAATTATTAGTAGCATAGTCCGAGCATGGAACATTTGCCAGTGGTGGACTTGGATATTATGTTGCCTTGTGTGAGCCCAAAATTTGGCGTCCTCACGCTGCCTTCTCAAAAGTGGGTAAGGAGGGCTGGCTGGCTATGGGAAGGAGGCAGGAGGGCTCTGGCACACGCACACAAACATACACATGCACACTCTTTTTATCCTTTTTGCAAATTAGTGCATTCATTAACCTTTGCCCATGCAGCAAAAGATGTCTCATGTCACATCTGATTTCACAAATCAAAACAGTTCTACACAGTCATAAAAATGGTACATTAGCTGCCAAGCACATAAAAAAGAAGACGATATAATGCCATATGGCAGTTAAAAGAGGCAGGCTGTGGCATTTGTGTGTGAGTGCAGGACTGCAGCAGGGAGACATTAACAACATAATATAACTAGGCAGAGCTCAATAAATGTCACTCCTGCTGCTAATAACTGTTCCATTTTAACAAACATGGCACATAGCTGGAGATAGAACCCCTCCATTGCGATGCCTGGCACAGTTCAATTGCCACCAGCACCGGGTCTATATATTCAGCTCAGCACAGCCTGAAATGCAGAGTTCCATTCTAATGCTGATCCATACTCTGTTCACCAATCTCAGTGAATTTTCCATGAGAAGTGAGTTTTCAGCAGAAGCATCTATATTTCTAGTCAGCTTTGCACAAATTAATGCTAGAAACACCCAAATGGCTTTGCGGTACTAGATATTCAAGCAAAAGGAACAAATTCCTTTGCTTAAAGAAGGAAAGAGTGATGTGACAGTTTGACTTGCACCGGGGAAATTAAGTATAAACAGGTAAAATAATGATCTTAAAACATACAGCTCCGTTCCAGCTAGGAGGCATGTTTGCATGCAAAAGGATTCAGCATGTGCATCTCTGCCAGCAGCTGTGTTCACACTCCAAGTTTACTCTGCATTCAGTTTCCCCCCACTGGTTTGGGAATTGGTGTACGTATGTTAGTCCCAATCCACGTCTATCCTGTATCTACCCTGCTCTTTCTTATGAAATACTGTGCATTTATACCTTTCCCTTCAAACCAGTTTGGATCTGAACTGAGGAAAAGAATGACCTAGCTGCATTTTAAGCCACTAAGGGGTGCACAACCTAAATGAAGGTGGGTAGTGCCAATGGCCTGTGAGAAGGCACACTAACGCAGTAGTAGAGCACAAGCCTTGCATGATGAAGGCGCCAGGTTCAATCCCTGACATCTGCAGTTAGAAATGACTCTTGGGTACCATGTGCTGAGAAAGAGACCCTGCAGACCCACTGCAAGTCAGAGAGGGAATATTGAGCCGGGTTAATCATCGGAGCTGGTCTAAGGTATGTTCTAAATCCAGGATGGGGGGATGTGGCTCTCCAGCTGCTGTTTAACAGCCATCCTTCCTGATCATTGGCTACAATGGCTGGGTCTAATGGAAACTGGAGTACAACAGCATCTGGTGGTTGCCCATACTTGTTCTAGACAGATGCTGCATGTGCAGGCCTCCCCCGTCTCTAGCTGCTGGGGCACTGTGATCTAAACCACTGAGCCTCTTGGGCTTGCCGATCAGAAGGTCGGAGGTTCAAATCCCCATTAAGGGGTGAGCTCCCGTTGCTCTGTCCCAGCTCCTGCCAACCTAGCAGTTCAAAAGCATGCCAGTGCAAGCAGATAAAAAGCTACCACTGCGGCGGGAAGGTAAACGGCGTTTCCGTGCGTTCTGGCTTCCGTCACGGTGTTCCGTTGTGCAGTTTAGTCCTGCTGGCCACATGACCTGGAAAGCTGTCTGTGGACAAACGCCGGTTCCCTCAACCTGAAAGAGAGATGAGCACTGCAACCCTATAGTTGCCTTTGACTGGACTTAACTATCCAGGGGTCCTTTAACTTTAACTTTGTGTATGCATTGCTGTCAGAAAATTAGTTATAGGGGCTTATCAGCAGTGGCGGAATTTGGGCTCTATGCAATGCTAAAATTTGGTGTCCCCCGCCTCTTGGACTCTGTTCTGCAGAATTGTTTTGGCACCCCCTGCAAGGCAGTGCCCAGTACAACTGCACGGTTGGCACCACTCTAAAGCCACCTCTGCTGACCAGTTATTTGGTAGGGATTGAATCTGGTTCCTGCCCCTTCTGCCACTCCTTCCTGATCAGTATTACTGCTGCTTTTTCTAACAGATAATTCCATGGGTTCCCTAGTCCCATTATGCTGTATTTGCCACTAGGAAAGAGACAACTTCATTTCATACCGAGCTGAGGAATCCGCTTGATGACAAGTTCAGGACCAAATACTTCTAGACATTTTTTTTAATTGGCATGATCCCACCTATTGAAACGAACATATATATATATATATATATATATATATATATATATATATATATATATATATATATATGTAGGTTTTGGTGTCTTCGGGTGTCTTCCCGTGTAAGAGTTGGGGTGTCTAGGCGACGTTTCGACGAGGTCTCACTCGTCATCTTCAGGCTGGTGCTTTCGGCTTCTTGTTACTAGAACAGAGCAGGATCTCAGTGTTTGAGTTCCTATAAATACTGTTGAGGGGGTGTGGTGTATAGCCTCCAACGTTCTGGGCAGAGAGGAAGTTCCTAGGTTAATGTGCCTTTTCTTCTTTTGTTCATTAATTACTTGAGGGATATCTTGAGTGATTACTTGAGTGATATTCTGAGTACCACTTAGGAGGGTCATTAGGTGTGGATTAGTTGCTAAAGCTTTCGTGTCTTGACCTCTTGACCTTGTAAAGAGTTTTTCTGAGAAGATGGCTGTACTGCACTTAGTTGTGCTCTGGCTTGGCTTCGTGTATAGGGGCGAGCTGTGGTTTTGTGCCCTGTGCCAGCCAGATCTGTGTAGGGATTGCAGGGGGGTGCAGCATCCGGAGGTGCCACTATGGTTTGGCTACTGGATGGTGTCTGTAATTTATCTGTGGAGAGGGTCTGGGTTTATATATATATGCTTTCGTAGATTTTCACGGGTACAGGAATGCAGGTTTTGGTGTTTTCGGGTATCTTCCCGTGTAAGAGTTGGGGTGTCTAGGCGACGTTTCGACGAGGTCTCACTCGTCATCTTCAGGCTGGTGCTTTCGGCTTCTTGTTACTAGAACAGAGCAGGATCTCAGTGTTTGAGTTCCTATAAATACTGTTGAGGGGGTGTGGTGTATAGCCTCCAACGTTCTGGGCAGAGAGGAAGTTCCCAGGTTATTGTGCCTTTTCTTCTTTTGTTCATTAATTCATCCGGAGGTGCCACTATGGTTTGGCTACTGGATGGTGTCTGTAAAGCATTGGTTTCAAAGTGTTCCATGTACAGATTTGCGATGACCGGTGAGAGGGGTGATCCCATAGGTGCTCCTTCTATCTGTTTGTATCTTTGTCCATTGTGGATGAAGTACGTGTTGGTTAGGCAGTGGTTGGTCAGGTCCAGGATGTATTCGGGGGGATTGTATTTGTTTTGAATGGCTGTCAAGGCTTCATTAATGGGCACTTGTGTGAAGAGAGATACAACATCGAAGCTCACAAGTAGGTCATCGGGATGTAGGTTTTGCTTCTTTATTGTTTCTATGAACTGGAAGGAGTTTGTAACGTGTGAAGCGATAGATTCTGCACAGGGCTGAAGTTGCTTAGCGAGAAATTTAGCGAGATTTTGTAGAGGTGAGCCTATGGAGCTGACTATTGGTCTGAGTGGTGTTCCTTCTTTGTGTATCTTGGGGAGACCGTAGAGTTTGGGGCATCTGGATGATTTTTCTCTGGGGATGATTCTTAGCTGGATTTCTTCACTGATAGGAGAGGCTTTTATTTTGGATTTGGTGGTTTTTTCCAGATAGGTGGTGGGATCTGTTTTTATAGGTTGGTAGGTAGGGTCTTGGAGTAGATTTGATAGTTTTGCTTGGTAGTCCGATGTGTTCATCACAACAGTGGCATTACCTTTGTCTGCTGGGAGAATGATTATGTTGTTGTCTTTCTTCAGGTTGGTGAGTGCTTTCTGTTCTTCTTTGTGTAAATTGCTTCTGGGTGGTTTGCTGGAGCAGAGGATGTTGGTGACTTCGAATAAAATCAGACTCGAAGTCACCAACATCCTCTGCTCCAGCAAACCACCCAGAAGCAATTTACACAAAGAAGAACAGAAAGCACTCACCAACCTGAAGAAAGACAACAACATAATCATTCTCCCAGCAGACAAAGGTAATGCCACTGTTGTGATGAACACATCGGACTACCAAGCAAAACTATCAAATCTACTCCAAGACCCTACCTACCAACCTATAAAAACAGATCCCACCACCTATCTGGAAAAAACCACCAAATCCAAAATAAAAGCCTCTCCTATCAGTGAAGAAATCCAGCTAAGAATCATCCCCAGAGAAAAATCATCCAGATGCCCCAAACTCTACGGTCTCCCCAAGATACACAAAGAAGGAACACCACTCAGACCAATAGTCAGCTCCATAGGCTCACCTCTACAAAATCTCGCTAAATTTCTCGCTAAGCAACTTCAGCCCTGTGCAGAATCTATCGCTTCACACGTTACAAACTCCTTCCAGTTCATAGAAACAATAAAGAAGCAAAACCTACATCCCGATGACCTACTTGTGAGCTTCGATGTTGTATCTCTCTTCACACAAGTGCCCATTAATGAAGCCTTGACAGCCATTCAAAACAAATACAATCCCCCCGAATACATCCTGGACCTGACCAACCACTGCCTAACCAACACGTACTTCATCCACAATGGACAAAGATACAAACAGATAGAAGGAGCACCTATGGGATCACCCCTCTCACCGGTCATCGCAAATCTGTACATGGAACACTTTGAAACCAATGCTTTACAGACACCATCCAGTAGCCAAACCATAGTGGCACCTCCGGATGAATTAATGAACAAAAGAAGAAAAGGCACAATAACCTGGGAACTTCCTCTCTGCCCAGAACGTTGGAGGCTATACACCACACCCCCTCAACAGTATTTATAGGAACTCAAACACTGAGATCCTGCTCTGTTCTAGTAACAAGAAGCCGAAAGCACCAGCCTGAAGATGACGAGTGAGACCTTGTCGAAACGTCGCCTAGACACCCCAACTCTTACACGGGAAGATACCCGAAAACACCAAAACCTGCATATACACACACACACACACACACACACACACACACACACACACACATATATATATTAAAAAGTGCAACAGCTATAACATTAAAAAATAAGAGGCTGAAACCATTTGAAAGAAACCCACATCACAACCCCCCTGAGAAAACATCAAACCACCAAAGACCAACAGAAAGGTCACAGCTAAATTTATTATTCATAAAGGGAACAAATGTAAAAATAAAATAAGAATCAGCGTGAATTTCCAATTCCCATTTAAGCATATGGCATATTTCTGGAATTGTAATAAAATCCAAGATGGATTTGGGTGGTTCCTGCTTAGGCAAAATAATTCAAATAATTTAAAGGAAATAAAGCTAATTTGTAATAAGATTGGAGGGATTTCTTGGGCAGGTTGAGAGTGGGATAGGATTGCAGACCCCAAATGGACATAAATAATTAGTGCATTATGGTTATTGTACAGATGCATTTTTCTTGCTTTCTGTAAATCACTTCGGCCACATATGTAGTTGTGGAAAATGTGGTATACTGTATAAATAAACTGGACTCAGCATTATTCCTTCTGCTCTTCTGGTTTTGAATGAAGACTTTTCCATTGATGAAGGTACAGAACCAGTTGGCATCCGTCTGTCTTAGGAGACAATGGAGGAGTGTGCCTTTGGGGGTGAAGTCAATCTGTTGGGAAGTTGGAGCGCCTGCTGTGTCCGCAGACATGTTTTGTTGCAGCTGGGCAGATGAAGGCGTCTGGCTGTGCTGCTGCTGATGCACCACGGCCTTTCTTCTCTCTGCGCTCCTCCCCAAACTCCACTTACATGTCTTAATTGTGGGAGCTCTAAGGGGAAAAAATCTAATTCTGTTATTTTCCTTTGGCAACTCTGGAGCCTTATTCAAATGGCTAACAGCGTGAGGAAAGATTCAGGCATCATTAATTTAACTTGATTGGACACTCAAATTCAGGTTGATAATTCCCCCCACCCAAGAACTACAGGCAAAATCCAATATGCATTAGGCCAGTGTTTCCCAACCGGTGTTCCCCAGCACACGAGTGTGCCGTGAGACACCGGCTGGTGTGCCGCGAGATGCCTGGAGGGAGGCGGGCGAGTCGGGCGGTGAGAGGCGGGGCGGGGGCGGCGAGGAGAGGCCGCGCCTCCTGCTGCTGCCTGGCGCTCCTCCTCGCAGCCGGCAGCGCTGCCTGGGCGCCTCCGCGCGACTCTGCCTCGCTGGGTTTGGTCTCCCAGCAGAGACGGGTCACACGCGCCCCTCCCTCCCTCCCTCAGCCTGCGCGGAGGCGGATTGAGCGCAGCTGAGAGGAGCTGCCGAGGGAAAAAACGTTCACTTTTGTGCGTCCCTCCCGGCGTGACGCTGCGCGCTGACGTCACGGGGCGGGGCTTTAATGGTGGTGTGCCGCGAGATTTTTTTTTAGTACACAGGTGTGCCGTTGCCCAAAAACGTTTGGGAAACACTGCATTAGGCTAAACTATTCTGTAGGATTTTGGTTCGTTCCGTGTTTCAGTCAAGCTGCCGACTACACTGAATTAATACAGTTGGGCTTTGTTCTTAAAAAACAAAACCCACAACAACCCCAAAACAATAGCGTTTACATACAAATTATACATCCCCGTACCAGTTTGTACTATGCATCACACTCTTTGCCAACATTGTTAAAAGCAATAAAAGCAGCCAACACATAAGCATAATTAAAAGGATGCATTCTTGGAAGATGCAAGGCAGCCCTTAAGAGTTCGCAATTTCCATAGCAACTGTCCCCTGATTAATCCTGCTTGCTAGAACATACAAAATCACATGACAAAAAAAAAAGCACCCAATTCTTCTGAAGGCAGGCAAACTCTGTACTCCTGTGCTGTCCTGGATCATTCAGGAGGTAGCTCTCTCAAGCGCCACACTGCCAGGAAATTCCACAGGTGTGTGTGTGGGGGGGGGAGTGATGGCTATGTTCCAACTCCACTATCAAGAGGCAGCATGCCTCTCTCTCCATAGTAGTTCCTGGGAATCACATGTGGGAGAGAGCGCTGTTGCACTCAAGTCCCAGTTGCAAGTTTCCCCAAGGCATCTAATCCAGGATTCTAGCCTAGTTGGGCCTTTGGCCTGATGCGGCAGTGCTCTTCCTATGTAGATCCATCTCATGCCTTTTAGGAAACCAATTGAAAGTAAGTAAGGGCTCAGTTGGGATGCAGGTGGCGCTGTGGGTTAAACCACAGAGGCTAGGACTTGCCAATCAGAAGGTCAGTGGTTCGAATCTCTGCGACGGGGTGAGCTCCCGTTGCTCGGTCCCTGCTCTTGCCAACCTAGGAGTTCGAAAGCATGTCAAAGTGCAAGTAGATAAATAGGTACCGCTCCAGTGGGAAGGTAAACGGTGTTTCCGTGCGCTGCTCTGGTTCGCCAGAAGCGGCTTAGTCATGCTGGTCACATGACCCAGAAAAACTGTCTGCGGACAAACGTCAGCTCCCTTGGCCAGTAAAGCGAGATGAGCACCGCAACCCCAGAGTCATTTGTGACTGGACCTAATGGTCAGGGATCCTTCACCTTTACCTTTAAAGACTCAGTAATTGTGAGAGTAAAGGCTCAGTCACACTTCCGTTTGTCCCACCACTTTCCATTGGGAAAACCAGGAATGAATCGGAACAAATGGCAATTGGGTTTCCTGCAGAATGCTGGGCTCCCCCCGCCCCAATTTAGCACTACAGAGGGGGTTTTCCATGGGAAAGCGGAAGAGCAAAGGCAAAACGGCTCGGTCCCATGCCTCAAAAGCACAGGACGAGTGGAAATTGGCACAGTGGAAGGTGCGGGTGAGCCCTAAAGCTCCTTTATCAGATATAGCCTTTGGGAATGACACAATGTGTTTAATGGTTCTTTTTTAAAAAGCCAGTTTTTAATATTTGAAGATCATGATGCAAAAAGCACCATAGATATTCTGAATGTTGAAACCTTGACATTCAAATATTAGAAATAATACTGTACAAGGGAATTGTACCACTGGCTGTGGGAGAGGGGTCGAAAGGAGTAGAGGTAGGGACCAATGGATTGAGGCCAGCTCATTGGCAGAAGACAAGATTACCGAGTTCCTAAAGCAGTGGCAGCACTTATATTGTGGAATTCCCTCTCCGGAGAAAGTCACGAAGCCTGCATGACTGCAACTCTGTATTTTAAAAAATTACATGAAACATCTGAGAACTGGGGCTGCTTCCTGTTCTAATACAATATAAACTAATGGTCATTTATGAGTTTGTGTTGTGTTTTTAATGACTTTTTAATGATGTTTTTTGTAAGCCTTTTTGAGCTCAAAAAGCAGCCTATAAAATTTAAATGTAGATAAAACCCTTTTGAAAGTCTCCAAGTCGGATATCGCCAGACTCATTTTTTCTTCTTCTACTGTAGAGTTGTTCTAACAATTAAAAAACCTGAACCTAAATATTCCACTCTTTACAGCACTGTTAGCCAATGTAATTAAGAGATTACCATATTGCCCTATGTTTACCAGTGCCTGACATTGTCCTTCACGAGAAATTGTGCAGTTAAGTGTGGTGGCACTGAGGTTATGGAACTCTCTACCTAACGAAATCAAGACAGTATAATAAATAATGAGCTCCAGGCACCAATCTAAGAATTAAGTATTTGAGAGAGGCAGGCTTCTTATTAAAATGATTTGTTGTTTTCATAAGCTTCTTGTCAGATGACCCATTTTTGAATTCTCTTTCTTTAATGTATTCTGCTTTGATTTTATTTGTTATATTGTTTTGGTTTTAATTGAGATTCTGCACATAGATATATTTCAATATGATTTTTGCTATAGAAATGAATAAATAATAATAATAATAAAAGTGGGGACTAAACATATGAGAAAACTATCAAATGCAAGAAGGTAGCTTTACAGAAAAAACATTGAGTACAATTTAAAAATAAACCAAACCAGCTAGAACTTCTACATTTTAGTGTTCATCTTTGCACGGTTGCTGAATACAGAGGAGCACCACTGACCACCCTTGTCTTCTGGTGATTGCACTCCAGCCAGGCCCCAAATATCCATTCAGAGAATCTAGGTGTATGTTCATATTCATTGACAAATGGTTATCCTCAAAACACATTGGAAAGACTTAGATATCAGCCTTCCCAGCTTTTCCACGAGCAATTGTCATGTCAGACAGACAGAGAAGGTTGTTGTTTTCAAGGGAAAACTACACCCACATATTCTGCCACTGTTTCATGTATCTTCTCTCCAAAGTTATCTTTACATCAGAAAACCTGGAATGCCCAACACTATGCATTGTGGCCTTGTTAAGCAGCGTGGACCTGCCCAGTTATTTTGTGAGCCTCCTGCTTACTGTGCTGACAGCGCTTTTAGCCTTTAACCTACTCCCTCTCATGCTCTAATGCAACCTGTCTTTGGGCTGTGGCCACATGAATTGGCAAATGCATCCAAGGCAGGGGTTGCCAACAGGCAGCCTCAAAGCAGCACCCAGCATGCCAAGAGAATTTGGCCAGCTTCTGCAAGTTCTGCCTTTGCAGTAGATGCCTGGGTTTGATGTCACCAGCAGACAAGTACAGCAGTAGCCAAGGTGGTGGTGGTAGAGGAGATGGATTGAAGAGGAAGTCAAGGCATCTCAATCCTTACTGAAGCTGATTATATCAGCAATGACTCCCTACATCCCCTCTTTTCTAAGGCATCCCCCTTTCTCCTTCCTTCTCTCCCCCCTCTGTCTAATTTTGTGCTGTTGCCCAACCTATTGTTAACTGCATTAAAACTGTATGGAAATCAACATTCATTTTTTTCTTTTAATGAAGCAGTGCTTCATATATCTCACATATACCAAACAATAACTCGTTGTGATACATTAATTCATTGTAGGGGATCATGTTGAAAAAGAGAACAATAACAGTGACAATAACCCACTGCACTTCAGAACACAAGGTAAAGGCTGGATTCTGCTGCTAACTTGGAATTCAGATTCCTGCTTCAGTAGTGCAGGACTGCCCTCTAGGAATATAAAATATTTTCCCATCTGTAGTAAACATGCTGGTTGATGGCTTTTGATAGCCCATTCTGTCTACAGTAGTCCCAAACCAGCCATTGTTTGCAAGTTGTCCTATATCCTTTCTTAGGGATCAAATCTAAGTAGAGCGGTACCTCGGAAGTCGAACAGAATCCGTTCCGGAAGTCTGTTCGACTTTCCAAATGTTCAGAAACCAAGGCGCGGCTTCCGATTGGCTGCAGGAAGCTCCTGCAGCCAATCGGAAGCCCTGGAAGCCCCATCGGATATTCAGCTTCCAAAGAACGTTCACAAACCAGAACACTCACTTCCAGGTTTGCGGCGTTCAGGAGCCAAAGGCATTTGACAACCAAGGTATGACTGTATGGGAAACCAGCCTAAATTACCCAGGCTTAACTTAAGGTGGAGTAAAGCACATCAGATCCAAACTCCATTCAGGAGTGGGGCTGCTGCCAGATGAGCTGCCCTAAACTTGGCAGAGGGAAACCAAGCCTTGGGGGGAAAAGAGTATTGCCCAGTGTCTAATGAATCCCATTTGGCAAACTCTTCCCTGTGAAATAGATACTTGGCAAAGTTTACATATACTCTGCAAGGTTTACATTTCAATTCTAGATGTTGCTTTAAAAGCTGGCTAAAAATATTTTAAATAAATATAAATGATATATTCTACGCCTTTTGAAACAGATTACCTTCAGTAATTATTTGTAATGGCACTGGTGCTGATGATCTTACCTACTGGACCTGAAAGGGAGCAGCAGAGGTTGCCTTGAAAATGTGACCTGGGTGCACACTCTAATGACATGTGTTGTGCATGCCTATGAATGCAACCCTAACATAGGATGCGTATGACATCCTTTAAAATGCTTTCACTATCCTTTGGCTCATAATTGGGGACCAAGTAATAACTGCATTTCTGGGCACGGAGCGGTTTCCCCTTTGACTGGCTACTGACATCACACACACACACACACACACACACACTCCTCCCATCATTCTGTGGCTTAGATTTTCTTGCTTGAATCAGTCAGAGAAACTGGTCTGTTTTGTACCTGTTCCCATCTGAAGGCAGCCCTCTTTAGGGAAGCTTTTAACGTCTGATGTTTTATTGTATTTTTAATATTTTGTTGGAAGCTGCCCAGAGTGGCTGGGGAAACCCAGCCAGATGGGCGGGGTATAGATAATAATAATAATAATAATAATAATAATAATAATAATAATAATAATGATGATGATGATGATGGTGGTGGTGGTGGTGGTGGTGGTGGTGGCTGACTAGAATTTAGATTGTGGGGAACCTTTGGTCCTCCAGATGTTGCTGAACTACAATTAGAAGTATAGAATCATAGAATTGTAGAGTTGGAAAAGAACCTGAGTGCTGCCTAGTCTAACCTCCCGCAATTCAGGAATCGTGGCCACAGCCATCCCTGGGTGGGCTTGAACCACCAACCTTCTGGTTAACAGCCAGATGCACTGACCCACTGCACCACAGTAGGTCTTGTTGGCTGGCTTGTGGGCGAACCAGAAGTGCCATTGCTGAGCGGTCAAAGAACCCCCACAGATTTCTGGCTACATTTTCCCTTAGAGCCATTAGTGATTTCCAGTTGCTGAAAGCAAAAGGTATGTTTCCCCACCAGCAGGAAAGTTAACACCATATAAATGAACATCCTTTCATTTAATCATTTTCATAATGGAAAAACACGTAGGAAAAAACATGGAGCCATTTAACAAATCACATGTTTATCTTGTCCTTCCTCCAAAATCTCAGGTGGCACTCATGGTTTGCACACACATACATTGCCCTTGCCTCTATCTTGTGCTCACAACAACCCTGTGACAAAGACTGGACCTGCAGAAAGTTTAACTGGCCCAAATTCACCCAATGGCCTTCATGGCTAAGCAAGGATTTGAACCCAGGTCTCCCCAGTGCAATCGATCTACGCCTTATGAGCCTGAACCTGAGATCAGGGGTTTTGATCAGCCCTGGCTAGAGGTGACTGAGGGCAAACAATGCCCAAGAAGCTCTAAACAGTGATGGCATTGGTTCACAGATTTAAGGACAGTAAATTTAACTTCCTTTTCAGAGCCAGCATGGTGTAGTGGTTAAGAGCGGTAGTCTCATAATCTGGGGAACCGGGTTCGCGTCCCCGCTCCTCCACATGCAGCTGCTGGGCAACCTTGAGCCAGTCACACTTCTCTGAAGTCTCTCAGCCCCACTCACTTCACAGAGTGTTTGATGTGGGGAGGAAGGGAAAGGAGAATGTTAGCCGCTTTGAGACTCCTTCAGGTAGTGATAAAGCGGGATATCAAATCCAAACTCTTCTTCTTCCTTTTCTCATCTTGGAATGTTGAGGTGCAGGGTTGATTCCTTTCTCCCAATTAATGCTTAGAATATATGTAAGACTATCTGTGTGCACCCTGGGAGTGTTGGGCACATAAGCTAGGAAACAGACAGAAGCCACAGCTCTACTGCACACGGGATACAGAATGCAATCTGTCGTATATACATGTTTCCAGAGTACAGTAACATTTAGTGGCAGTGTCTTCTCAGGGAGCTGGTAGGGGGAGACTCGCTCTTTCTCCACTTACTATACAACAAGACTGAAAGGCTCGTTATTAGAATATCTGAGAAACTGTGCCTCCCACTCCCACCCCAGAACAAAGCACCCTCATAAAACCAAGGAGTGATGATGGATCTTGGCAAGAGCCAGCTTCTCCCATCCTGGCTGACAAGAGATCCAAACTTGTTTTCAGCATTCAGCAGGCAGAAGATGGCAGGATGCATAAACAGCTGAGCCTGAATCACCTTAACAATGACATAGAACGTACAAAAGCAGCAAGCAAAATCTCAGGAGGGCTGAGGAAAACTGATTGTCAACGAGCACCATTAAAAACTACATATACACACACACTCAAGAGAGCAAGAAAGGCCTCAGCTTGAACCCTCCTGCACCCAAGAAATAGTCAAGGGGTGTCTCTTGGGAAACAGGTTGTCCCATCCAACTTTTGCTTTTACATCTATAAATGTATCTATAAATATTTCATTTGCTTCTTTGATATTCACACCAGAGCCGTTTCCTCAGCAAGTCACAAAGGAGGCGAAATGCTTCCAAGTGTTCCCCACCTGCAGATGGAGAGAATGGTAACATCTCTAGCTAGCAGGTCCCTTTCCTTTGATGTTTTGCTCCATTGCCATCCTCCTCGGTGACATCTCAGCCTAGCCAATGGCTCCCCTCCCGCTTTTGGAATGGCTTGCCTGTCACGCCGGAGCATTGGCTGTGCTAGTCCGAAAATCCACAGGGCAGCGCCTTCACAGTGGAGTTGGCTGTCAAAGTGATCAGTGAAGGTCACTCTCTGCCGCTCTGCACCTCCGCTCCGCTGGACAGAGGAAAAAGAAGGACAAAAACGAAGTTATCTTTGTGCTTCGTTGGTGCCAAACCGCATCACAAGTGCTGAGGGATCCTATGTTCGTTGTACCCTGTGAGAGGCAGAAGAAGAAGGTTCCCACAGGTTATTTTGTAGTTGAAACTCAAGTGAAAGCCATCATGCAAAATAATACCAGTAATACTCTTGTGGTCCCTTTGAGCCATAAGACTCCAAGGGACCAGCCCCCTGTGGGATTGCATAGAGCTGGTGTGAAGGTATAAATCAAACAGAGGAAGTGGAAGGCATCTTCAGAAGGATCATTGTGCAAGACGGTGTACATTGCGTAGTTATGTGACTGCAATGAGTGCACAAATGTTTTGCTTTTATCCGCATGGTTTTGTTTCTTTACGAAGTTTTGTATTAAGACTAAACAGATAAAATTCACATAAGGCTAAATGAGCAAAACATGACTACTACTACTTCTACTAACTATTTCCAGCATAATTCTTCCATGCGCAAGTAGTTACTGGATCACATTCCAAGTGAGCCAAATGTTACATGATAAGAGTCTTTCAGTGCACTTCTAATGATTTCCTAACAAAACAAAAACTAGTCTGCAACAAGAACATTTGAAATCTGAGAAAATATTTGGTCATATAACATTTGAACATATTAGAATAGCTACAAAAATGTAAGTATTACTACCAGGGAGTAAAATATAACCAAGTGAAGGAAAGCAAAATTACTTCACAGGGTCAGAAATTTGAGCGTGTAGAACATGCACATCCCCATTATAAATTGGGAAGAGGACCCCATCTTATAATCTAGATTTCTGATGGATTTTACCTTAGAAAACGCAATGCTAAGTTATTAGTGTACAGTAAAAATAAGAAAAAGAGGTGTGTGGGAGAAACATACCTTGTGAAACTTTTGTTGTTCATTTAGAGAACGTGAAAGAAACATAAAAAGAGAGAAAAGGAAAGACGTAACTATCAGGAATATTCAAAGCACATCAATAACGGAAAAACACAAGCAAGTAAAGTGATAAGCAATTAAACAGAAATTTACTACAATTAGGAATGGGTTTGCAAAACTATTGGAAGATTTCCCCCCAGCTCCATAAACTGGAAGAACTTACATTTGGTTTTTATGAATGAAGTAGTCTATGACAAAATTATAAATTTAAAAGCTTGTGCCTACTTCAAGCTAAGACAATAAGACTTGGTGCATGGAGCACAACTTTACTTAGCAGCACAACTATGTCATGCATGCATTTTAGTTAAGAAAAGTGGACATAAAACAGAAGGTACAGAAGAGCACTACACAAAGTTCACTTTTAAGACCTTGAGCCTATGTACACCTGATTGGAAGCAAGAGCAAAGTGATACACATTAGGGCAAAAAAACACAACTTCACATGTACAGTGATGGTATCTGAGCTGGCAGCAGGGGCACCATCTGGGGTGGCTATGGGGCGCCCCAGAATTTTTTCAAGAAATATTGGAGGTATGGTCGTGTTGACTTGCCCTCTCTGCTAGTACAGAAACTGCAAACTTCAGTGTGGTTTTTCTTCCCATTTGTAAACAGAGAACAATGACAGCAACACCACTTGGTGAAAAGGGCAAATAACTGAGAAGTGGAGGGTTGTATGTCACAGTATCCAACATGGTTTGAGTTGAAATCACAGAAAGCCTTGGGAAGAGAGGGTGCCTTAAATGGCAGGTGTTTCATCAAGCTGAACTTTAAGCCCCAATGCAGAGCTGCCTTTTCCCAGCTCTTGCACATTCTCTTAACATTAGGTCTACCTCTCAGACAGAAAGTGAAAACAAATGCATGTGGCTGGAAATTCACACAATGCATCATTTCTGGGTCTGTGCTTCTTCAGAAAGTTGGTGTGAGGTAGGTAGCAAGCTTCAATGCTCCTTCATTTCAGAAACTTCCTGCCAGTAGAAAGCTAGAATGTGCAAAAAAAGTAAGGTCATCTTTCTTGCTAGCTTTCCAGGGGCAGATAAAAAATTAAAAAGTCATTGAAACGTGTTATTCTCCTTCTGAAATGGTAGTGTAACAGGAAGACTTCATTGTGTGGTGCTTTCACACATGGACATCAGCATGTAGATCCACATTGCATGCTCCCTCATAGTGGATGCCATTGAAGGCATTTTCTGTGGCAGTTCCTAAACTGTGGAATTCCCTTCCTGAAGGTGCATCTGCTGCCTTCACTGTATAGCTTTCATCGTATCTCTTTATTCTGCCCCTTGACACCTGAAATACACATTTTTAGGACACACTTTGTTTTCTCTGATTGTAAATTACTTTAACAAGATTTGAATATTGTATTTTTATATTGCTGTACTCCACCATGGAGACCTTATTGTATAAAGTGAGTAAGAAGTCCTTTATTCTTATTTTTTCATTATTGTTAATAGAAACAATGAATGCTTGAATGCACAGAGGCATGGCAAAGCCCTTCATTTGCATGCCCTCTAGAGGCCTTCCACCTCCTGTCCAATGAAATGATCAAAATACTTAGAAAGAAGGCAGAAACTGGGTTCACTAATAGGCCAAATTTGTTTTCTGATCTGTTTCTTTCCAGCTGACATATACGAGTGATACAAAATGAACATTTTTCTTAAAAAGGGAAAAAGAAAGATACACGAGCTGCTTGCATACAGAAGGCTTAGTCAGGCACAGTTTTAGACAGATAATTGGTTCTATTAATTCATTGTGTCTCTTATCAAAAGTTGCTGTCCACCCACCTTCACACACGAAAGGGTGGCAGACCTGTGCTGCCGTGGCTCTCTGGAAGAACAAACGTGGGCATGGGCTTTTTGAAGCTCCGTACAGTCATAAAAATATAGCAGCCCTGTAATAGCTGTCAAGTTCAGAGACCTATGATTACTCTGGGGCTGAAAAGTGGACTGCAAGATTGCGAATTAACCTCTAATTACCACTCCCTAATGCAGGCGTAGCCATCACGGTTTCTAACCATCCTTTAAATCAGGAGTCTGCCACCCGTTAGCACCCAGCTGACACTCTAAATCAGTGTTTCCCAAAACTGGATCCCCAGCTATTTCTGGACTACAATTCCCATCATCCCTGACTGCTGGTCTTGCCAGCTAGGGATGATGGGAGCTGTAGTCCAAAAACACCTGGAGACCCAAGTTTGGGAAACCCTGCTCTAAATAGTGGGGAACTCTTCCCACTCAAAAATTCTGGCCCCACTTTGAGGTGGGTATGTCCCTCTCAAAAACAGTTCTGTGAAGCCTGATGTTGCACCCAACTGGGAGAGCAGAGTAGATAAAACCGTGCACCTTTTATCAAGGAGAAAGAAGAGTGGATGGGGCAAGGATGCAAACACTATATTTAGCCCTTGCAATCAGATCCCACCAACAGGACAAACCACAAGATAATAGCCTTAGCTTGTTGTTGCCAGATAGCAAAGCGGTGAACTTCCTCAAGCAGATGCCCATAAAAAGAATGAAAAAAGAGGCTATTGCAACTGTACTTACTGGCAAGAATGACCATGTCCATTCCCCAAAATATACTCATGATCCAGCCAACCATCACAATCGCTGTGAGGATCTGAATCAGAGCTGCTGCAATGTTCAACCAGAACACACAGCAGATGTGCCTGTCGGGGAGGTCGGTCCGAGCTCCACACAACACCGTGAAGGCAGACACAAACGTCCCTGTGGAAAGAAAGGGCATCAGTGAGGATGTGGAAGAAAGCAGGAGAAACAAAGCGAGAACATATCAAACCAGTACGTTTCCAGTACGTTTCCGAGCACAATTCAAAGTGTTGGTGCTGACCTTTAAAGCCCTAAACGGCCTCGGTCCAGTATACTTGAAGGAGCGTCTCCACCCCCATCATTCTGCCCGGACGCTGAGGTCCAGCGCCGAGGGCCTTCTGGCGGTTCCCTCATTGCGAGAAGCAAAGCTACAGGGAACCAGGCAGAGGGCCTTCTCGGTAGTGGCGCCCGCTCTGTGGAACGCCCTTCCAGCAGATGTCAAAGCGGTAAACAACTACCTGACATTCAGAAGACATCTTAAGGCAGCCCTGTTCAGGGAAGTTTTTAACGTGTGATATTTTACTGTATTTTTGGTTTTTATGGAAGCCGCCCAGAGTGGCTGGGGAGGCCCAGCCAGATGGGTGGGGTATAAATAATAAATTATTATTATTATAAACCAACTTCATTTCATTTCATTATTTCATTTACATACTGCTAGTTTATTTTATTTTATTTTTTAAAAACCCACCACAAACAGTGGTACATAAAATCGCTTCTCGGCCTTTTGGCTAAGATCAAGTGTGTGTAATAAAATCATACCATAAAAACTATATAGAATTGTAGAGTTGGAAGGGATCCCCAAGGGTTATTTAGTCCAACCCTCTGAAATGCAGGAATCTTAACCAGATCATTACATGACAGATGGCCATCTAGCCTCTGCTTATAAACCTCCAAGGAAGGTGATTCTGCAACCTCCTGAGGGAGTCCGTTCCACTGTCAGACAGCTCTCACTGTCAGAAAGTTATTCCTGATGTTTAGTTGGAATCCTCTTTCTTGTAACGAAGCCATTGTTTTGGGTCCTACCCTTCAGAGCAGGAGAAAGCAAACTTGCTCCATCTTCCATGTGACAACCCTTTAGATATTTGAAGATGGCTATCCTATCCCCTCTTTTCCAGGCCAAACATATCTAACCCCCTTAACTGTTCCCCATAAGACTTGGTTTCCAGACCCCTGATCAGCTTGGCTCTCCTCCTCTACCAGGGAAGGCTGGCGGGTACAGGGAATGGAAAACTCTTTTGCAGGTAAAACTGAATCCCCAAATGTGTTTGATCATGTTAATAAAACCCAGAGCTCTGTAGCTGGGTTATATGAAGAATTCTTTGTCACTTGGTCACAATCAATTTTAATGGTAAACTCTTCACAAAGGTTTACTTACAGGTAGGTAGCTGTGTTGGTCTGCCGTAGTCGAAATAAAATTTTAAAATTCCTTCCAGTAGCACCTTAGAGACCAACTAAGGGTAAGTTTGTTATTGGTATGAGCTTTTGTGTGCATGCACACTTATCTGAAGAAGTATCTGAAGAAGTGTGCAAGCACACAAAAGCTCATACCAATAAAAAACTTAGTTGGTCTCTAAGGTGCTACTGGAAGGAATTTTTTTATTTTGTTCCTTCACAAAGGTTAATACTGTGCCCGTAGAAGATACATTTTATAGGAACATGTTTTTGATAGGGTACATTTGATACAAGTGGTACAAAACATACAATAGTTTTTTTAAAAAAAACAACCCTGAAGGAATTGTTGGGAGCACTTTAAACTTCTGGGGAAAGAAAATGGAAAAGTAGAATCAATGGACTGGAAGGGACACCCCTGCCTCCATAAATTTCAGCCATGGCAAACCCATCAAATCCGCAGTCTACTGATAACATGAATATCTAAACATACACAACATTAGGGTGAAGAGATGGACTAATCTAGCGCCTTAGGTTCTTTATTGCTGCTATGACTTTTGGTTATTGTTGTTTTAATTCAACTGTCCTGGAAAAATAGTATCAGAGGAGGCTCCAATCTTCTATGCTCATTTCCTAATATAGCAGAGAGGCAGGTGGGTGATCAGGCAGAGGTGAAAGCAGTGTTGGATGTGAAGCTTCAAGCACTTTAATTTTGGGGGAGGTGGATGCTCGTCTCCCAGGCCTCTTGAGAAAGACAACCTACCTAAGAACTCCCACCAGTGAGAGGGGGGAAATTGTGCCATCCGTGCCCATTTAAAAAATCTCAAACCTTTTGCAAACTCAAATTAAGTTGCTTTCTTCTATTGTATAATATCTCAAGACACTCCCCCCCCTCTTTTCCTGCTGTTGCCTTTATTTCCAACTCCCACTTTCTCCAAACTCTCCTCAAGCTAGTTTAGAAGCACTGCGGAGAAAAAGAGTGGGTGGGAGCTGCTGAGGTCGAAGAAAGCAACTCTATATTGAAGCTGGAAGGTGGTAGTGGGAAGAAAAGATGGGGAGACTCTTCTTTTAATGAGACAATATCCTTGAGGGCTTCATTTTCACAAGACCGAACAGCTGTAGAAGCCCAAGGGTGAGATGATGCATTTTATAAGCAGAGCCTGCTTGTAGGCGGGGGGTGGGGGGTGGGGGGAGGAAGAAATTCAATTCACTTAATATTTAAATATGAATTTACTTAATTTGCACTTCCTGAAACAATAAGTGAATCAAAACACAGCCATTCTTTGAATTCCACCCATCTCCCAATTTTGCAGTGCAGTTCTCCAGACACATGTGTACAAAAAAAACTAGGGTAAAGTGTACATAAAAATGTGTGTTTTACCAGAATATACATATGAATGTGTTAATTGTCAAAATCGTTTTGCAAAATTAGGCAAACTTGCACACAAACATGTATATAAGGGGAAATGTGCACTAAAATGCAGGTGAATTTTCATGAGAAAAACAACAAAAAGCAGAATTTTTAAAGGCAGAATCAGGAATTCAAGACGACCAAGCTGCTTTAAACTGTGCCCCTAAATGACCATGTGTGCAGCCTGGGAGTTTATAAGTGTGTGGTGTCATATTGTGTTTTTACTACTTTTTGCTGGGAGCCGCCCAAAGTGGCTGGGGCAACCCACTCAGATGGGCAGCATATAAATTATTTACAACAACAACAACAATACTTAAAATTCAGTGATCAGTGAGTGAAGTCAGAGTTGGGCTTGGTAAGTGAATTGTTTGGACATCAGGCAATAGGAAACACTGGGGTCCTAAGGAGCTAAACCCCCCCCCCCTTTGCGCTTTAGTGCACTTTCCTTGCTTTCATTTTATTTTCAAGTCCTTGAAATCTCCATAGCTTGCTCCTTTTCTTCTATCAACAAGGACTCATCTTTCCTGTGGTGGGCTCATCTGTGACCAGGTAGTTCCTAGAAGTTATTTTTTTGCACAATACTACACAGTAAGTATGGGTGGGTTAAAGAACCCCACCACCACCACCAAAAGGCAAATGTGAAAACTTTGCATGGAGGCTTAGCCATGTGTCTCATGCTGTGGATAAACCAGAAGAGTTGCTGAATAAGTGTTATATTGCAGAAGGCATGGTTCATAGTTTTTCTCATGCCCCCCACAGCAGTCATTTTGTGACTGATGCCCACAGCACTCAATCAAAATTTGAGATATACTGTACCTACTGGCCCAAAAATATTGTATAGAAATTGTATAGAAATTCAGTCTTAAAAAATGTGTCCCATTATTACCAACCTCATAAACAAACATCTGTTTATACCTTGGAGTGGGGGAAGGGGAAAAAAGTCATGGGGAAGTTTAAAAAGATTCATGTTCTTGTTTGGTTCCAGTTAGGCAACATACTACTTCACAAATTGAGAGGTTATACCTTTGGAAAAAGAGGTAAATGAGATGCAAAATGCAACACCTAATTGCTAACATAGAGGTAGGTGTTACTGAATGACTCAGCCACTGGCAGTGAGCCAACTCTCTGGTTCTTTGACCCAGTGCTGCAGTTTCTACTTGATACCATGTTTGGTTATATTGCTGTTCTAAATGTTCGTGTTCTTACTTCCCCACACGGTCACGGCAGGCTAGAATGACAAGAGCTGCTGCAGACTCTTCTGAAAGGCTTCACTCATATAAATAAATGTTCGTTCCCCTCACCTCCACAAATCACAGAGAAGGAAAAGTGATCTTCCACGAGTGTCGCCCTTACACAGCTCATGTAAGTAGACTCCCTCCCAAGAGGAGTTATTTTCTTGGGTATGTTGGCTCCAGCTCTAATGAACTTTTCAGACACCAGCACTTCAAATGTTATTCTTAGCAGTATACTAACGTTAGCTGATCCAGAGCCAAGCAGGGCATTCTCTCATTCCCACATAACGCTTGAGAGTAGACCTGCAAATGTTTTAGCACTAAAAAAACATAGCTTCATAAGCATACACACACACACTTGTGTGGTACAGATGAGCCACACTTAGCCTCTGAAGAAGTAATCTTTCAAAAGGTTGGACTCACCCACGTTTACTGTGTAATATTGTGCAAAAAAATAACTTCTAGGAATTACCTGATCACTGATGAGCCCACCCCAAGATAGATTCTTTCAACTGTCAGCTGTGATGATATGGTAAGGGCCCCTTAAGATGACCTGTTTATTGAACATTCATCCCTATTTGCTTGCAGAAAGCTTGTGCAGAGGTTATATACAATGCCCGTTCTCTGAGCACTTGTTCCTATTTGTTTGCAGGGAGGTTATACAACAGGGAGCATTCATCTAGATTTGTGTACACGGGGGTTGTTTGGCTTTCCATCAACTGATTGTTTCCCCATCACATCCAGAATTCTGTTCCTGGGGTGGCTAACCTAATATTTCCAAGAGCTGGACACGAGTGCAACCCCCCAGCAAGTGGTACTCAGAGGCACACTAGTCAGAGTAGCCATATTGCCTTCCGTAGATATAGTACATATTGTCTCTGATACTGGAGGCAACATGGCTGTCATGACTAGAAGTAATTGATAGCCTTATTTCCTATCAATTTGGCTAATCCTCTACATCTTGTGGTAGCAAGATGTATGTGCAGTGTGAAGCCACATTTACTTTTGTCTGTCCTGAATTGCCTCAGTATTATTATTGTTTTTATTAACTTACCATATAGGAACATTCCCTATATTTGCTGTTTCCTGGCTGAAAAAGGATGTCCTAATAACTATCACTGCACTGACAGACAGATCTCTCAGGTATTATCTACAGTGGTACCTCCGGTTACGAACTTAATTCGTTCCGGAGGTCCGTTCTTAACCTGAAACCGTTCTTAACCTGAGGCGCACTTTCGCTAATGGGGCCTCCCGCTGCTGCTGCTGCCACACCGCCGCCGCGCAACTTCCACTCGCATCCCAGGGCAAAGTTTGCTTCCAGGAGACCTACTTCCGGGTTAGTGGAGCTTGTTACCCAAAGCGTTCGTAAAGAGTGCGGTACATAACACGAGGTTCCACTGTACTGTGAGGCACTGACAGAGACACTCCAAAACTGACCGTGCTCTTGACTGAAAGTAGTCTATCTGGTGGCTGAAGGTTATTTGCAACAGTTAACTCCTCTTGATTGGTCCAAGGTTTGTACTCCAAACTATCAGTCAAGGGCTCAACTGGAGTTTGCTCTTTTCAGGGATTGCTTTCAAATCACTTAGGAGGCCTTCATAAATGGCATAGGGATGTGCATAAGGAAAGCACATCACAAACTGAGTTAAAACATTAATAGCTCAGTCAGCAGAGCATGCGACTCTTAATTTCAGGGCCATGGGTTCAAGCCCTGCATTGGGCAAAAGATTCCTGCATTGCAGGGGGTTGTAATAATGACCATGGTGGTCCCCTCCGACTCTACAATTCTATGATTCTATTATCTCTAAGAATCAGTGCCATAAGAAATGCAGATAAAAAGAAATTATTAAGTGAAGTGGAAAGTGGGGAGGGACCCAAGAAGAAAAAAGTACCCGAAAAGATGTGATGGATTCCAGGTGTTGATACTAAAACCTCTTTCCGGGGGTTTGTTTGATATAAATCTAGGTGTCTTTCTTAAAACAAAATCAGTCAAAAGTAAACAGAGAACAGTGGGGTTTTTTTTGGGAATGGAGCCGTACCCTGTGCCTCATTGTCTCCTCACACACAAGCAGCCTTGAGCACTTTTAAAAATAAATATGTAATGTAAAGGTGAAAGAGAAATGCTAGAAAGAATTAAAATAAATAACCCAAAGTTTGAATGAAGATTTCAGAATTTATGCTTCTGCTGGCTTCATCCCTATGTCCCTTCAAAAAGCAAATACAGTGGTGCCTCGCAAGACGAAAAGAATCCGTTCTGTGATTCTCTTCGTCTAGCGGTTTTTTCGTCTTGCAAAGCAAGCCCATTGACGGATTAGCGGATTAGCGCTATTAGCGGCTTTTAGCGGCTTATCGGATCAGCTGATAAGCGGCTTAGCGGCTTAGAAAGGGGGGGGAGGAAAAAAAACCCGCAGGAACTCGCAAGACATTTTCGTCTTGCGAAGCAAGCCCATAGGAGATTCGTTTTGCGAAGCACCTCCAAAATGGAAAACTCTTTCGTCTAGCGAGTTTTCCGTCTTGCGAGGCATTCGTCTTGCGGGGCACCACTGTATTGATATTGAGTTATTTTGAATTCCCTGTTAATGTAAGTTGTATAGCAGAAGCCTTTACACTAAATGTCAGAACTGAACATACTGAATACAGGCACACACCCACCCACCCACTTATGTGTGATTGACTTGCGCAATGATCATGTATATGTGTGGCACTGGGGAATGAATGAATGAATGAATGAATGAACGAATGAATGAAACCAAACCAGGAAATAGCAGGAGAGTGCTGGAGAGCCCTTGTGGCTCACGAGGACACCCTCCGCAGATCCCCAAGAGGATTTTGGTGAGAGCGGAGGAAGCCTCAAAGACACCAAAGGCACAGCGGGCCTTTGTTTAGGCTGCTCAGCCTCCCTGACCAGCAGCTGATGCACAGGATAGCGCAGCAGCAGCAGCCACTGCTTTTCAGCATGACCTCCGGCATCCAGCCTGCCCCAGAGCTTCAACTCTAGTTGAAGAGAGAGTTGTAAGGAGCGAGAGAGAGTAGGAGAGCAGGAAAAGAATGAGCATCTAAATAGTCCTGGAGTCAGCAAATTATCCATTCCTGAAAGAAAATGGCATGAAGAGAGATAGTTCTTTGTTGTTGCTGTGGTGGCGATCCATCTGTGTAGAGCGACAATGGAATGCACCTCCAGGGGTGAAGTCAAACTGCTGGACTAACAGCACTGAAGTGACCTCCCCGGGGCACAAGACTAGGCAGTGTGTATAGAGGTCCTGGGCAGCCCAGACAACAACACCCCGCCGCAAACCCAGAAGTGAGTGTTCCAGTTTGCAAACGTTCTTTGGAACCCCAACGTCTGACGCGGCTTCCGCTGCTTCTGATTGGCTGCGGGAGCTTCCTGCAGCCAATCGGAAGCTGTGCCTTGGTTTCCAAATGTTTTGGAAGTCTAATGGACTTCCAGAACAGATTCCATTCGACTTCCAAGGTACCACTGTACTTTTGTTCAGGAGGCTACAGTCCAGCCATGCAAAAAACCCCAAATACAAACCAGAGGTTTATATACGCAGCTGGGTAAGTAAAATACATTATGACAATGCAAGGGCACATGATGACAGGAAAAAGCACTTGAGCAAGGTGTGGGGCAGGGCCAATGTGAGCTGTCCTAGAGGAGGGCTGCTGCTGGGACAGAGCCCCAAGGGCCAGATAGAAAAGTCTGGAGGGCCACATTCAGCCCCCAGCCTTGAGGTACCTCACCCCCCATGGCAGTGATATCTAGATGCAATTCTTGATCTTAAAACCTTACTATGTTCTGAGTTTCTTCACATGAGATAAATCCCAAATCCATGTGGTGGGAGAATTCCAAGTCCTAAAACAAGTACAACCAAGAACTTCCGGCCAAAATATGCCACCTGGTGACTCTTTCTTTTTTCTATGTTAGCAAGGGAAAACATGGGTTAAAAGGAAAACAACAAAGATGTGGGTATTAGGCACAGCCATGGACTTTTAGAGAACCTGCATCAGTTTGTTGTTAAAGCAAAGCTTCTTCTCCCAAACGTCAATAGCCCAGCTGGCAGCAACAATGAAACACAGAAGAATTAATGATAGGAGATCCATTTCCAGAGCATGTAATCTAAAAGGATAGTTCCTGTATCTGCTTTTCTGCATGATAGCAATGCCTTCCCTGCAGCCCCTTTGTGGTTATTATCAGCCATCTAAATGTCTCTGTTTCATGAAACTAACAGCCCAGATGACATTCTATGGCTTATAGCCCATCACAGCCATCAGATCCCAAAATGTCTGTCCTATTACAATTCACTGCTGATAAAGGAGCTTGTTTCTATTTTCTCCCTTTTTATAGCCCACAGACCTCAATCGTTTTCTACTGACAGACATCCCACTGCTCTGATTATGAGCACACTGTTTTACAGTTTTGCTCTAATAGCCTACTTGCTTTAAAAACAACCACACTTACATGCCCCCTTCCATTTAATAATGCTCAAAGCTGCTTCCAAAAATAAAGTAGGAGCCATTTTAAAAAACCCTTCCAAAAATGTTAACAAAAAAAATAGCAGAGCCAGTAAAAAAAAAATTGCCAGCAACATTAATATTTAATTTATTATTTGAAATATTTACAGGCCGCCTTTCAGAACTGAACTGTCTCAAGGTATAACTGGATGGCATGCTGGAAGGACTGGGGAAATCAAAAAGCATTCACCTGGCACTGTAGGAACATCAAGTTTGGCACCAGTCAAGCCTCCCTAGGGAGGCATTCTGCATTCAGAGCAGCGCAATTGAAAAGGCCGTCTCCCCAGTGCTGCCCTGTCTAATGTCAGAAGATGGGAAGACTCAGAGGCTTCCAATGAAGATCTTTGCATCTAGGTTCATGCGGGTAAAGGCAGTCCTAGAAATACTTTATAGATAAGCACTTTAAATGAGGCTTTTTCAATGCACTGGACAACCAGCGCAATGCCCCAACCCACCCTGGCTGGGAAAAAGTCAACTCACTAATATAAAGAATATTAATACACACTTTAGTTTCATACACACAGGGTGTGACCTATGCTTCCACGGTGCTAGCTTACATTTATTTTTAATTTGTGCAGCAATCTACTTTTGTGTGGACCTTCGATGACCTTCTACATCCCCCATGAAACTTCTCAATATTTTTATATCTTAGATTCTCTGTCCCCAATATTGGTTTTCATCTTTTACAGGGAAGAGTCAGGAAAAAAAGGTGGGCAGATGCATTCTGCTCTTGAACAACTCACCTCTGGACTTTTGATTCCTAAGAAGTATGAGTAGATGCATTATTTTAAGGTTGCTATATTTGACAAAGTGAAAATCTGAATGCAAAAGTTGTTGGTTTTTTTTGCAAAATCGCAAAAAACCTGACTTTTAGAGCTATTTTAAATTAAAATCTGCAAAAACGGCACTGCTGACATGGGTTGCCATATGTCTGGATTTCCCCTGGACATTTTTGTCGCTTTCTGTCCAGACAATGCTTCCGACTGCAGTATTCTGAGCATGTCCGGAAAATTCTGGATGTATGGCAACCCTGATGGCCATACAGATCAGAAAGACTTGGAAGTGAACAGCCTCAGACTTAGTGACTAAGCCTAGGAGATCAACTTTTAGAGATGAAAATCTCAGTGCATTATCTGGGTCACATCAGTTTGATTCTGCAAGATACTAGGAACTGTAGTCCCAGTCGTTCAAAACTGTAAAGCATTCATTTATGTTATCAGTACTGGAGTTCCACTGATCTTATAAAGGCTTTTATTTTATGCAAGTACTTTTTAAAAAGTGAGAGTTAATTTCTAAGGTAAAAGGGCATTGGAAAAGGGCATTCTTAGAAAAGGATACAGGATCAACATTAAAGTGTAAATTTAAGAAATTGCTCAAGGGCAGAACTTTATATCTTGGCAAACACATGGTGTGTTTGCAGAAATGTCATGTGAACTGGGGATGGGTGCTTGCAAGAGAAGATGCTTAATCGTTTCTACACCAGGAAGTCTTTCCTGCAAATAACCCCCAGCCTCAAGAATCAGCAACACAAAAAATAAGGTTGTAATTCCTTTGTTTCTTCCTATGAAGGATCTGCTTTAAGGTTGCCTGAATTAATTACTGACTGTGAAATACCCTATAGGACACTCAAAGATTCCATCTTGCCTACAAAGCTTCCCCTCCACCCCTAAACCAAAAACCTATATATGCAATCTTTATAGGAGATCTATCCTGTGCACTGAGAACCATTTTTCTCCTAGCTATTCCAGTATGTACCCCATTCCCCCTACACACTACACTGGAAGCTCAGAAATTATGGAACCTACACAAACATTATCTTAGAAAAACCCACCTATGCATTGTTTTTATATTGTGCCTAAAACATACTAGAAGCTTTACAACTTTAGGATCCTGCCCAGGCCACTTGAAAGGCAAGTCATTTAGTAAAACATGAGACTAAGAAAAAATATTAATGTACAAAAATGCACCGACACATACATACACACATGGGTAAAGTATATGCTTGCTTGTTAGGCAGCCCAGTCTAGAACTAATCCAGGCAACATATTCCAATATAAACAAACAAAAAAAGGACAACCCATTCTAGGGGATTGTCATGAAATGAATATTTCCTATTAGGGTTAAGGAAACTCAAGCAAAATAGAGGGGGCAGATATTTATCAGTTGTTTTCTTTATTTAAAGCCAGAGGTCATTATAAGCCTGACCGTTATCAGCAGCACCAGACAAACTGTACATATTCATAAATATATCTGGCTTGACTTCCTGGAAGAATTTCAACACTGAATGGAAACTGATTAATGAAAAAATTAAGATATGCTTCGGAATCTGTCAGGGAACTGACATCAGAGCGAGAGGTGAAGGGGAGGCTCTCTGATGGTGCGGGAGAAGGACCCAGCAGCAGGGGGAGAAACAGCCCAGTAGAGGGGGAAGCAATTCAGCGTGACACCAGGGATAGAGGGGGGCTGATGGGGGAATCGGAGAGAGGGCTCCAGGATTCTTCACTGGACATCAGTGGGGAGAGCCCAGGTCCTCCGCTGCCCACGCCCTCCCTGCGCAGGAGGCTCCCGCGCAGTGAGAGAAGGCAGAGACTGGGCGTCAAACAACTTTTATGCTGGAAGAGGTTCAAGAAACGCCCACTGACGGATTCTGCCAGTGATTGAGGCAGCCACTATGAGAAGGGGCTGCGCAGTCAGAAAGGTTTAACAAGGCAAATTAGCCTAGAGAGGCACCAGTTTACGCATGAGTAACTCATACCTATTACAGGATCCATTGTTGGGCATGCTAAAAAGAAGGATAGAATCACAGCTATAGGAATGTTCCATTTGTATGAACATTTAACAGTATACAACTGTTTAGCGGTCAAAACAAAATGTCTGGAATAGAAATTCATCTTGCAGGATGCAGACTGAAATACAGATATACAACTTTCATGTACCTGGTTTACCTTCCTTTCATTTGAATGGTATATGCCTGGGGGTTTTTTTGCATAACCCAGAGCAAATGCGTTTTAATATTTGATATCACTTCTCATTCATTAACCTCTTCATTATCTAAAATATGAAAATTAGACTTACGTCAAAGTTACCAAAAGTAAATCCAATTGGCCAGACTGCCCATAGTGCAGCTATACTATGATGTCACTGAGGACAAATTATTACAGTGGTACCTCGGGTTAAGTACTTTATTCGTTCCGGAGGTCCGTTCTTAACCTGAAACTGTTCTTAACCTGAGGTACCACTTTAGCTAATGGGGCCTCCTGCTGCCACCGTGCCGCTGAAGCATAATTTCTGTTCTCATCCTGAAGCAAAGTTCTTAGCCTGAGGTAATATTTCTGGGTTAGCGGAGTCTGTAACCTGAAGCGTATGCAACCCGAGGTACCACTGTAGTATTATTATTATTATTATTATTATTATTATTATTATTATACCCCGCCCATCTGGCTGGGTGGCTTGCAGCATATCTAAAACATAGTAAAATATCAAACATTTTAAAAACTTCCCAGTACAGGGCTGCCTTCAGATGTCTTCTAAAAGTTATGTAGACTAATAACCCTCCCACAGTCCCTCATGTCCAAGTATGGGAGGAAGAACAGAAGGAATGCATTCCCAAAGCCCAAGCAACTGGGCTGGTGCTCCCTGCCATGCTAGATTATAGAGGCAGTTTCACCGCCTACTCTAGTCACACATAGTTATCAACCAGTGACAAGTTGGATGAAATGAGGATGCACATCCCATTGAAAGAAACACAGTGCAGATGACCAACTTTCATTTTGATTCAGTTAGTCAACTAAGTACAACTAAATAAGGTGAAGGAGAATCCGCTTAGTTGCATCAACGATGGGGACACATTCCACCTTCTCTACCCTTAGACACCTGCCACTCCACAATTTGTTTTGCACCCTTTCCAAAAAGAATGTGTGAAGTCACCATAAAAAGGGACACATTTCACAGGGAGACTGAGAAAAAGGCGTGGCATGCACTCCCATTTTGGCTCAGATCTACACACATAGATGTGAAAGGTTAGGCAGCATCAGAAAGGATGTGGCTACAAATACCAAGGGTAACATGTGAATCTGGCTATTTTCCTAAATACTTTGCAACTTGAATATTATTATTATTATTATTATTATTATTATTATTAGTGCTTTTTTCTGGGGGTACGCCTACCCCTAAACATTTTGTGAATCTAAGTTTGGCCTCAATGAGGGGCGGTATTTAAATGTGAGTAGGAAAATGAGAGTATCCCTAAACATATATATATATATATTTTAGAAAAAAAGCACTGATGATTATTATTAATTTATTACCTGCCCTTCACTCTAAGGTTCCAGGGTGGGTGAGGGGGTTGGAATTGTTCTGCAGTTGCTCTAGGGCTGAATGTAAATATCAAATAACCATGGCGCTGAAGTTAATTCAACTGCATTTTTTTATTGTTCTGTGAATAGAATGGGATATTTTCTTCCCATCTGACCACAACCACACACACACAAACACACCAAGTAGACTTCTACTTGTTATATTAGATGCAGCATTGTATCCCTGCATTGTAAAATTCTACACACATGCTGACGAGTATTTTTAGCCGTATCTGCTACAGAGATTGATCTGATAGCAAAAGCTGTCATTCAAAAGATTATTTTTTTTAATCCCTAAATGTAGCTCTGAAATGTTACCTTAATTTTAATGCACATTATGTTCTACAGAAAAATCTGCCTGTTCCAAGTAAAGTTCATAGATACACCAGTGCTACTAGGACAATTTCACCAATAAAAGTGTCTTGGCTTTGGTACAGACTAGAACACACTCAGATTTCATACTTTCAAGGGCTAAAATGGAAAATTGTGTTACAGCTTGCCTAGGGTGTTGCTGGGTACTTAAGGCCAACAACACAAAGTTTAGGCCAACAACACAAAGTTTCATAGAATTTGTATGTGCTAATTTATATGTATAGACCTCTAGGAAATCAAGATTGCGGGCTGCCATGGTCTCAGCAGTTTTGTGTTTTCCAGTACACCCAGGCTTTTAAACAAAGCTTTAAAAAATAAACATTTCCAAACACAGGGGGAAGGGCCAGACACTCAAAGTGTACCACAAAAGAACTAAGAATTAATCATGAGCCACCCCCTACAAACGCCCCTGCAACTTTCCTTGGGGTTTATTCACACTTACCTGTCCTCTGCTCTTTCCATGCAGAGGTCTGCATCTTAACGCTCCATGTCCGAGCATGAGGTCCCCCGCCCCAATCTTTCCCTACAAACCCAATTTTTAAAGCTTAATTGGATCAAATGTCAGTTCGGATTAGCATCAAAGATGCCTGCCTAACCTCTGCTGGAAGAATGTTTGAAAACATGGGACTGAAGACACTAAATTTTAGTTGATGTCAGTGGGGCTTCAGAGACAAAGAGGACAAAGAACAGCACTCAAGGGCTAGTCCACTCAAGGAAACACTTACCAATAGCTCAACACCCACTTCTTAATTCCTGGACCTTTCCTTCTGTATTCATAGCATACACCAGAGAACAGCTGGTGTGCAGAGCAACCAATTAGGAAGAACCATGAAATTATACATCACTAAACTAATGCACAACTTCTATCATACCTGACCATGTCATTTTAGCTGGAGCTGATGGGAGCTGTAGTTCACAACATCTGGAGGGCACCAACCTGGATATCTCTGGTTTAGTGCTTCAGGCACAAGCTGGAACAATGCCTCGGCCTCAAGGACTTTGCTAGTGTTTGGTTTCACTTTCAAAGAATCCCAAATAGTTGTCACCAGAGATCATGCTTTATCAGAGTTAAATAAGCCAGATTCCAGATTTAGAAGCCATGTTTTGAAGTTGTCTTGCTTAAAAACGGTGGTTTATTACAAAATCGGGTCAATCTCTGGTTTGTATGTAGCAAGCCAGGAATAAATCTAAATGCTAGCAAAGTGCTTCTCCTGGCCACACAGGAATAATAAAAATATAATAATAACTTATTATTTATACCCCGCCCATCTGGCTGGGTTTCCCCAGCCACTCTGGGCGGCTTCCAACAGAATTAAAATACAATAGTCTATTAAACATTAAAAGCTTCCCTAAACAGGGCTGCCTTCAGATGTCTTCTAAAAGCCTGGTAGTTGTTTTTCTCTTTGACATCTGGTGGGAGGGTGTTCCACAAGGTGGGTGCCACTACTGAGAAGGCCCTCTGCCTGGTTCCCTGTAACTTGGCTTCTCGCAGTGAGGGAACCACCAGAAGGCCCTCAGCACTGGACCTCAGTGTCCAGGCAGAACGGTGTGGGTGGAGACGCTCCTTCAGGTATACTCAGACTGAAGATGAGATAGGAGTGCACAAACCCAGTGCTTCACTCAAAATTGTTGCAGCTTGAACACATAGCACTGAACTAGGGTTTAGTGTTACATGAGAATCTACAGTTTTAAATAGTAAAGGTTGTGTCCATTATCTACTGCTTCAACGGTCTCAGGTAGGAGCAGTTTGAATGATAATTATTGTAACATTTTAAAGATTTGTACCCCACCCTTCAAAGTCCTTAATTCCCTTCGAAAAAAAGATAAAGTTTTGCTTGCCAAATGCTGTGGATTATTAGCAACCAGTGTACACAGCTATTTATAATGTTTGGACTTTTCTGTATCTAAATTCAGAAACCTCTGTAGCAATGTATTTTCCCCTGATCTCCTACAGCCAGATGAAGGTAGTTTGTGACCCCCTTTGCAGCCTAAAAGAAGAACTGTAACCTGGCTAGAAACTCATATCAGTGTCTACAAGGCAAGTGGATTGTAAACCTTTTATATCAGCTAAGTTGGGGGCCCTTCTGTCAGTTTCCTCCACTCACAGCCCACAAATAGGTATATTTTTGCATGCAGTTTTGACAAATGTGTACATTTCTGCAAGCAATTTCCCCTAATATAATGCATTTCTATGCTATTTTCCACTAATAGGTTCATTTTTTGATCATGTTAACTGGATATATGCATTTTTCTGAACAATGGTTAGTCGGAGAACTGCACTGCAAAATTCGAGTGTCACTTTGGAAGAATGGTTGCATTTCAGCTCTCACATTGCTTTGGAAAGTTCAGATTTGAGAAATTCGCCTTTAAATATGAGCTGAATTGAATTTCTCCCACAGCCCTACCTCCCACAGAGTTTGCAACTCAATTCACATTTCGTACATCCCTTCACCGTACACTTGCAATAGCTGCAGTGAAACGTGAACAGCGCTGCAAACGAGGAGCTCTCTACTTGGTTTCCACAAATCAATCCTAACCCTTGCCCTTTGATAGCTGGCCTTCTTCAATCACTGTTATGCAACTATAACCATTAACACAGGTGATAATATAATAGTTGTGCAACACCTGAGCTGTAAGATCTTCACAGCACTGTTCTCTACTTTTGTATCAAGATCTATCTCTTCTCATGGCCTTCTCTCTTCAAGCCCCACCACCCTCAGCTGTCTGAAGCTCTCCTTGTTCTCAAATGACTCCACACTTTCATTTGGAAAAATTATGTGATGCCTTCTCTTGCTTCTTTTAACTCCCTCCTCAAAGCTTATGCCTTCCATGAAGCCATAACGCAAACCCCTAATACCTACACCCTGTAATTGTGATTATATATGTATTAACTGAAATAAACACACAGCCTTCTGTGTGTTTGCTTCCCATTTTGTATTGTGTCTGTCAGTTTGCATGCTGTTATTTTAGCTTATAAACTGCCTTGAACACATTGGCAGAACAGTGCTATATATGTTTATTTTTTCCCAATGTATATCCCGCCTTTCCTCCAAGGAGCTCAAAGTGGTGCACTTGGTTCTCCCCCAGATAAATGAATGCATCAAAAAGAATATTCGCCAGTGGCAGTTCCAGTCTTGAGGCACAAATGTATAGCACAAACAGAAGCTGTAGGCTCTTTGCACCACTGCAAGCCAACTTCGGTGTGAGGTGGGCAGCAGCACGGAAGCTGCTGTTCATGGAGAAGGAGTTGAACGGCTTGCAGTCAATAAATAAGAAGAAGTGCCAACTGGGGCAGTTCAATGCAGAACGTAAGAAAAGCCCTGTGTGATCGGGCCAAATATGCATCTAGCACAGCTTCCAGTTTTTACAGTGGCCAAGCAGATGCCTATGGGAAGCCCATAAGCAGAACTCTTCCCACATGGGCTCCCCAGAAACTGATGTTCAGAGGCATATGGCCTTTGGCAACGGAGGTATATAATACAGCCTTCATGGCTAGTAGCCATAATGGTTGTGTGAACTGGCTTTCAGCTGCCTATTAACAAGTAATACTCCTGTCTTCTCTGCATTGGCAGAGCCTGTCAAAGATTCTCACAATTCCTTGTACCCAACCAGCTTTTTCCCTAGCCTCTTTCCCTTCGCTTTATTCTTCAGGGCAGCTTTTTTACAACGTTGGCATCATTCACAAGGATTAGATGCGAACCGTTGCTAGGGAACGAGTCCCAACTGTGCCTTTAAAACTCAAATTTTAAACATTGCGTTTAAAATTATTACTTTTTTTCCCTCCAGTAAAATGCTTTGTGTGTGCACATTTATCTAAGCTTCATTTTTATTCTCACTAGACAGGCTGAAGGTTGCATTGACTTTGCAGCCAAGGGCCTGCTATTACTTGGGCTATCTGCGTGTTGCTGTGCACACCAATGTCACACACAGCACAGGAACAGCCACCAGAATTATAATTAGGGAGGGGGGGAATATTACCCCAACCCCATAATGCTCCATTTGCCTATTCAGTAGGATTCTTGTACAGGTTAAGGAGAATAAAGATTATCTTGAGAGCTTTTTTCTTCTTCTTTATCCCAATCTTCCCCTTTCTTTTTGCAAAAGCATGATGTTCTTTGATCCTCTTCCAGGGCTAAACTGTTATGACAATAGGAAGCAGATCTAGAGAGCCAGTGGGGTTGGAGTGTTGGACGAAGACCTGGTAGACCAGGATTCAAATCTCCACTCAGCCATGAAGCTCACGGGGTAACCTTGGGACAGTCTCTCACTCCCAGCCTAACCTACCCTCCTTGCAGAGTTCTTGTGAAGATAAAATGGGGAGAAAGAGAAAACTTGTGCACACTTTGAGCTCCCTGGAGGAAAGGTGGGATTCAAAGGCAATAAATAAAAAATAAATCTACCAGGGTTTTTGACCTGACAGCCTAGAAACTGGGTCCACGCTCATAAACAAGCAGGGCAGGGATGGAAGGAGTCAAGCAAGGCTCCCCTTTCCTTACTTGCTTATGGGTTGCTGTCAATTAAAGCCCAAAACAGGCTGTTTTCATTTAAAGCCATTAGAAATATGGACACATTACCAATGCTGTTTGTTACATATCAGACGACACAGCGATTCTTCAAACAGCTCTTGTTTATTCACAGGCCAGAACAGAACTGAAGGGTTCAGCCAGCCTGCTTATATAGAGCTCCACTACAACGCAACTGTAACAACTTGCTGTAACTATCCAATCACTGAACATCACTTTCAATCCCTTATTTGCATATGTGGACCTGAGTGAAAACTATCTACAGTATCCCCCTGCTGGCCCAGGGTGAGAACTTCAGTACATAACACTGTTAATGGGCTCTGTCAGAGCCTTGGAAGGAGACAGTGCAGGAGAGAATGGACAGCCAGTGTGGAATGTAGCACATTGCTCCTAGGCTGCTCCCAGTATTTCAGAAGTGTGGTGGGGAAAGGCAAGAAGAACATGAGGCCTCTGGTAAGTGGAGTAGGGATAAAGGTAAAGGTAAAGGGACCCCTGACCATTGGGTCCAGTCATGACCGACTCTGGGGTTGCGGCGCTCATCTCGCTTTATTGGCTGAGGGAGCCGGCATACAGCTTACGGGTCATGTGGCCAGCATGACTAAGCCGCTTCTGGCGAACCAGAGCAGCACACGGAAACGCCGTTTACCTTCCCGCTGGAGCGGTACCTATTTATCTACTTGCACTTTGACGTGCTTTTGAACTGCTATGTTGGCAGGAGCAGGGACCGAGCAATGGGAGCTCACCCCGTTTCGGGGATTCGAACCGCCAACCTTCTGATCAGCAAGTCCTAGGCTCTGTGGTTTAACCCACAGCGCCACCCGCATCCCTAAGGAGTAGGGATAAGCAACTCCTTAAACCAGAACTACTTCAAAAGAGCAACTGCGGTTCAGCACTGCCCACCTTAGGAGACCCACTTCTGCCATCTTACCTCTGATGAATAGACGTCATGAACAAACTGGAGCTTGGGCACACTGCCATTCTACGCACCTGGATAAGGTCTGCAATAGTCTGCAGATTAAGTCCTTGGGGATTTCGAGCAAAGCATGTGTGTTTTGCATCTATTGGCTCTGGTGTCTATGCTCCATTCTACCTGATCAAGTACAAAACAAAAGTAGTTGGTGTAGCTGCTACCCACAGAGTCAAAACTCTGGAGTAGGTACCTTCTGCATTAAAACAAAAAACCCGAGGCAAGAAACTGAGAAAATAATTGCTTATTTTGAAGAATTTATTTTGCTTTTGCTATACAAGAGATGGGCAAAGGCCTAAGGCATAGCACTGAACTCTAACATCCTGACCACTACTCTCCTGCATTTCTTAGATCAAAATAGGTACAAGTTTGAAACTCAGTTTTTGTAAATATAGCTTCCCAAGACTCATTATTACACACGGCTGAAGGCTCTACCCTCCCTACTTTATTCATTTATTCTGCAAAAGCCTGTCCGCCACCAATTTAAAAGTGAAGATTATGTCCCAGCAGCTAGAGAGTATGAAATGGCATGTTGTGTACTGCATGGTGACATACAAGTTCATCTGGATGCATTTATATGCTCATGACCTAAAAACAAGATGGACACCACTTTTTCACTGCATAAATTTTTAAGTTCTAGGGACCTTGAGGAGAGAACTCAGCCCCGAATAATGACTACTCACACTAATCAGCCTAGCATCTCATGCTAACTCCCCCCCCAACCCATTTATTTATATGTATTAGAAATACCTAACATGTGGAATATGATTTTCACAATGCAAATACAAGCGTAGAAGAATCTTGGTTTCGTTTCCTGAGTACGAAAAGTAATGCCTTGGATTTGCCCTAAAGGAACAAAATTAGATGTGTTTATCAGAAACAGCTACCACAAAATGGCAGTTTCTAGTAAGCATGGATGTTAGGAGTAGATGTAGCCAGCAAATAAATGCTTTATCTAGATTTTGAGTTTCTAACTAGATACCACCATTTCCCAAGCCTTTATTTGCAGCCCTAAGGGTTCCAACACCTAAGCTTCTCTGGACACTGCGTTCTATGCAGAATATCTAGCTCATTTGTCTCTCCATCACCAATCCCCATAGTACAAAATTTACTCAGAATAAATTTCAGAATGCTCAGTGGGGCTTAAAAAAAAGGTAAAGGAACCCCTGACCATTAGGTCCAGTCGCAGACGACTCTGGGGTTGCGGCGCTCATCTCATTTTATTGGTCGAGGGAGCCGGCGTACAGCCGTCATGTGGCCAGCATGACTAAGCCGCTTCTGGCAAACCAGAGCAGCGCATGGAAATGCCGTTTACCTTCCTGCTGGAGTGGTACCTATTTATCTACTTGCACTTTGACATGCTTTCAAACTGCTAGGTTGGCAGGACAGTGGGGCTTACTCCCTGATAAATATGTCTAAGATTGCAGCCCCCATCTATTTTAATTTTAAGCGCTGCGGGTATCTGCACTTACCTGGGACCGTCATATGCTACTATATAGATTAATTATCAATAGTAGAAGCCTACTAATCCACCTTCTTTGTAACTCACGACTTGCAACTGGCAGTTTCTACCCACTACCTAGCAAACCTCCTGTCAATCACTGGTAGAAGCCTAATGTTGCTAGGATTTTGTTCCCCCACCCAACCTCCTTTACACAAATTATTCTACAGAACACTTCAATGCAAGGTACCTAAAATAATAAAAATTAAGCTCTTCTTGTTAGGTGAAGAATAGAGTAAATTTTGCAGTACATTATTTTTTGATTTCCAAGCTTGGTTACTTGCTTGCTTGGAAAACACAACTCACAATCAGGTTCTCTGTTAAGAAGTAGCAGCATACAGTATATTCTTTTTTAATTCCTTCAGCTCAATTTGAAGCCCGGTAAGTAAATAATGTTAATTTAATTTTAATTCAGTTTAATTTATTTTAAAATATTTCTAGGCTGCCTTTCGGGACAATGCAAATCCAAGATGGCTCACAACCATAAAAATACGAAAAGCACCAAAACCTCTCAAAGTAAAAGCCAATACAGTCAACCAACACTCCGCCACAGCAATAGTGACCATAGTTCAGCTAACAAAAAGAATAAGCCAGCTAGTCCAAAATCCTTGAAGCATGGCAGCCTATGGTAGATGCACTGGCAAGGAATGCCAAAGGTGTGGGGCAAAGAAATTCTGCTTCCTTGTAGCTACCAACCTCACAGATACACAAAAAGGGCCTCCATTTTAGGCCTCTATGTGCAAGAAACCTGATACATGTGCAAGTGATTCAACAAATAGCTTGAGCCCAAACTGTTTAAGGTGTTAAAGGCTGAAATTGTGCTCAGAAATCCACAGGAAACTATTGCAACTGGTACAAAGGTGTTACCAAAACCAGCCACCTCACTCCCGTTATGTCTATCCTAATTGGCAGGGGCTCTCCAGGATTTCTGCTGGAAATACACTTTCTCCATCACCAGTTACATGATTCTTATAACTTGGGAGATTCAGGGACTGAAACTGGGACTTGAGTATGTGCTCTATCACTTAACTATTCTATTGTGAGAAACTACAGTTTCACATTATATTTGTCTTAAGAGAGGCATCTTCATTATTTAGCAAACAGTGGCTCTGGGGGACTGACCGCTTAACAAACTATTGTATCAGAGCTTTCCCCCTCTCTTTCATTCCATTCCATATTTCTCAAGACCCAAGTACTATTTCCTCCTGTGTTGGGGTCATATTCATGTCCAGAACAGATGGCTCTCTAGAATAGGGTTTTCCCGTCCCCCTTTTATGGTCATCATCAATTCATGAAGCAGTAAATTTGCCTCAGCTCCAGATGGAGTTTGCTCTGCCGTTTTGCATTTTTGCAATATTTTAGATTCCATTCCTCCAATCTTGGTACAGTTTTGTTTTCTTTACAAATGCATACACAAGGGAGTCTGGTTTATGCTAACCACAAGTTTCTGGCTTTCACTGTTATTAAGATAAGGCAGCTGTTAAAAACTTACAAATGGAAAAAGGACGGTGTCTGTCTGCAAGGGAATTTTTCCCATCCCTTGCTTAGTACTTACACTCCAGAGGGGGACCTGAGGGGAAAATCACCATGGTAAACAGAATATGCTAAGAATCATAGGAACCAACACCTAGGGGCCAAGGTCTCTTTGCCCCTCAATAAAATATTTGAGGGGGCCAGCCCTCCCCTCCAGTTCATGGGCATAGCCATTCAAATGGTGTGTGTGTGTGCCCCGTTTTGTGATCAATTATGTGGGGCAGGGCTTACCTGGGTTCCTCCAACATTTTATTCAAGTTGGCACCCTTGGTAAAGATGTCCCACCATATTTAAAAGGGCTATTATTTCAAACGTAGTTGTGTGTGGGCAAGGGGCTTTAAAGAGATACGTTTTGGACCTTGCTGCATATCAGCATGAACTGTACGTTTTAAACCTCAGTAAACTGTGCTGAAGAAAGCCTTTTGTTTCTGTGTGGTCTTTGCATGGTAAAAGCTCTCCATGCGTCGGCTAAGCTTCCAGTGCTCTGCTAATTCATGGAGACGGGAGTGTCTCTGGCTTTTGAGCACTGCACCTTGTCACATTTAACAAGGCTTAGCTTTCTCTTTACAGCAGCAATAGGGAAACCAAGGGCAACATTCCCTCATGAACTACACGTTGGGGGGGGGCATGCAAGTGAGGGGCAGGGACAGTGGCAAAAACGGGTTTGGACAGGCAGACAAAACAAATGCAACTCTTTGCACAGGCTGCATTCCAGCCATGGGGTTTCTACAGCTACACATATCTCCATTATCACATTCCAAATCAGTAAAAGTACTTGAGCAGGGTGCAGGGCAGAGCTGGTGAGAGTTGAGGCCTGTGGAGAGGGACCTAACAGAGAGGCAGTGCCCCCCCCCAAGACCTGTGGTTCCCTGCCCTGAGTCTATACACTTAAACTGTTCTGCTATGAAAATAGAAGGGTGGACTTTTCCAGCTGCCTCAATGCTTACATGAGTGACACAGTAAATCAAATCCAAGACAGGTATTAAGTATATGAGGAGGTGGTAGCAATGATGGAATTTGATGGATTGTTGCCTGGGGTATCCTTATGAAACAGTTTTGAGATATTAATATTACTCATATGCAACTTTGTTCACATCACTGCTTATTATAGGCCATTTCTGAATACTTCGCCTGAAATGTTCTCATCAGAACATCTAGAATTGTGAACAATTAGAACAGCGACAGGGGACCTACAGCAGCCTAATTCCCTGCAGACCCTAGGTGTGGAGAGTGCAGCTGAATAGGACACAGCCTGAGGAAGTGCCATCCACTTTGGGCCTGTCCACAAAAAGCAAGTCTAGGGTGATGTCTGGGGAGATTAGGGTGATGTCTGCTGTTTCTGGGAACTCTCCTTGCTGTGAGACTTTTGTGGGTGAGCTGAGAGCTTGTTTGGAGTTACTGGGTGAGAACCTAGAGGCTGAGAGGGAGGGTGTGCCAGAAGGAAAATGAATTGATACTGATTTATAGATATTAGTAACTTTGTTATTAATGCAACATTTTTATATGTAACTGCATATTTTTGCAACATTTTATATGTAACTGTGTATTTTTGCAACATTTTGTTTATCTGTTGTTGCTTCAGTTTTCTGTACACTGCTTAGATTTTTTAAAATATATTAAGCAATATAGAAATTAACAAACCAATCAATAATCAATTCTCTGAGATTCACTTCATCTTCTGCTGTGTGTGTCTCTCTGTGTTACAGATAACTATCCACATAAAAGATAAAATCAACAGTTTTGTGGATTTTAGCTGTGTTTATTCACAGCTTTGCAAATCTTTCTAAATAATTGCATAAAATAAAGCAGAAATTGACAATCAATGAACATATACAATCCCTAACTCATCACGATCTACTTCACATGGCCACTACAAACATTCACTACCTCAAACATTGTCTCTATCAACCACTCATACATTACCGGTAACTACTCATACTAAACAATATTACAATCCAGATGCAAAGAACTACTACCAAGCATAGGCATATAAGGTACTCTTACTAATCTCTGAAAGACACCCACTGAACTATGTAATACTTCTTTCCTATATATCACTTGAAAGGTATAGGAGAGAAATGAGGCAGCCAATTTTATTGACTTGTGGCAAGAATAAAAACAGAATTGCAAAGGGTAAATGGGCAGTTAAATAGCAAGAGCAGTTTAATATACACCAAGTGACACATACTGGGGCAAAAAAAATCCTAACTTCACATATACTCAACTGGCAGTGACTGGACAGATGGCAGGTCCTGTAGTCATAGTTGGTAGCTTGACAAAAATGCTGTGAAAATGGTGGATTTCATGCGAGCGACCATTAGGAAAGAGAATGAAAATAAAACTGCATATGCCACAACGCCATCATACAAATCTATGGTGCAACCACATATGGAATACTGGGCACAGCTGTGATTGCTGCTCTCCAAGGAGCCGGAGCAACTCCCCTATGAGGAATGGTTGTAACATCTGGGCCTTTTTTGTTTAGAACAGGTGGGGAACCTCTGGCCCTGTGTGCCAAATTTAGCCCATAAGGCCTTTCCCCCAAACCCCACATACCTGCCCCACCCTTGACATAATATGTGATGTCAGCTGTGGGAGAAATGGAGACACGGCAGGTTCCTGTAGCTGGAACTAATGAGAGAGGAGTTAAATCCTGCTTCGTTTGGATGCCGGAACAAGTTACCCACTAGGAACTCGCTGACACATGCTGTCAAAGTTGGCCCACAGGATGGGGACATAAAGATCTGGTCCACTGGACCAAAACTTTCCCCCAGACCTGGGTTTTTTGGGTGGGATGGTGGTGGAGGTAAATTGAATGTACAACTTTATGAAGAAATACTAGGACTTGGAAACATCCAGTGGAAGATTCAGGGCAGACAAAAGGAAATGATCTCTTCAAATGGTGCATACATGAACTATGGAACTCATTCCCAGAAGATATAGCGAAGGCCACCTTTAAAGGGAGATTGGACAAATTCATGAATAAGCCTATCAAATGGCCACTAGTTATGATGTCAGCCTACTACCTCCAGTACTGCAGATGGCATACCTCTGAATACCAGTTGCTGGGGAGCATGATAAAGAGAGTGCTGTTGCACTCAGGTCCCATCTGTGGGCTTCCTATAGGCATCTGGTTGCATCTGGTTGCCACTGTGAAAAGAAGATGCTGGTCCAGGTGGGCCTTTGGTCTGATTCAGTAGGGTGCCTGTATTCTTATCAAGGAATGTAAGATAGGTGCACAAAGAGATACACAGAATCATGTTTATGGAGAGAAAATTGTCATGGCAACAGGAAAGGTCTCACAAGTATTTTAAAAATAGCAAATTAACAAGACCCATTTATGAAATCTGAAATCCATTCTTTTATGAATACACTTAAACACTTGCCTGCCCCCCTGCATGCAGAAAAACACAAAACTGGGTTGGATTGACAGTTTATCAAATCTCTGGCTGAGATCATTTTAAACTGTTAGTAAATTTTAGAAAACACATTGCATTAGACCTATTTTGTTTACAAAATATCTTCACACCATTATGTAAAATAGTTTGCAAAACTACAACTATTCTAACTTTTAGCCTAGTCTAGAATAGTGATTCACATTGATTAGTCCTGAAATTTTATGTGGGAATTTCCATTAAAACCCAAGTTTTTGTGTCTTTCAACAGTCCTATAAATCTGCAGTGGAATACACTTTTCTGCTTAGCAGCCCTTTTTATTATTGAAAACAGTTAACAAACCCAGTCCAGTTCTTGGAGAAGGTCCAAAAATCCTATCCTATCCATGCTTATGTTGCAATAAGACCTTCCGAATACATATTATTTTTGAGTCATCATACATAGGTTAGGCTAGAATGTTCTTATAATTCTTTATTTTTAAAATATACTTACATTCATGAGATAATTCAAACTGGAAGACTGGCTCATGCTAAAGTTAGCCAGTGGCTTTATAATCCTGCAGCTAAGAGTTTGTGACTCTTACAAATGCATGCTGACTTTTACCATCCTCAATAACTTGTCAAGATACTATTCCTAGTTCTAGTAATAATTGCAACATATCGAGGACTTGTAGTTGCAATCTGCCATACTTATGAAAATAGCCAGCAAATTTATATAAACAGATTTGCAAAACAGAACAGGCACCATGCGCATAATGTGGCTCTCATTGCAGAACATCCCTGGTACTAGAATCTAGTAACTGGATCCCTAGATTGCTATAGTAGTTTTATTTTTAACAGCTTGCCTGGTAGCCACAGGCAACCAGGAAGTCCATGAAGACAAGAAGGCGGCTAGCAAAAGGACAGAATTCTCCATTCCTCCTTCACAAGTCTGCTCAGCTTCCAGGCTAGCTGTGTTTGAAGTGAACCCCATTTCTTAGTTTAGAGCAGTGTTTCCCAACCTTTTTTGGGCAAAGGCACACTTGTTTGATGAAAAAAATCTCGAGGCACACCACCATTACAGCCCCGTGACGTCAGCGCGCAGTGTCACGCCGGGAGGGACGCACGAAAGTGTAAGTTTCCATTTTTTTCCCTCCCCCTTGCTGGGGAACCTCCAAGCTTTGGGGGTGGGGGGGAAGGAGGCAGCAAAGCGAGGCAGGAAGGAGAGCGCGGCTTGGCTGGGTGAGCTTTGGCAGGGGCAGGGAATGAGAGCCGCGAGGCGGGCGCTGCGGACGGAGGCGCTGCCCGCCGAGCTCGCAGGCAGCCAGGCAGGCAGACGGCGAGAGCCCCGCGCTGGGCGGCCTCTCCTCGCCGCCGCCACCCCTCGCCGCCCGACTCGCCCGCCTCCCTCCAGGCAACATCTCGCGGCACACCAGGCAACATCTCGCGGCACACTAGTGTGCCGCGGAACAGTGGTTGGGAAACACTGGTTTAGAGTATATGAGCACCACTGGGCCATGGCAGATATGTGAACATTTTTCAAAACCAAACTTTAATAAAACAACCCTCCCTTTCCCTACTATTCATCCTCTTTCACCTTCACTTTAATCTTTGTAATGCATCTGGCTCAATTAAATTAAAGGATGAATTAGATTAACAGATACCCAGCAGTGTCTTTTCCCACGTGTGTTCATTCTCTAATCCACATCAATAGCACTCCATTCATTAAAATTCACAATTTAATATTTTATTTCCAGATATTTAAAGTTGTTATAGTTACAATCTCTGCACAGTGTGCAGCAAAACAACTACAATACTCAGGTTATGCAAAAACATGGCATGGAACAGATCTTTTTAAAAGTCATTATACAAACTCAGCCTGGAAAGTAACAAGCAAGTAAATATCATAAGTTTTACAGCATCATAAAATAGGAACTTGGTTATCTGAAACTCACAGTTTGGTTCTTATCTACAGTAAAGGGTGCAATATTTGGACACTGAGGTCCAGCGCTGAGGGCCTTCTGGCAGTTCCCTCACTGCAAGAAGCAAAGTTACAGGGCCTTCTTGGTAGTGGTGCCCACCCTGTGGAACGCCCTCCCATCAGATGTCAAGGAAACAAACAACTATCTGACATTTAGAAGAGATCTGAAGGCAGTCCTGTTTAGGGGAAGTTTTTAATGTTTGAAGTTTTATTCTGTTTTTAGTATTCTGTTGGGAGCCGCCCAGAGTGGCTGGGGAAACCCAGCCATATGGGCAGGGTATAAATAATGAAATTGTTGTTGTTGTAATTTTATTCTCATAACATTGCCCAAGGAAGATTAGCCTGAGTTATTATGATTCCCTCATGCCTACCTAGAAAGACTCATAGCTGAACGGGATATTCTTCACTGAAGACAACGAGAAAGCCCTTTTATACATGTAGGTCAATAAGTGCAGTTAAACCCTTATATACTTGATTAGAGTCAAATGGATGAAAGCTATTCCTGCTGAAGGAGATTGTAACACCACAGGGAAGGAGGGCTTATTACCTCATGATGATGGCCTAATTCAGTTCTATGTTTAAAAACTGAGGAGGGGTACACCAATTGCCACCACTAGCCAAATAGAACTTTTATGCTGCAAAATAATGTCTCTTAGTTACAATATTTATGAAAGGCATTGTTTGCAATGTGTCCATGGGTGAACATACTTCATGGAACAGGAGGGTGGGATAGGAGGCAAAAATGCAATGTATTGGCTCAGAAGCATACTAGGGAGCCAAATCTGCTTCCCACAATGACTGGCACAAAGCAGCTCGATTGGGCACAGCCAAGTCTTCTTCTCAGTTCCTAGCTGGGTACAAACTAAAACTCATTTCACATATGAATGGATGGGGTCCAGAGCTGGCAGTGGCTTACAGTGCGATCCCTACATGACTACTCAGAAGTAAAATCCTCTGAGTTCTGGGCTTTATTTCCAAGTACCGTAGGTAGGTGTAAGATTGCAACCTCAATCAGGCAAGAGATCTTCAATCCATGGTGGACAGTGAAAATGTCAGCTCAATGTGCAGTGATGGTAAAATATGCCAATTATATAACTAGCACAATTCTACATACTATATAGCATAGTAAGAACATATATAGGGTATGTTGCGTGTCCTACATTTTCTCCTAGGTCAGGATTCTTTCCCCCGCCCCAAACGTAGAATGATGTGTTCAACATAATGGAAGAGATTTCAAATTTAGCCAGGGGACAGAAAAAACTTTAAGAAGGGCTCTGTTTAAAACAGAAGTAATTAAACTAACTGAGGAGAAGGTCACACCACTGAGTCATTTAAATTCACACCACTATGCCATTAGAGGTAGAATAAAATAAAGCTCTCATCCCTGGAGTTGACATTTTTTATTGAAATAATTTTAATTAACGTTACATTCTGTCATAACTACACACTGCTGAGCATCTTTCATCACAAGACACTCAAGTTATATTATATGTACATACATAATTTTATGTAAATTCATGGGTGGCTGCTTTCACTTTCATAAAGACAAGAGCTTTGGCGTTAAAATCATTGCCAGAACAAATTAAGATGTGAGTGTGTATTTATCTCTTTATTTCACAAGATTTATTCACTGCTTGAGTGTAATAAAAACATAAACTATTTACAATGGTTTTTTTTAAAAAAAATTAAAATCAACAGTAGGCTAAAAACCAGATTAAAACACATGTCAACATTCCACTCTTTGCGAAGAATTGATCTAACTAATCCGTGTCATCCAAGAATACATGCAGCTGCCCTACCACAACTAAGTAAGCATATAAAAGATTACACCCTGGAGGTATATATTAAGACTGGGACACACACCTCTTTAAAAGGGATCATAGGAGCCAACTCCCAGGGGCCAAGGTCCCTTCTGCCCCCACAATAAAATATTCTAGGGGGCCGGGGCCCTCAGAGTTGATGAGCATTGCCATTCAAATGGTGTGCATGGGCCGCATCATGTGATCGATTGTGCAGGGCAGGGCTTACCTCCCCCCCCCCCACTGCCACTATTTTATTCATGTTGGCACCCCTGAAAGGGATTATTAGTCAAGTGTTCAGACAGCCACTAGCCTTCCTAGTTCCAAAGAAATAGCAACTTAACATTATTAGCCCTGGGCAGCAAGTTCGTAAATCACCACCTCCCAACTGGGAGCTATGTACTTCTGCCCTTGGGGATGAAGTGGGTTTATTCATTAGATTCTATTTTCACTTTTCATCTGAAATCCTCAAAGCAGCTCACAACATTAATAAAATGGAGCTGAATACATTAGAAGCCGCACACTTCAAACAAACACCTGATGATTTCTTCATCTGCCTCCTCCCTCCCTCCCGCATTGCAGAGGAGATTTGCTCTTAGATTGGGGAGTCACGTGTCCCTATTTTGTCCATTATACAAGAAGCACAAGAAGAAAAGTCACTTCCTCTATCAGCCATTCTTTGCGAATGTGCAAACCCTCCCAATAGCTAACTTTCTCAGAAATGACTTGTCGCCTCAGTTTTAATATCCAAAGTATGTGTGATCAGATTCTCATAGATTTCCTGTTTCAAGATGCAGAGAACACAGTGGGTTCAGTTTATTGCATATTTTTAAAAACGCACCATACTTTAACAGATCACCGTTTTGTAAAAGGTTGGCTTCAGTGGCTTAGTAGAGATACCACAAATGAAGAATTGAAACGAACATTCCAGTCCTCGGGATAGTTCAGTTGGTGCAGCATGAGACTCTTAATCCCAGGGTTGTGAGTTCAAGTCCCACATTGGGCAAATGATTCCTGCATTGCAGGGGGTTGGACTAGATGACCCTTGAGATCCCTACCAACTTTACAGTTCTATGATTCTGTTCTAGCCAAACCTCTAGTACAGGTTTGATGCTAGGGTACACTGAAAAGAAAATTTGAGAATTCCTATATACTTTCTAAATTATTATTACTGGTTTTTTTTATTATTATTATTATTATTATTATTATTATTATTATTATTATTATTATTGTCAACAGAGGACGAGATGGTTGGGCAGTGTTCTCGAAGCTACCAACATGAGTTTGACCAAACTGTGGGAGGCAGTGGAAGACAGGAGTGCCTGGCATGTTCTGGTCCATGGGGTCACGAAGAGTCGGACACAACTAAACAACAACATTATTATTATTATTATTGAATCACCTCTAACATGCATCTAGAGGTGATTTACAAATATATGATAAAAGCAGCTAAAATAGTAGAAAAACATATTGCTAGTACACAAAGGTTGTTTTAAATGACTACAGCTTCCATAATTGGGTTCTTGTATTGGTACAAATGCACAAGAGAGGTAGCTAGATATGACAAGAGCTTTGGCTTCATTTCCCAGACGCTTTAAATATTCACATTGTGGCATTTCCATCATTACTTTTAAAAACAAGTGAAAGACATTGAGTAAAGTACAAGCTATTAATTCCTGTTTCAGCATATGGAGAATAAATGTGCTTTTACTCCAAGAGGCGGAAAATTTTGATGCAACTAAAGTGACATTCTGTTGCTTCCTTCCCTGTGACTGTGCTCAGAGGTGAAAAATGACAGAAATACAAACAAGTATTGCTGATTCAGTCTGTATGGTGCAGTGTGTGTGTGTGTGTGTGTGTGTGTGTGTGTGTGTGTTTTAAGGACAACTTTGTAAACATACAAAATTCATTTTGTAACAGAATTAAGAAAAAAGCCAGATCAAACAAAAGGTGAGTCATGTTGAAGAAGGTAAGGCTTTAAGGCAGTGTTTGAAATCAGCCAGGTGTCAGGTGCATTTTGCACCAGGCTATCAATCATTTGCGACCAAGTGAAGATGCCTCGGTGCCAGGATTGTGCCTGATATCTCCACCATCTGGAGGTGCATGCCTGGGGGTCACTGGATCTTGGCGGTTTTCACACTCTAATACCACATCCTGGAGAATTCTATCAGTTAGATTTTATCTGCACAATTGTAATGAATTTCAGGAACCTAAATGCTTTTTCTGTGCAGCCTGAGTAGAAGCAGTGAACAATGTTATAGTTATCCGTATTTTTTGCACCATAACACTCACTTTTTTCCTTCTAGAAAGTAAAGGGAAATGTCTGTGCGTGTTATGGAGGAAATGCCTACGGGTGGCATGCCTATGGATTTTCCTCTTCTAAAAACTACGTGTGTGTTATGGTCGGGTGCCTGTTATAGAGCGAAAAATACGGTAATTGTTACAGCTTGTCTTCACTTACCCCAACCCACTCCCCTGCTCACAGTATATATATGGACTGTCCTTGGAACTAGCCAGATGTTTAATCGATAATCAGTCAGTCCATCATTTAAAAAATAAGATTTTAGAGCTGTCTTACCCCCAAACGGCAACTAGACATTCCGTTTTGGCGACTGTAACCTTGCTTTCAGGAACCATTTTGTGCTTAGCTTATATATCTGAGTATCTAACACTACTTTAAGGTGGCAATCTTAGGAGTGAGTTTTCAATGAACACAATGGAGATTACTTCTAAACCACCATGCACAGGATGGGGCTGCATGCCCCCTCACAAGAATATAAACCTTTATATATCCCTGAAAATTAACCTTTAAAAAAAGCATACAGAAACAGATTTTAGACTATGATGGAAGAATGAAACTGTTTTGACCCTTCAAGTAGGACAAACAAATAAATAGAAGAAGAGGAGTTTGGATTTGATATCCCACTTTATCATTACTGGAAGGAGTCTCAAAGCGGCTAACATTCTCCTTTCCCTTCCTCTCCCACAACAAACACTCTGTGAGGTCAGTGGGGCTGAGAGACTTCAGAGAAGTGTGACTAGCCCAAGGTCACTCAGCAGCTGAATGTGGAGGAGTGGAGATTACGAGTACACCGCTCTTAACCACTACACCACACTGGCTCTCTAGGGCTTATCTCCAGTTCTTGATAATGGAATTTGTCTCAAGCTTAGTCTACATCACAGGGGCATTGTGAGAATAAAGGGGGTGGTGTGGGATAAAAAGGATAATGGGTGCTAGTGCACAATGGATTAAAGAGAAACAAACTAAGACCCATATAGGGTCTTAGCCACTTGCATTGATAGGTGCATCCCAAGCTAAAGACCTAGTGGTAGAAATCCTTTAATACTGCTACTACCAGCAATTAATAACAAAATAATAATAATAATAATAATAATAATAATAATAATAATAATAATAATATGTACCCCACCCATCTGTCTGTGTTGCCCCAGCCACTCTGGATGACATCCAACAGAATATACAAAACACTACACAACATCGCACATTAAAAGCTTCCCGATACAGGGCTGCTAATATTATTGCTGATAGTGTGCTGTAGAGAACCAATTACTGCTACATGTATTGCTTCTGTAGAATACAAATTGGATAAGTGAGAGTTTCTTTTTTTCTCTCAGTTCACCATTCAGAGACCAGTAAAGTTAGCCAGGAGAACGTATTTGATATCTCAGTAGGTCCAGAGTCCTCCAAAATCCACCCAAAGCTCAAGAGAACCCACAGAGCTATTCTGCAGCAACGTCCTCCGGCTACAAAGCAATTTACAAGGTGGCAACACACCACACACACACACGCACACACACATATATATAATGTAATTTTAACAACACCAACATCTGTTAACACCTCGTTTCGCTCAAGACTGTACAACTGAATGACAGCTGGTCACCTCGCAATCAGAAGTGGCTCTGCCAGCTCTCAGTTTAGAAGGGGTTATTTATCATTTATGCATTCAGTCATCTTTTTGACTATCACTATAATTTATTTCTCACTTATTTGGAGTCAATCTAGATCAGCATTGTCTACACTGACTGGAAGCAGCTCTCCAAGGTTTCAGACCAGGGTCTCCCCCAGCTCTACCTGGAGATGCTGGGGCTTGAACCTAGAATCTTCTACATGCCAAGCATGTGCTCTGCCGCTGAGCCACCATGCCCCTGCCCCACTACGCAGCATCCTTTTCAGTGTACTGTTTAATCCCCACCATATATTCTCCCCAAAAGTATATACAAGTGGGTTTACAATTCAAGGCATCCCAGCTGAGAGAAAGTACATATAGGTGAAACTCGGAAAATTAGAATATCATCAAAACGTTCATTTACGCCATCATCATCAGAATTATTACAAATAAAGGCTTGACATATCTCGCTTTGCATGTCATGAGTCTATCTCATATATTAGTTTCACCTTTTAAGTTGAATTACTGAAATAAATGAACTTTTTCACGATATTCTAATTTTCCAAGTTTCACCTGTATGCCTACAGGTGTTTGGGGGAAGAAAACAGTTCATCCTGTTGTCAGATGGTCACTTTTGTTCCAACCACAGGTAGAAATGCAGTTTACTGCATGGATAGAAATCCCCTTTCTGCAGCTCCATATCAGGAAAGCTAGTTTTCACCGAATATTTGCTCCTGTGCAGCTATAAAAGCTTGTAGCTCCTTTCAATAGCCTCACCCATGAGACATTCTGAAGATTCTTCAGTTTAGCTCTTCCCTCAGCCCTCCTTTTTCTGTTCAGAGCTGATCAAAGAAGCTATACGGCTCCTTTTCCCACTCAAGAGGAATACCGGTATGTTTCACCCCTTGAAAAAGTTCTACCTCTTCCTCCTTGCATACATAAAACCTTGCAGGCTATCATTGGAAGAGCGGCCCCTTCCTGCATGAGAATTCAGCGAACAAAACAAGCGGGGAAGCCGACAGTGAGCAGTCTGTCCTGCAGGTAGGGGATATGCTAACCCAAAGTTGCTTCCGCCTCCCTTTATCTGTAAATGTCCCAACAAGATTGGCAGACATGGGGTGTGTGTGCAGAATCAGCAGTGTTATCCTTGCGGTTTCTGGATTACGTCCTGGAATGCAGACTGCAGCCCTGAGCTTCACACTCAAAACACCAATACTGTATTGATGATCATTACCATGGCTGCAGGCATAAGAACAAAACCGATCGGCGGCAGCTTCAGGCTAGACAAAAGAAAGCACTTCTTCACACGCGCTGGCATCATTAACTTGTGGAATTCAGCGCCACAGGTTGTAGCGACGGCCACCAGTTTCGATGCCTTGGGCAGAATTTTAAGACCTATTCCTAATATGGAGGGCAAGCGCTATCCGTGGCTAGTAGTCAGGATGGCTATAGGAAAGCTTCCATGTCCAGAGACAATGTACCTCCGAGTGAGTGTGCGTGCGTGTAAAAGGTGGCAAAGAGCAGCAAAATGAGATTGCACTCAGAGCCTGCTTGTGGGTTTCCAGAAGGCACCCGCTGGGTCACTTTGGGAAAACAGGATGCTAGACTTAGATGGATTTTGGGTTTGATCCAGCAGGGTTCATCTTAGGTTGAAGAGGGGGGGGGAAGAAGCCCACCCTGTCCCCCATCCCAAGCTGCGAAAAAGCAACGTTGTCCAAGGAACCTATGTGGGTTCATTTGCCCATATTAAGTACTTTTCTTCCCGCCAGCTTACTTGCATCTCCCTCTGCCCGCCGCTCGAACAACTTGTTTGCCATCTCACATCCGCGACCCACTTTCACATCTCCCAAGTAACCGAGAGCAGCAGGTTGCAGGGAATTAATTTGCCGCTGCTCGTCAATAAAAGTAGCCGCGAGGGCGCGAAGGCGGGTGCCTGCTCCCAGGCTCCGCTCTCCCGAGGCGCTGTGAGGCAAGCAGCCGCCCCGACGGCCTTCAAGGGCAGCCCCTTGGCACATGGCGCTCGCCCAGATGCCCGCCCGGAGAGGGATCTCCCCCGAGCCACAGGAACCCTCCCACGCCTGAGCGCGTCCCATTTCCCGCCCAGGGCGCCCCCCCCCTCCAGGCTGAGGCGCCACGAGCCGGGGCTGCTTACCTAGCCCTGGCACGAAGGTGTTGAGGAACAAGCAGATGACGGCCACCGGGAAGGGCATGTAAGGGATGGCGGCGCGAAGGGGTCCTTTCTTCTCCCGCACTTGCACCACCACGCCGCCGGAGGAGGCGGCGGCGGCAGCCCCTCGAGCGGCGTCGCCGGCAGCTGCCCCGGCCGAGTCCCCTTCTTTGGGGCCGTGGTCCATGACGCCTGTTGAAGCGAGGGAGGGGGGGCAGGGAGAGGCTGGCGGGCCGCGCCCCGCGAAGGGTCTCTGCCCGGGAGCAAGGAACCGGAGCTGCCTGAGGAAGCTCCCCTGCGCGAGTGAAGGGAGAGCGGAGCGGCGCGCCAGGCGAGGCGCCGCGCTCAACACGCGCCCAGGCTCCCGAGTGAGCGGCTTAAAGAGACAGCGCGAGCGCGCTCCCCGTCTCCCTCGCTCACGCACTTTGCGCTCCCGCTTCTCACACACGCCTCCTCGAGCACGCCGAGGGGTCTGGCCGGCGCCACCGCGCACGCGCTTGGCCTTCCCGGCGAAAAGCGCGCGGTGCCGGCCTCGCCCGCCCGTTCCCTCCCGCCAAGTCCTCAGGCGCCTCACCTCACAGAAACTCTCCAGCGCGCGCTCTCTCTCCCCCCCCCCCTTCCTTCAATCCAGCGCTCAAATGATAGAAAACATCTTGAGATACCCACCCGCTACCTTTTTTTAAAAGCCACAGGGGAGCCATGAGTTGTTTATAAAAAGTCAGGGGAGGGTTTATGGATTTCATAAAGGCAACTTTAATACATTTCCCGCCATAGCCACCTAAGCATTGCCGAAAGAGAGAGGCAATCCATCACCAGGAGGAGGACTCAGATATACACAAAATTTGTATAGGTATTTATAGCTAAATGCACATGTAGATAAAGTGACGAACTTTGCAGTAGTGCCATAGAGGAAACATAGAGCTTGCTGCATGGCAGTCTCCATGTGGCAGCAGGTATTTTAAGCAGCTTCTACTTCTTTGCATGGGTTTGTTGGAGCAAAGCAGGACAGTAGTAACAGGGCTGGCTCAACCATTGACCAGAGTAAGGTGACTGCCTCAAGCAGAGGTAAAGGACCCCTGGACGGTTAAATCCAGTCAAAGGTGACAATGGGGTGTGACGCTCATCTTGCTTCATGCTGAGGGAGCTGGCGTTCCATGTCATGTGGCCAGCAGGACTAAACTGCTTCTGGCACAGCATGACGGAAGCAAGAGTGCATGGAAATGTCGTTTACCTTCCTGCCGCAGCTGTACCTATTTATCTACTCGCACTGGTGTGCTTTCAAACTGCTAGGTTGGCAGAAGCTGGGACAGAGCAATGGGAGCTCACCCCACCATGCGGATTCAAACTGCCACCCGCCACTCACTGTTGGAGGACAGAGCCATGTGTGCCACACAGCCTTTTCTGTACCTCCTAAGCTAGACTGCTTCCCTTGGGTGTGCTGGAAGACACCGTCCCATTGCTAGTATGGCAATGTGCAAAATAAAAAGTAGGGTATGGCCATGCCACAAGGTAAACGAAAGCTGCAGTCTGAAGCAACAAATGGGAACACACCTTAAGGTGCAGCAAAGTGTGGACAGCTATCAAAATTGCCATAGTAAAACAGATATCATAGGGATAGGATTGACATCTGAGTAAACAAGCTTTTGATTGTGTTGCAAATTACTGAAAGTAGCGGTCCTTTGGAAGGTGGTAATGGGTCAGCATGTGCATGTATTCTGGACTAGGGTGGAGAGAAAGAATTTGAGCCTGGATATGAAAGCACCTTAGAGGTGTCTTTGTCATTATAGTGTTGTAGGCAGCTTTTTAGTCACAGAGCAATGTTGTGTTCCTTATAGCAACATAGGATAATGTTTGTTGCCATCACATTGCATGGGTTGAGTAAAGAGGAACTGAAGTTCATAAAAGGATTTAATATGTTAGCTAAGATGTCCCAGAATATAACTATTTGCTCTGGTGTCGCGCACATGCTTTTTCCCCTGGCACATATTCGAACACAAGCGTGGCCCACCTACACTTTTGCACATGAATTTTCTTGGTTTTCTCCCACACAGCCGTTCATCTCAATGCACATATACACCCACAAAGGCTCTCTCAAGGCTGTTTCACACAAGGTGGGTTCCCTATATAAATCTCATATTTGCATAAAAATCATTCCTACCTCATATGTGTGCAGCCATGTGTGATGAGTGCACATATGTCTAATTCACTGTGAGCACATGCTTCCTACAGGAACCCACTGCAAAACTGGCTTTCCACTGGTCCCGAGGCACCAATGCTGTAATGCAAGATGTTTTCTGACATGGAGGCATGTGTAAACAAAATTTGATTCCTCTATTTAGGCTCAACAGAACATGCTTTTGGGGGAAAGGGCTGTTTGGCAAGCACATCCTTGCGCCCATACTCAGAGCAGGGGCTAGCTAGCCAGTACTGTATGAGCCATTTTCAGATATTGTATATGTGCATGTGGGTGGAGTGGGATCACATGCACTGTACACACGCCAAACCTTCATATGTTCATCTTTTTAAAATATATACTTCACCTCGCTTTCAAAGTGGGGATCCTGGGCAGCTAACAGATAAGGAAAAGCTAAAAACAGTAGTGAAAATCAGACTATTCTCATAACAACTACAACCAACAAAATTGAGAGACAGGTGTAAAAACTTTGAAATTAACAGCTGGTTAGAGCATGGTGCTGATAACACTGAGGTTTGCAGGTTTGATCCTCGTATGGGGACAGCTGCATATCCCTGCATTGCAGGGGGTTGGACTACTAGACGATCTTTGGGCTCCCTTCCAACTCTACAGTTCTACAATTTTATAATGCAGGAAATGTTCAGCCAAAGGCTTTTAAAACCAAGTATTTGCTAATACAGTGGTACCTTGGGTTACATATGCTTCAGGTTACTAGGGTGGAGAGAAAGAATTTGAGCCTGGATATGCAAGCACCTTAGAGGTGTCTTTGTCATTATAGTGTTGTAGGCAGCTTTTTAGTCACAGAGCAATGTTGTGTTCCATATAGCAACATAGGATAATGTTTGTTGCCATCACAGGTTACAGACTCCGCTAACCCAGAAATAATACCTCGGGTTAAGAACTTTGCTTCAGGATGAGAACAGAAATTGCACAGCAGCAGCAGGAGGAGGCTCCATTAGCTAAAGTGGTACCTCAGGTTAAGAACAGTTTCAGGTTAAGAACGGACCTCCAGAACAAATTAAGTTCTTAACCCGAGGTACCACTGTATCTTAAAACAATAAAGAGTCTAAACTTGACAGCCTCAGACCTCAATTTTAAGGTGTTGGTCTGAAGCAGAGCTTGCATGCATGCAACTGTATACAGTGGTACCTCGGGCTAAGTACTTAATTCTTTCCGGAGGTCCGTTCTTAACCTGAAACTGTTCTTAACCTGAAGCACCACTTTAGCTAATGGAGCCTCCTGCTGCCGCGCTGCTGGAGCATGATTTCTGTTCTCATCCTGGGGCAAAGTTTTTAACCTGAGGTACTATTTCTGGGTTAGTGGAGTCTGTAACCTGAAGCATCTTTAACCTGAAGCGTATGTAACCCGAGGTACCACTGTACACACAGAGCTCTTTCCATGCAACTGTAACCTTTGGCTCCCTGTTGCAAAAAGAGAGAGCTCTTCACAGATTGTTGAAAATGCATCTTTTCCAACCTTAAGGGTAGGCACAAATTATGCAGTCCTTTGCACCTCACTCTAGCTTCATATAAGAGTCCGTATCAGGTTTAGCAGAGGCACTGGTGGCTTCCCTGTCGCGTATTCCACGCGGCGTTTTCAGCAAAACACTAAGAGTTCCAGGTTTTTCAGTGCAGTCCTTTTTAATGTGAGCTATATACAGGCATTTACAAAAGAAACAGTCCATACAGAGTACTTACAAACGAATACTCTTCACCACAGCACCACCACACTACAGCACAACCACCACAGCCCCTGTTAAACAGGCTTTCCTTTTAAAACAGGTGATAGCCAATTACACTAATCACACTCCTGCTGAGTCACTCTGACCCAGCAGAGTATTGCATCATCCTGTTGAAGCCTGCAGACTTATCCAGTATCCTGCGAATCCCAACACTCCTCCTTAAGTCAAAGGCTTGAGACCCAATAATTCTCTTAAGTCTCGAAATTTAGGAGCATCCAAACATTTTGTATACAAATCTGCCACATTACATTTTGTGTTACAGTGCTGTACCTTTAACACATTTCTTTCCAAAGCATTTTTCACATTTCCGTATCTTATCGCAATATGTTTACTCTTGCTCTTAAAGTTCTGTTGGTTGGCAAGCTGTTGTGCAGCCATGTTGTCACTTAGCACAGTGATTGGCATTTCAGAAGGTATTCCAAGCTCTTTTGTTAGGCAAGCAAACCACTCTATTTGTGATACACATTCACTTATGGCTGAGTACTCTGCTTCACAAGTACTTGTGGCAACAAATGTTTGTTTCTGGGATTTCCACTGAACCAGGGCATTTCCAATATATATGGCATAGCCAGTGGTAGACTTTCCATTTTCTCTGTCCCCCCAGCTGGCATCAGCGTATGCATACACTTGCTGATCATGTCCTGTATCCAGTACCAGTTTGTAATCTTTTGTGCCTTTCAGATACCTTAGGATTCTTTTAAGTGCTACCCAATCTCTCTGAGCAGGGTCTGCACTTCTTTGGCTTAACATGTGCACTGCCAATGTTATGTCGGGTCTTGTCCAACAACTTAAATATAACAGAGAACCCAACAGAGAATGAAATGCTGTTGCATTCTCACATTTTTGCCCTTCTGGTTCATTTTTGTACTGGGTAGTTATGGGAGTGTCAACCTCATTTGCCCTCTCCATTCCATATGTCTTCAGTAACTTTTCGATTTTTTCCTTCTGACTCAGAGAGTAAATGCCCTCTTCATTTCTCTGAACCTCAACTCCTAAGTAATTCTGAATCTCTCCCAAATACTTCAGTTTGTATTTGTTACCTAGGCTGTTTATAAACCAAGACACTTGCTTTTGTGCAGTTGTTATTAGACAGATATCATCAACATACAAAAGTAAATAACAAACACTTCCTTGCACCATTGCTGAATATAAACAGGAATCAGCCAGGCTTTGTTTGAATCCCATCTTTTTCAAAGTTGTGTCTATGCATTCATGCCATAGACGTGCACTTTGGTGTAAACCGTATAGTGCCCTTTGCAGTTTTAACACCATGCTGTCTTTTTCTAGCTCATAACCTGGTATTTGCTGTAAATATACTTCAGCGTCAATAGGAGCATTTAAATATGCTGAGGCAACATCAAAATGATTAACTTTTAACCCTCTCAGACTTGCCATTGCTAAAACTGATTTTACTGTTTCAGCCTTTGCTGTTGGGGCAAACACTTCATCATAATGTATCATTTTCCTCTGTGTAAAGCCCCGTGCAACCAACCTGGCTTTCCTCTGACAACTACCATCAGCCAGCTTTTTCACTTTAAAAACCCACTTACAGCTTATGGGCTTTTTACCTTCAGGCAATTCTGTAGGTACAAACACATTGTTGTTTAGCAGAGTTATACTCTGCCTGCATTGCCTTTAACCACGCCTCTTTCTCTAGAGTAGGTAACTCTTGCACTTCTTCAAAGTTTTCTGGCTCAGTTACACAAACCTGGTTTATGGTGGCTGGGAACCCATAACGGTCTGGAGGTTGACCTTTATTACTTCTTGCAGACCTCCTTGGTTCATTAATCTCACCCCTTGGGCTACCTTCAGGACTGCTTTTGGGGTGGATTGACTCTGGAGATTTACCTCCTCCTGTCCCTGTTGCACTTTCTTCTCTCCCCTGCTCCATACTAGCAGCTGGATAAAAATGCTCAGCCTTTACTTCCTCCCTTTCAGTTTCTCTGGGAGAGCTGCCAATTCTTAGCTTTGTTTCAGCTGCCTTATCAGGTATGCTCGGCAGTAAAACTTTTTCTGGCAGCAGGTTTGCATGTATCTTGGGCCAATTTCTTTGCTCATTAAAGCTGGCTGATCGACTATAACTCAAAAGGTTTTTATCATCTTCAAACCTGTAGGCTTTCGTACCACTTTCATACCCAAGAAATAGCAACTGCTGTGCCCTTTTCCCACCTTTTCTTCGGTTTTTCACAGGTATGTCAACCCATGCCTTTGTCCCAAAGATTCTTAAATGTTGCAAACTGGGACTTTTGTTATAGAGAATTTTATAGGGTATGTCATCTAGTACCCTTGACCACAAGCGATTCCCAATATAATTCGCGGTCTTAATACTTTCAGCCCAGTACTTAATTGGAAGATTTGCATCTGCTAACAATGCTTTCATTTGTGTCTGCAAGACACCTCCTCTACGCTCTGCTACTCCGTTCTCCTGAGGCGTGGCCACATTGGTAAGCCTATGTTTAATCCCTTGGGCACGCAACCAGTTTCTTAGGGAGCTTGCCATAAACTCCCCTCCCCTGTCTGATTGAATAGAGGACACCTTTTCACCAAGTTGCCTTTCTACCCTTCTTACCCAGAACTTCAAAGTTTGGGCAACGTCAGACTTTTGCTTTAATGGATAGACCCAGCCAAATCTAGAAAAATCATCCACTAGGATTAAACAATACTTGTTGTGGGAGACACTAGGTGGAAAAGGACCAGTTACATCAGCATGAATCAACTCCAGTGGTTTTTTGGTTTCTCTCTGGCTTGCTCTTGCTACTGGGCAAGCCCTGCTTTTAACCTCCTTGCAGATATTGCAGTCTAAGTAATTATCACAACTTTTTATGTTTTTCATCCCCCCACACAACTCCAATGTTTTGTTTAGCACCTTATAGCTAGCATGAGCCAGACGCCTGTGCAGGAGATGAATACACATATCATGGGTCGGGACATTTTGCACATTTGCAATCTTAGATTCACACTGCAGTACATACATATTAGTTCTAAGGTTAGCATTTGCCAACACTGCCCCATTTTGCTTTATCTGGCACTGATCTCCCACAAAAATTTACTTCAAAGCCTGCTTTTGCCAAATCAGGAATGCTCAGGAGATTGTTTTGCAAACTAGGCACACACAACACATTCCTGAATGTGTGTCCCAGCTGTGGGAACACAACCTCCCCCTCACAAACCACATTAGCTTTCTGGCCTGTAGCAAGACTTACATGTTTTTTGTTTGAAGCCCTAGCATCAGTTAGCAGTCCTTTTCTTTTACAAAAGGTTTGAGAAGCTCCACTGTCCAGAACCCACAGCTCCTCATTTTCTTGACCATCTGCAGACACCCAAGCAGTAGACTCCCTCTGCTGCCACTTGTGCTTCCGCTGTTTTTGTTGTTTTCTCGGGCAGTCCCGCAGCAGATGTCCACTGGACTTGCAGCAAAAACACCTTTTTACTTTGTTGACCACCGGCTGGTCTGCAGCAGCTCCTCCTGGCTGTTTCTCCGGCTCCCGACACCTCTGCTCTTCCCGGCTGTTGTTCCCTCTGGGATGCTCCAACAGCTGGGCTGAGGTCATCTTTCGCTCTGCACGCCTGTCCTCCTCTGCATACAACCGTCCGGTCACGTATTCCAGAGTCAGCTTATCAGTCTCTACAGACTCGAGGGAGTTGACCAGCATATCATAGCTGTCATCAAGGGAACTCAGGACTATAAAGACTTTGTCCTCTTCCCCCACAGGCCTCCCTCTTAAGGCTAGCTCCTGGAAACAGCCTGTCAGGAATTTTAGGTGGTTTACCAGGGAGTCCCCCGGTTTCTTCCGACACCGGTACAGTCTCCTGGTCAGTGTTATCAGTGAGCCAGCTGTCTCTCGCACATGGACAGCCTTGAGTGCATTCCACGCCTCACTTGCCGTCACCTTTTCAGCTACGTAGACTAGCTGGCTGTCGTCCACTCCAAGGATGATCGTAGCCAAAGCTTTCTCATCCTTTTCAAGCTGGGCCTCTGCTAGTGCCAGCTTTTCATCGTCGTCCTCATCCTCCTCAGGGGGCTGCGGTGGAGTTTCCACCACCTTCCACAGGCCCTCACGCTTGAGGAAGTGTTGCATGCGGACTGACCAGATGCTGTAGTTTGTGGCCGTCAGCTTCTCCAGCAACACACCAGTTCTGGACTGCTCCATCCCTGCAGCTCACCTCCAGCACCCACGGCTAGATAACTGCCACCTGTACTCTTGCGCAGCGGAAGCGTGCTGGGCCCATAACCCTGTCGCGTATTCCACGCGGCGTTTTCAGCAAAACACTAAGAGTTCCAGGTTTTTCAGTGCAGTCCTTTTTAATGTGAGCTATATACAGGCATTTACAAAAGAAACAGTCCATACAGAGTACTTACAAACGAATACTCTTCACCACAGCACCACCACACTACAGCACAACCACCACAGCCCCTGTTAAACAGGCTTTCCTTTTAAAACAGGTGATAGCCAATTACACTAATCACACTCCTGCTGAGTCACTCTGACCCAGCAGAGTATTGCATCATCCTGTTGAAGCCTGCAGACTTATCCAGTATCCTGCGAATCCCAACATTCCCAGAGTGGTAAGGTGGCCATTTAAACACTGTAGAAAAAGAAAGGAAATGCAATAAAGAGGACACAGATTTGCATGAACTGTGTATGTGCTAAAGGTATATCTATAGGTGCAGATTCAGAAATAATTACTGTAATGTAAATAGAAAAACAATAGCTCTCATCACAGTAAGGAAGACTGTGACCAGGTGATCTTTGTGCCTGCTCAGTCTGTTGTTGTGTTTCCAACAGCTGATGAGCAATTTTAACGCCTCTGTTCGCACTTCTTAAATTTTTTTATGGTTAAACTGGACTTGGAGCTAACAGCTCTTCAAACAGAGGATGCTTAGAATCATAGAATTGTAGATTTGGAAGGGACTCTGAGGGTCATCTAGTCCTACCCCATGCGATGCAAGAATCTCAACAAAAGCTGTTGGCCATCCAACCTCTGCTTAAAAACCTCCAATGAAGTCCTAGGGAGTCTGTTCCACTGTCAAACAGCTTTTACTGTCAGAAAGTACTTTCTGATGTTTAGTCTGAATCTCCTTTCCTGAAACTTGAATCTATTGGTTTGAGTCCTACCCTCCAGAGCAGGAGAAAATAAGCCTGTTCCATCTTCCATGTGACAACCCTTTAGATATGTGAAGATGGCTATCATATCTCCTCTCTGTTTCCTCTCATCCAGGCAAAACATACCCAGCTCCCTCAACCATTCATCATAAGGCTCCGTTTCCAGGTTCTCAGAGCTGGACACAGTAACTCCAGGTGTGGTCTCACCAAGGCAGAATAGAGCAGGACTATGAATTCCCTTGATTTTAATGTATTTGTTGGTTAATTTTCAAGAGTACTGTGTATACAAAGAAACAATAATTAAATTGTTTCTCCCAATCCCTCTCCCCTCCCCACTCCTTGTGTGTCTGGCCACAGGAACATTATTGAGTACGGAATTCCTCAATAAATTGTTTATTGCCATTGCAATAAGTGAGTACATTATAATAGTGACACTTTTAAGACACTGAATAATGTCTTATGCAAAGTTTACATTTGGCGAGAAGAAGCAGGAAAATATAGGAAGGTATTTTATGTGATTTCATTGTTTTTGTATGTGAGAAGTGATTGCAATGCATGAAAGCAGCCCCTCTTTGGGAATAGAGGCTTTGATGTATGGACTTAAACCTGATGAAGCACTCCCCTTCAGCTTACCAAATGTGCTTTTGCTGCTTTCCCCAACATCTATGGACACTAGGCACACCTATTGGTATCATGAGATATAAAATGAATCCTCGCCTTGATGGATAATTATAATTCACTACACTGCCTGCTGTCTAGAATGTTAATAGAAGACAAAAGTGTATATTATTTGAAATGGTGACAATGTTGGTCGCAGAAGATGTGGCTGAACTTCTAAAACAAAAATCAAAGGAATTATTACAAGCATTAATCACAAACATGAATAATTGTGTAGACATGACACAAATTTTGAACCTCTCTGGTAGCAAACAGTGCAAAATGAATTCAGGCCCTCCATTCAACTCAAAGCAGTTTTGACTTAAATCATCTGCTGTGAATCCATTTAACCAATTTAAAAGATTAATTTACGAAAGAGTGTGATGATGGGAACAATTTTACAGAAATTAGAGGCTTTGTGCTCAAGTTAATTTTTGATATGGTAAAGTCACAGGGATTTTGTTAGCGCTGTACACAATCTACATGCCATGCGGTGCAGGAACAAGTCTTAGGCTTGTGTCTGTCTTTCCTACCACACAGTAGCTGCACATCCTTCTTCGCCCTGCCCTGCCATGTGCCTTCACCACCGCGGGAGAAGTGGCACCAGCATCAGTGCTGATTTGGGGTGAGATTATGTCAATTTCTCATGCCCTCCCCAATATCACATCAATTTCAGTGAGATCTTGCTGGAAATTGGTGCGATCTCACCAGAAATAGGTGTTGATGCTGGCATTGCTTCTCCACCAACAACAGTGGTGCTGGGGTGCCCATAGGGGCACTGCTTGAGTCAGCGGCCTCACCCTGCCTAACGACTGTGCCCGCCCTGCTACCACATGGCAGTACAGAGTGTTATTCTAGCCAGCAGGCATATGTTTGAGTATATCCATGTCAACCTAAACTCTGTCCAGACAACCCTTCCATCCATTTCTTCTAGGATGGGAAGAATATACAGATAATAGATTATTGCTCTACAAATGTGGAGCAAAAGTGAAACATACTCTGGCTTGGGGATAGCCAAAATTGCACCCTCCAGTTGTTGTTGGACTGACTCTCATCAACCCTGACCTTTGGCCATGCTGGCAGGGCAAGGCAGATGGGAGCTTTCTTCTCCTGCCCTAACCATAAAGGACACTTACCTCCAACTGCTGGTTGCCCCGGGACTGTAGAGCTGAAGGGAAGTACCGTATTTTTTGCTCTATAAGACTCCCTTTTTCTCTCCTAAAAAGCAAGAGGAAATGTGTGTGCATCTTACGGAGCGAATGCAGGCTGCGCAGCTATCCCAGAAGCCAGAACAGCAAGAGGGATTGCTGCTTTCACTGCACAGCGATCCCTCTTGCTGTTCTGGCTTCTGAGAGTCAGAATATTTTTTTTTCTTATTTTCGTCCTCCAAAAACTAGGTGCGTCTTGTGGTCTGGTGTGTCTTATAGAGCGAAAAATGCGGTACACACTGGGTTCATCACTTCACTGCTGAGTTTTGCGTGTGTGTCTGTGTGTGTGTCTGTGTTATTACAATTTATTGTAAGCCACTTTGAGGGTCATTCAAACAAAAGATGGTATATAAATCTTATAAATAAATTAAAGCTATATTAGCTATATCATTCGCCTTTATGCCCAGTCTCACAACATGTCCTTACTGCATGAGGCATGCACAAGACTGAGTCCTGCTTCTGTCCCTCACCATGTCTAGCTTCTTCATTCCAGTGTCTGTGGTGCACATTTTGTCTGAATGTGCATTCACAGGGTAAGCCCTGATATTCAGGGTCAAATTAGATATATTAGCACCCCACATAAATATCCCTTTTCCTGCTCTGATTACATTTTATAATCATATTCTTACAGCTGTTAAAATATTGGCTTAAAAACTGTAAATAGCAACATTGTGAATATTTTTTGAAAGACTTGGTGACAGAATTGCAGATGTGCTATCAAACCATAGCAGACTTTGATCCATCCAAAATTAACCCATTTTAGGTCCCATTGATTGAAGGGAGAGTGCATATTTAAGTCTCTCACTGAAATAAATTAGACTGAAAAATGGCTAATCATGTCTTAGCTTGAATTAGAATTGAATTTTTAGAGAACTAGTTTATAATTAATGTGTAATTCAGCCAAGCCTTGCGACTAATTTATTTTTGGGTCTTTTATCAGCTGCTTAGAGGTCTTCTATCAAGTAAGCAGTATTACTTATTTTGTAAAATAAATACATAAAAATACATATGGAACTAGATTTTTCTCTATATCAGAGCATGCATTTATAAAAATGGACTTCCCCTCTGAGCAGTTCTGATTTGTAGTTGAAATGTGTCTGAACAGTTGAATGATATGGAATTAGTTTTGAAATTAGAGGATTCTGGGTGGAAACTGTGATGTAATCCATAAGCACCGTTAAATTTGACTTCTTCTGTCCCTTCCTGAACCTGCCATGACAGAAGAAAAGTGTTTTTATCACAATTGCCAAGGGTTCAATCATGACAACAAATAATAGTGACTAAAATGTATAGGCTCCTGGACCCCATAAGCCTTAAGGCAATCTAAATGCTTCTGACAATGAACTGTTTATTAATATTCCAGCAGATTGAAATTTATATAATGAGATAATCCATTAGGACATGCTATTTTTAAAAGTCCATTCAGTATGATCAGTTGCATTTTCAATATGTAGAAAGTAAAACAGGCCTAGGCAGACTTTAGGATTCTGGGATCTCCTTTGGTTTTTTTTTAATAGAATCCTGTGGTCTATTAATTGAAGCCTGGTGCAAAAGATATACATTGTCTCTGAGCACATGCTCAGGAATTGGTTTTCAGTATCATAAACTGGATTTACAATTATTTTGTTCCAAAATCTACTCCTGGTCCCATCCTATCCCTGCTTTTTTCATTTCAGCAGACCAATTTAGAGGGGTTGAATGACGCCTTTTGTTGTCATTTTTAAACAAAAGGGAGTCAGAAAGCCTTGCCAGTCACCTGCAAATTATCTAGAGAGCCACCTTTTTATTTTTATTAAATTAAATCTTGTCCACCCCAGAAGTAAATGACAGCTGGAATTCCATATTATTGGCTATGTTAATAAATCATATTGTATTACTATAGAGCTCCCTGCCTTTTAATAAACTAGCCCGATCCAGGCTCATATAATTGTCACATGTGCTGTGCAATCCTGGGCATGTTTATTCAAAAGTAAACTCAACTGTGTTCAATGGGGCTTAGGCCATTAACAAATCTTAGGTCTCAGGAGTGTGTGTCAGTATAGTAAAGGCCTTGGTTTGTCTTGCAACTGGCTTTATTTTCATTATAATTCAAGAGATGTTAGAGTTTTCTAGGCTTCAAGAGAACTCTAGGTTTCTCTAGGTATGAGAGTGGCAACATCATGAAGGAAGACGAGATAGCAATAAGATGAGACTTGGCAGAGCCTAGTGAAGCTGCACTGGTTCCCCAGAAGATCTGATCACATACTGAGTAAACTGTTTCAGCTTGCAATATTATGTTACCCACACAGTAATTTGGTTCACCTTGTAAATTCTGCCTTGATGGCACAGGAGGTAAGGTGCTGACCTCTAGCATCTGAGAAATGGTAAGTATATGGCCCCTAGTGATTTACAAGAAGAAGGAAACCTAGAAAGATGATAGAAACTGAACATTGCAACTAAATGTCCTTTGTTATCACTGCAGTTATCACAGCACCAAACCAAAGCAAGACTGCTTGCTGCACAGATATGATTTTAAACTGCAAGCAAACCAAATGCAAAGATAAATTACATTCATTAAATGCAAAGCTTAAGGTAAAAGCATTTCCCAAAATACCGGTAAGAGCTGCAAGGAAATGCAAATAACAGCTAATCCAAATCTAAGAATTGAAGTGCCTTCCTTTTCATTAAAGGCACAAGGTAAGCACCCATCCTTTGTTAAGCCAGTTGCTTGCAAACTGGTCAGCATTCCCTCAATACGAGATAATTTGTCAAGCTGTTTTCTAGGAATGGGCAACTTACCTGTAGGGTTAAGTCTGAAATTACTTCTGCTAGAAAAGATGGCGGTTTACATTTTCAGTTGAGAGCAGGGATAAGAGGCAGATAATTTTTAGTTGGAGCAGGCTAAAACAGGCATCTATCGGATGCAAGTACTCTTTTTGGGAACTTGATGCAGAATTAAAATCTCATCTGCCTGCTTTTTAGGAGCTCATTTGTTCCTAATAACCTCTGATTGCATGCTAAAGGCTCCATGGGTGGAATCCAACATAATGCTAAGTGTCTCCTTTCATCAGTGCAAGGATTTCTCCTTGTGCAATGGCAGTCCCCCCCTAATCTGTTCTAGGGGTTCCCCCAGCCCTCTAGAATTGATTTGGGGAAGACATGGGGGTCCATGCAGGGGTGAGTAGGGGGTACAGTCTCATTGTGCAAGTGGAAATCCTTGCACTGATGGGATACAGTAGTTGAACACCATCCCATAAGTATTCAGTTCTCAGCTTTCTCAAGGAAACTAATCACTAGAAATCCTTCTGAATTTCTTATTGCTCAGGAATGTAGGGAGTGCTAGATACAAATCAAAATAGCAACAACCGCATAGCGCAACTAGAGTGCAAAAAGGGCAAGCCCTCTTAAGGCATACATATCATACAAAGATCTTTAATTCTTTCCAAGGCAGATCTACATAGTTGAGAAAGACCAAAATAGACCAAAATACAGCACATAACAAATTAGGAATGCTATTAAGGGGGGGGGCAGTAAGTGGCATATTTGCTAACCAACCCTTAGGGGGATACATATCCCACAATATCCCACCTTCGTTTGCATATCAGAGTCACCCCATTGCTAGTATTTTTCAGTCTTTGTTTACATGAGTGATCTAATTTCCATAACTTTAGATTGCTTTTACTGCAGTAAGTTAATTATTTCTGTTCACATGGGAGCAAGGCAATCTTATATATAGTAACATAGCCATTACAGCATCAGCTGTGAGTAACAAATGTAGTTGCCCTGGAGAGAAACTAAAATTAGGGACTTCTGTTTTGCCCTTCGAGAAATGGATGTTCTTAGTTGAGGAGAAGGCTCTGCAGTTCATCACTGTGGAGAAGCCAGCACAGGTTCAAATAACTTGTCCATAAATAAAATGAGACCACTAAGATTGTCATATTCCATCTGATACAAGGCCTCTGTTCCTTTAAGAACTCTTGAGTAAAGACTGAAAGGGGAGGGGAGCTATGCTGCTTTGGGCAAGGTCTCACCACTTCTATAGGTTTACAGTGGTACCTCTGGTTAAGAACTTACCGTATTTTTTGCTCTATAAAAGACTCACTTTTTCCCTCCTGGAAAGTAAGAGGAAATGTGTGTGTGACTTATGGAGCGAATGCAGGCTGCGCAGCTATCCCAGAAGCCAGAACAGCAAGAGGGATTGCTGCTTTCACTGCGCAGCGATCCCTCTTGCTGTTCTGGCTTCTGAGATTCAGAATATTTTTTTTCTTGTTTTCCTCCTCCAAAAACTAGGTGCATCTTGTGGTCTGGTGCGTCTTATAGAGTGAAAAATACGGTAATTCATTCTGGAGGTCCATTCTTAACTTGAAACTGTTCTTAACCTGAGGCACCATTTTAGGTAATGGGGCCTCCCACTGCTGCCCAGCGATTTCTGTTCTCATCCTGAAGCAAAGTTCTTAAACCAAGGTACTATTTGTGGGTTAGCAGAGTCTGTAACCTGAAGCATCTGTAACCTGCGGTACCACTCTATTTACAGGAGGGTCAGCTCCCATCTGCCTGTGGCACTGGAGCAAACATTTTGTCATTTGGCAGAATGATACAGCTGCCTCAGGCAGCAGAATTTGTGAGGAGGGAGAGGTGGACAGACATATAGCCTGCTCTCCAAGTGCGTCAGAGGGCACTGTCATCTTTCCTGTATAGAGGTTAGAGCCAGGAACTTGTCCTTTGTCTCTAGCAGCCAAGTGCCTTGGCTTGCCACTGCCATTAGCTTTTTAAACATTTCCGTTGAATTGGATGCGGGATTGAAAAGCAGGGGAAATAAAATAGCAACAGCCTTCATTTAGCTGGTGGAAATCAACTTTATTTTCAGAGAAAATAAAGTTGGTTTCTTTCCTTATCCTTTTGATACTGTAACAAGCCCCAGTAGCACTCCCAGCCCAATCCAGGACAACGCCTCCCACTTTCCACAATAGCTTTACAGAAGGATGCTACAATGTCATATCCTTCAAGTTGGCATTGTTGGGGAAGGCGGCAGATTGCTGTGTGCAATGAAACATTGTGGAGAGAAATGGCCCCAGAGCCATCTAGGAACACTGCCACTGCTTGTCACATTGGCAAAAATTTAAACAACAACAAAAAAGTGAAATAAGTTGCCTGCGCTATGTTGTATTTGAAAGGTTAATTCCCCCACTTGACAATTATATTCACTTTGCCAGCCTGTCCTTAAAATTGGCCAAAAGTGACTTCTCACTTTCATGGCTGTAAAATTGAGCTATGAAACTTGGGAGACATCCACTGCGCCTCCACTTTGTATTTCATTGGGACAGATCTGATGCCACAGTATTTAGTTTGGGCCTGAGTATTTTCCCTTTTCCGTTTGGTTGTTTTTTAAACAAAACACATTTCCAAAGGCAATGGATTTTAAGTTTTGTTGTTTGGCTTTTAGCACATGAAATGCACACTTGCTCTTGATTTTAATAGGGGATCTAGGCTACTTTATCCAAGACAACATTTTTATTGCTGAGATATACCATTTTCCCAGTACACCAAAATACACTGTAAATACAGTGGTACCTTGGTTCTCAAACTTAATTTGTCCTGGGAGTTTGTTCGACTCCCGAAACCGTTCGAAAACCAAGGCACGATTCCTGCACTCAAGCAGAAGCCGTGTTGGACTTCAGCTTCCGGAAAATGTTTGCAAACCAGAACACTTCCGGGGTTGCAGCAATCGGGAGCCGATTTGTTCATCAACTAAACCATTCAGGAACCAAGGTTTGACTGTACTTAGTTTCTGGGGAAATCTTATTCCTCCTGTGGGTGTGTTCTACAACATCCTTTACTGCCCCTTGAAGAAGGCATCCTATGGCATTAAAAACCTGGAGGACATAAAAGGTTGTCCAACTGACCTCCAGCTCAAAGGAAGATGAACTGAACCAATTTGAAGACAGTGAGTTGGTGGCTTCATTCCTGGTGGCTCAAAAAATGCATACTGCAAGAAGTCAGATGGATCTTGTGAGTTGGGGGCCTTTTTAAAATGCAGAATGCGCACAACTATAGTTATAAATTATCATTTTTCTATTGTAAAAGCAAAGACAATCCAGACAAGATGAAAAGCTGCATTTTATTTGGCACCCACTTAAGAAAGCCTTGAAACTGAAGAACATGTGCTTTGCTCCATTTTTGTACAAGTTCACGTCAATTGAAAACCATTACGAAGGTAATTTATGTACGGATGTTCTGGTGCCAGCTGCCTGGTAGTTAAACCAAAGAGGAAACTTGAGTCCTCTATCAAACTGGAATAGGAAATAGAAAAGACAGTGATGTTTTTGCTGGAGAGGCTAGGAAGGGGAAGTGAGCATTAGAACATTTTCACACATTAGCTTAAATCTGCCTGCAATGCAGAAGCTAAAACCGGCTAGAAATGGATATTTAATTTTAAAATTCATCCCACATGAACATTTATATATGTCACAAGCAGCATGTGAGAGAGGTTAAAATGTGCTTTTAGCATACTGCGAAGGGTGGGGTGTCTTTAGTTGTAAACTACTGCACCTCTGCAAAGGTGGTGGTGCCTGTTAGGCTGTGGCTCCAGATATGTTGGGGAATAACTGGTGAATACCAATTAATCCTGAAGTCCCATGTGCTTGGGAAACCACAAAAGAAAAATGGCTGGCTGCCTGAATTCAAAAACAAGTGGCTTGACTCACTCTCTAGCCAAAAGAGCCCCCAGCAACGGAAACCTATTCAGCATTTGCAAAGCATGGGAAATATAGGTTGTTGGACCTTTAAAAAGCCCAGTATTAAGTGCTCACAAGTGCCCCTCTCAGAGTGAATGGACTACAACCTTAAGTAAGTTTAAATGCTTTACTTACAGCAATCAGAGGTCTCACTTGTGCATTGTTCAGTACTGCAGCAGAAACAACTCCGGTAAGGTATTCTTGAGTACAAAAAACAAAAAGTATCTTCAAACATGGAGTCTGGACATGGAGCCCCAACCTCATGCATCTAGGATAGTTACATAGTTCAAAGAGGAGGGGGGACAGGAAATAAGCCTTACTTCCTCTCTCCCCAAAGGTGGATAGACTTGGAGCTTAGAAAGGAAACAGAAAGCTCTGTGACAGGAAGTCAGGGAGAAGGCCCCACCCATTTTCTCCCTGTGGCTTGATTTGATCAAAATGGTGGGTGATCTCATTCACAACCCAGTAAAGGCCTTACCTCTAATCTAAAGGCTGCAGGTGCTTTCTCTTAATGAAACATGGTGTCAGTGTGGTAGACTTTTAGTGTAGTCCTCTTGGAGCTAAATATATAACTGGTTTGTTATATATCTTTGCACCTTAAAGAGAGAAAAAAGAGGAGAGCAAAGGCTTTAATAATGTACTACACGAGAAGGCCTAGAAACAGATAGACTTATGATAAATATGCTGTGATTTGGAATTGGATGCTTCCAGAAAAAGAGGTGCCGGAACTCACCATGAATGCCTTCCTTGTTCTCTTATAATGGCAGTTCCTGTGAGTTCTGGCTGAAAAAAGCCCTGGCTCTTTGGGACCAGGAAGCATTTTTTCCACTTAACATCCCCCCCCCCCTTTCCCACTAGCACTTTTGCTCTCATTGGAGTGAGTTACTTAGGAAAGCCAGGGATTGAAGGTACAGCAGTGAACCTCAGAAAGGAGATTGCTTGCTTGACTAACTAGTGAGGATTCAGTGGAGGGAGCTGCTGAGCTGCTGCGTACCCCAGAGCTCAGGGACATCTAATCTCAAAAGGAGGCAGACATTCTGTGTTTTTGCTCCCATCTGCAATCACACTTCTCAACTTCCAAATTTCACAACTAAATGTCTCACCAATGACCAAAAGGTAAAATGCCTTTATTACGTTTCACTGCAAATGAAAACTGACAAATAGGGCTTCAAGCTATATGCAACTCATTTTAAACAAAGTATTTTTTCCATACTGTAGATTAAAATAGGTTTTAAAAGGAAGCCAGGAAAACCAATTCTATCAAGTGTCCTCAAGCACCTCCCCTGTCAGGACTTCCTCTTTATGTGGAAGTATTAATTATGTTCTCCTGTTGCCAATTTGTATCCCAAAATGTTTACTGACACACTCTTCCACTTTCTTCTTCAGGATGAACAGCTTCTGTAATTGCTAGTGGCATTTCATCCTGACTTATTTTTGCTTACTACCCTTAGAGCCAGGAAAATTAGTTTTCATAAAATTTCTATTACTCTTGAGAATTACCGTGCATCCTTTGGGATGCATCTATTCCACAATTAATTGTCTCATTCGTTTTGCAGGTCATATATGTAGACCTTGGAAATATCTGCAGATTTCCTCCTGGTGATTTTAATTTCCTCTGAGTATTTCTTCACTCTTTTACAGGTTTAGTAATTGCCAACTGCTTCCACCTCCTATGGCCTAATTTCAATAATTTTTCACCTGAACAGGCACCAGTCTGAGTCTATAATCCTTACATGCATAGGATCAAGCTACAGGGATGTAGCATAGTTATATACTGTATTGGTTTATATGAGCAAATACTACATTGCAAGAAACATGGGGCTGAAAGCAAAAATGGCATTCTTATATGTTGAGGATTCTCCCAGCATGGTAAAATGTGTATGCTGACATTATGAAATCATGCATTTCACATTCTCTACCATTTTAGGTCACTAACACAGAATAGGTGAGGGTATAAATTGCAACTGGTTATAGTTTATGTAGCTCAAATGACAAAGCATTAATTCTTCAGCGAGCTTCTTGACCTAAGCAATTTATATATAGTCCTACCTCATTCTGTTTATATGATTTGGATTTTTGCAGATCATATTCACTCAAGAAATCTAAATTCCTAATATTTTAAATATATTTGTTAAATGTGGTTCCTGCATCTTATAGACGCTGGAGAAAAGCCACTAATGTAGTTGATAATGTGTACACTGTAAGACCTGGATTTAAATGCAACCTGCAAGCATTTGTTTCGCAAGGCATTTTCACACCTGAGACATACAGTGCACTCTCACGTATTTCTACTTGGATGTGCATTCCATTAAATTCAATGGGACTTACTCCCAGATTAGTGTGTCTAGTACTATAGCTTTTGGATGTGTCATTGAACCTCTAGTGGTACACTGCTTATGCCATGCATCAAAGATGGGGCAGATGTTGTTGGACTCAACAACATCAGTCCCATCCCAATCGTCAGGGATGATGGACATTGTATCAACAACATCTGCAAGGCCACAAGTGCCCCATCCCTGAATGTTGGACAAAATACAAGTTATTTTTAAATATTTGCATAAGTAGCTCCTTGGCATCACCTTCTAGCTTCATGCAGCTCCACAATCTGCCTGTTGAGCTGTTTCAAGTAGTAGTAAATGTGTTAAAAACATTCTTATGTGATCAGAGTAAAGAGGTTTTTCAAAATTCAGATATATATGAATCTGGCATATTGTTCCAGGACAGATGCTCAGAAGAATCTGCAAAGGACTTCTGTTAGAGTTGGAGGAAGTTGACAACATTAACGAGCTTTAAAAATGCATTTGAAACAGAAAGAGCACCCAGAATGACCAATTATAGTCAGTATAGTTTGGAAGAGGCATAGTTTGGTTCATATGTTCATCTTTGGCTGGAATAGTACAGCAGCTTTGGGACATGGTTACTGATTACTCCCAGGATTTTTTCCACATTAAAATGCAGGTAACGTCCAAAATTATCCTACTTCATCATTTTAGTCCTCTATCAAGACCTTGTTAAGCAATTTATACAGTGACAAACCTGTATACAGAAGACGAAGAAGAAGAGTTTGGATTTGATATCCCACTTTATCACTACCTGAAGGAGTCTCAAAGTGGCTAACATTCTCCTTTCCCTTCCTCCCCCACAACAAACACTCTGTGAGGTGAGTGGGGCTGAGAGACTTCAAAGAAGTGTGACTAGCTCAAGGTCACCCAGCAGCTGCATGTGGAGGAGCCGAGACGCGAACCCGGTTCCCCAGATTACGAGTCCACTGCTCTTAACCACTACACCACACATATATTGGAAGTCTCCAAACAGCTGCGGATTAATAAAATTTGGGACACTATCATTATGTATAAACTTAAATGAGCAAAGAATCCATATTTAATATAAAAAAGATAATATGGCATCATGGTATCCATAATAGTTATTTCCTGTGTGAAAGTATTTCAAGCTCTTATCAAATTCCAGCCAAGTACAAGTGTCTATTATTTTCCTGACTATGATGCATATGCAGTAGCGGTCAGTGGGTGTGGTTGCTCACCTGCTCTCCCAACACCAAGTATCACCGCCAGATCTTTAGAGGGAAAGGAGCGAGGCATGTGGGCACAGCAGCAGAGACAAGTTTGCAGGTGATGTTCTGCTCCAGTGCGGCATTTTGCTATTTGTTATATTGCCCCGTATTCTCTGCATTTAGAACTGCTTTAATTTTCCCACCATAAGCAACTGAACAGACACCTGCTGTCTGTTCTCCTGCATTGGCTGGTTGTTCCAACATAGAATACCTGGACCAATGATACAGGACTGAGCAAGGAGCATCCCTGAGTTGTAGGGCGACAGGGATTGTGATGGTGCTGGAGCTTAGCACATTCACCCCTTCTATCCTGTCCTAGCTCAGCTCAAGGTTCTCACCTAACTGGGGAAGCTAGGTTGAAGCAGAGCCACATACTGAAAAGGCAGGAACACATCCAGAAGACCACCCAAAGAAAAGTCCAACAAAGTCCAACAGAATCAATGGTAAAGCAAAATCAAGGTAAACTATGCAGGAGGGATTACAGGCACAGCACCGCCTTTCAGGACCACGGACAGGTCACTGTGGCAGGAGCTAACTGGAACTTGAATATTGTCTCAGGCGCATGCTGTGGCCTTTTGAACTGGCTTTTAATCCCACTCCCTCTTAGGAGCTATCTGTGTTTCTTAAAGGGCCATTGTCTGATTCTGCAGCCACTGCCTCCTTCAGCAGGGGAGTGGTGAAGACTGTGGGGGCGGCAGCGGCCAAAGTGGGTGGGGGCGTTCTGAACCTAAGGAGTTGGGTAAAGCCATGTCCTCTAGGCTGAAAGATCCTGGAGTGGGGAACGATTTCTCCTCCTCCTCCAAGTCTTCCTCTGAGCCAGACGGGAGCTTGAGGCCAGAAAACATGGCACTCACTCTCCCCGCTTGTGCTGGTATGTCCCACGGAGGACCTTACGGTCTTCAGATAAAAACATCTTGGAGATCCCGGGCCACAGGGTGGTTAGGCTGGCCTCAACCAGAGCCAGGGCTTTTCGGCCATGGCCCCGATCTGGTGGAATGCTCTGTCACAAGAGAATAGGGCCCTCTCCTTCTGTAATCCTCATAGAACTCTACCCCAATGGTTGCCATTAATTTGATTCTGAGTTGATTTTAGAATGTATTTCAATTAACTGACTGTGATTTTATGTAAACTGTGCTATTCTTATGGTTGTTAGCCACTCTGAGCCCTGCTTTGGCTGGGGAGGGCGGGATATAAATATTTTTTAAACTTTTTTATTTTATTTTATTTTATATTTTTATTATTACATGCGAGCAGAATGCCCCAACAGTGTTGCTTTGATAAGATCAGAACTTGAGGGGAAATCGGGCATTAACTATGCAGTGGTACCTCCGGTTACAGACACTTCAGGTTACAAACGTTTCAGGTTACAGACTCCGCTAACCCAGAAACAGTACCTCGGGTTAAGAACTTTGCTTCAGGATGAGAACAGAAATCGTGCTCTGGTGGCACAGCGGCAGCAGGAGGCCCCATTAGCTAAAGTGGTGCTTCAGGTTAAGAACAGTTTCAGGTTAAGAACAGACCTCTGGAACGAATTAAGTTCTTAACCCAAGGTACCACTGTATCAGAAAGTCTCACAGCAGTGCTGGGCGGTGACATTCTCTTACTCATCTCAACAGGTTTCAGCAGAAACCTCAAGTGTACTTCATCCGAGTTTGCTAGACCCTCTCTAGCTGACCTTCTGAGATAAAATATAACCTCTGGGAAGGCATGCATAAAATGCAGGTGGATTATTACCCATGGCAGCAATTGTGATTTCAAAGTTTTGTCTTATCTTTTATGTTTCTACTGATATCAGGTACAATATTCCCCTCACCCCCCACTGAAAATGCATCACTTGGATCTTTATATAGCAGGGAAGGCATTATGTTAACCCATTACAGAATTGTGAATCATGATAGCACAGAAGCTATTGTAGCTTTTGTGAAGTCTATTCGCACAGTAACTTAGCTGACAAATTAAAGTGCTTTCAATAGGGAAATATTGTTTCTTTGGTGTTCGTATAGCTCTTTCTCCTTTCCACTGCCACATTTACATGAGAAAGAAAAAGAACCTCTCCAGTCACACATAAAACCTGCTTTATTTCCAAGAGAACACATCTCACATACCAGTTCTCTTGTATTGTTAAAAGTAGTGACATATCAATTGTAACCTGACTGAAAACACTGAAATTAGATCTGTTCTTTTTTTTTAAAAAAAATATCTAAGCATACTTTTAAATGATTAGAGGTATGTAAAATAAGATTCCCCATATATAAGCCTCCTTATAATTATCAGCGGGTTCATAACCATAGTAGAGGCAGGTCTTGATTACCCATTCTAAAAACACACAACCTGTTCTATATGCAGTCCTGCTGCTTGTTGGGACACAGTTACAGCATTTTTTGTTCTAGGAACAGAAAATTACAGCTATTTGTGACACCTCTTGTAACAACATGGAAAGCCAGAAGACTGCAAGTAGCCTCCAGCCATGTCAAACATCAGGGACCCCAAGAGGTGGCTACAGATTTCCTATGAGTTTTCCTTTTATTAAAAAAAAAAGTTAGTCTCTAGCCCTCCTAGAAATAAAGTTAAGAAGCAAAATGTGCAGGTACCTTCTATGTGATTTCTGTGAGGTGAGCCAGCCTGGCTGCTCCTTTCTTTCGGTGTCTTTTGCCAATGCATGAAGTCAGAGTTCTGACTGATGTGTGAGGTGTTTGGACAGAAGGCAATAGGAATGTCTATGGTCATAAAGAGCTGCTGTTTCCTCCTCCCCTCAGCGCACATTTCCCAGCTTCTGACTCATTTTTCTTTTTCCCCTAACAATCAGGATGCACCTTTCCTGTGGTGGCATTCATCTGAGATCAAGTATTCCCTATAGTTATTTTCTGCAAAATAAGTGCAGGTACCAAACGGATACAGTACATCCTTTTCTGGAATTTACTGGTTATTCCTTTAGGAGCCATTGCAGAAACCAACCATTCTCATACAGCTGTGTGGCAGGCAGAAATTCAACAGGTTAAGCCTTTTCTAGTTGGCATCTATCTGTCTCAAGAGACAATGGAGTGCGCTGCCAGGGGAGAAGTGAAACTGAAGTGACTTCCCCAGGGTGCAATCCTGGGCAGTGTGTATGGAGGTCCTGGGCTGCCCAAAGAATAAGACCCCCATTCTTGGTCTCAATGATGTACTCCAAAGGAAAGCAGAGCAATATGTCTGGCACCAGCTTGGCTGCAGGAGTTGTTGGTGTACATCCGTCCTAAGACTCCACTCTGGATTTGTGTAGGATTTACTCCTTAGCCTTTTCTTTTCCCAAAGATATCCCACAATACAGCAGAAGTTTAGTATCAGATTTTCCTTCACCTGGATGGGCTATCTTCCCAGGTTGATGAGCCCCATCCACCCCTCATTTCCCTCTACAGCATGTGCAGAAAACACCTTCTTGACTGGTGGACCCACTACTGGACTTGTCTGCTCAAGTGGAGACGAAAGGTGGGCAAACTACTTCAGAAGGAGCACAATGTGTCCCTCACCAGAGGTACTCCCCCTCCACTAACACTCCATACATCCCCCTTTTCTAGTATGGATATATTGTCAGGAGCTCAGCCTACTCTCGAGTAGGACCCTGGCAGAGACACATGCCCGACTGGCATGTTCTCTCCCTCCTGGTCTTTCGTTCGGGGGCTTCAAAAGCTTTCTTCTGCCCAAACATCACAGCGACCAATGCCAACAGACATCGGCACAATTAGGGATCCACAGAGTCTTTGCATCTTGCGTAACAGACCTCAGCAACTTGGCATTTTGGCTAATCTACTTTATTTACATATAAGCACACATGGAGCACTGCAACATGGCTCCCTCTCTCTCTAGCATCAGACAGCAAAGAGAAAGAACAAAGGACAATAGTCCCACTTCATGGAACACAGTAACACAAACATCCTGTCTCCGTCACTTCCCACTCTGTGGAGTCAATACATACACCATCATGTGATAGACAAAAACCCCATGACTGCAATCATGGAGCAGGAATTCTAACATATATATGGCAAAGGTTTTTCCTGTTCACTTTCTGTCCGTCAGGCATTTTACTATGTGTATGGCCTTCCACTTGCAAAAGGGGATACAAATTAGCATGTGACGCAAAGCATATGCAAATTTTATGCAAATCTGTGCCCTTTTTTGTGACTGAGTTGTGGGAGGGGGGTGAAACTGGACTCAGAATTTACTCCCTACAATTTTAGCTAAATTGTGTCCTCCGCAGAAAAGTGAGCTATGGCAAAAGGCCAGGGGGCTGGTCATTTGAGCACTGCAAATGGGGAACTGCTGAGTTTAAATGTGTCATCAGAGGGGACTTATGACTGCCTCCTGCAGTTACAGGTGCCTCATACTAATCCTTTCAAATTGCTAACTGGAGGCTGCTGCTCCTCAGAATCTATTCTACAGTACCACTGTAAATGGTTCCTTAAGAAAACCAGCAGGCGTTTGCCATCCCTGGTATTCATTCATTCGCAGCAGGCATGTCTCTATAACCTGTGATCTAGCAGCTGACCCAATAGAAACTTAAATGCTTAGCATATTGCTAGGGAACGAAAAGTAGCTTCTCCCCCCCCCCCATTATGCTTTTTCCATTGTTCTTCCTGCACCTGATCCTGCGTTTGCTACAATATCCTGTTCTCCTGTGGCACCATTTTTATTTATTCATTTAAAGCATTATTTATAGCTCAGTTGCTAGAGCACGAGGCACTTAATCTCAGGTTCAAACCCTGCATTGGCCAAAAGATTCCTACATTTCAGGGGTTGGGCTTGATGACCCTCAAGGTCCCCTACAGTCCTATGATTCTCTGATTCTACCCTGATCTTCAGCAGAAAAGTCCCTCAGCTCCCTCCCCTTAACTGGTTGATGTAAGATTCTTTCTCGACCCTTTGAAATGGATATAATTTTTAATCACTCATCTCTGTGCCCACCACCCACAGTGTTGGTAGGCATCTGATCACAGGCAGTACATCCAGCTTCCATTATAAGGGCCAAACTAAATCCTGTCTGTTTTTTGACTGAACTCCATCTGCTTTCATTCAGAAGATTAAAGGATGAAAGTGGCCAGTGATTCTCAGTTCTTGCAAAATGGATTCCCTCCCCGACTCCAGCCTGCCTTCGGAACATCGTTTTATGAGGCCTCAGAACTTTCACAAAACCAGAGTATCTGCATCAGAAGAAAGCAGTCTGTGGGGATGCTGTGTCCAGTTTTGATCACCACGTTTTAAGAACAATATAGATAAACTGAAAGAATTCAGACGGAAGGCCCAAAGATAATGACAGGTTTTGAAACTCCTAGGGTGTACACATGAAAGGAAATCCTAGAATTAGGAAGTGTGCACAGCAGAGAGAAAATATGATGCAGACAAGGACGTGACAGCAGTTTTCAAATATCTAAAACAGCACAAGTGATGCCATCCAGATGTTTTGGACTTTAAAATCAAAGGCATCTAGCAGACACAAGGTTGGCAAAGCAGTTGACCTAAAAGATGCTATGGAAGATAGGCAGGCATGTTTTAGAGCCTAAATGAATGAGGGAAATTGTCAAGCAGATTTGTATTATAACACTGCCGAGTGCATTTTCTCACCACTCTCTTTATCACAAAATGTTTGATCTTTTGGGAGAAGCAGGTCCACTGCTGGTTTGACCTCCCAATCAACTGAAATTTCACAATTGGGATGTACCAGCATGTGGCTGAACCCCACCCCCAAAATAGCAACAGGCTAGAAGTACAGTGGTACCTCGCAAGACGAATGCCTCGCAAGACGGAAAACCCGCAAGACGAAAGGGTTTTCTGTTTTGGAGGCGCTTCGCAAGACAAATTTCCCTATGGGCTTGCTTCGCAAGAAGAAAGCCCATAGGGAAATCTCCGGGGACCTCTTTTAAATGCTGGTGGTGGGGAGCAAAGCCTTTCCCCCCCTCCGGCCTTCAGAAGAGGTCCAGGAAGGCCGGCGGGGGCCGAAAGGCTTTGCTCCCCACCGCCAGCATTTTAAAAGCAGTCCGGGATAGCAGGGAAGCGCTTCCCGCTATCGCGGACGGCTTTTGAAGGCAGGTGGGGGGGAGCAAAGACTTTTGCCCCCCACCCGCCTTCAGAAGAGGTCCAGGACCTCTTCTGAAGGCGGGCGGGGGGCGAAAGTATTTGCTCCCCCCTGCCTGCCTTCCCGGGAGAGCGGAGAAAGGCAGCATGTTTCTCCGCTGTCCCGGACGGCTTTGGAAGGCAGGCGGTGGGGAGCAAAGACTTTCGCCCCCTGCCCGACTTCAGAAGAGGTCCAGGACCTCTTCTGAAGGCGGGCGGGGGGCAAAAGTCTTTGTCCCCCCTGCCTGCCTTCCCAGGGGCTTTTACATCGCCCCGGACAGCGGAGAAGTCCTCCGCTGTCCCGGGCGATTTTAAAATGCCGCCCGCCAGCATTTTAAGATCACCCCGGACAGCAGAGAAGTCCTCCGCTGTCCCGGGGTTTTTTAAAATGCTGGGGGTGGGAAGAAAAGCCCTTGTCCCCCCCCCCAGCCTTCAGAAGAGGTCGGGGGACAGACTGTCCCCGGACCTGGTCTGAAGGCGGTTTCCATAGGAACGCATTAATTGATTTTCAATGCATTCCTATGGGAAACCGTGCATCGCAAGACGAAAAACTCGCAAGAAGAAAAAACTTGCGGAACGAATTAATTTCGTCTTGCGAGGCACCACTGTATAAGTAAGTCGGCTTGTGAGCAATACTTGTAATGCAGACTAAGTGGTACCTCTGGGTAATCCAAGGTAGCTTGTGATCCCTTTAGCAGACGTGGTGGTGCAGGAGATATGTGCTAGAGCAGGGGTCAGCAAACTTTTTCAGCAGGGGACCGGTCCACTGTCCCTCAGACCTTGTGGGGGGCCTGGACTATATAATAATTTTGAAAAAGAAAATGAATGAATTCCTATGCCCCACAAATAACCCAGAGACGCATCTTAAATAAAAGGACACATTCTACTCACGCTGATTCCCGGACCATCCATGGGCCAGATTTAGAAGGTGATTGGGCTGGATCCAGCCCCCGGGCCTTAGTTTGCCTACCCATGTGCTAGAGCCTAGTCCCTGGGAGTCCTGCTTTGAAACCCCCGGGATCTCAGAAGATCTACAAAGCCAAGCCATAACCCACAATCGCAAGCCACCCAGAGCTAAAACAAATTTTTCTCTGGACCCTAAGTTGGCAATCAATCGGACCTCCAACTTGAGCAAAGCCCATCCTTTAAGTCTACCTATCGGCCTTTAAAAGGAAAAAAAGAAAACCCTTTCACAACCAAACACTCTGGTTTTATCTGTAGCAATCCTCAATATGTGTGCCTTTATACAACGATGCACAAGCATATTCTGCGTAGTGATTCCAAAACTACACCAGAATGGAAATGGAGTGATATAGACACCTTGAGAGGATTCACCTAGCACAATTTTTTTAAAGCCCTTTTTTGTTGTTATTTGTTTGCTTTTCATTGCTTTTTCTCAACTTGATTTCAAGGCCCTTAGCAAGGAATATTTATTAAAAACGAAGCCAAGGTCATCCCAACAGACCTTCTTTCCCACCCTTTGGAGAAATATTGCAAAATGGGAGCCACATCTTATACCTGTCACATTTACTGTGCCCAGAACAGAACAAAATGTTCAGATCTGGCAAAGAACTTCTTATTTACTAAAGATGCTTAATAAGAGAGAACAAGAGATTACTTGTGCCTAACAAGACAGCCCCATACTAGTCATTTGCTTTCTCTGCAAGTGTAGCTTTAGAAGGCATTGTCATTTTAAGCGAACATTTTCTCCTCTTTATGCAGAGAACAGTGTGTGTGTTCACAGGTCACATTAAACTGATCAACATACCTGTCCACACAAATAGTTAAGCTGTGTACTGATATAGTTATTCACAGGTCTCACGCAATGTGCGTAGCGTATACTTGTGTACGCATCCATTTGAACTGTGCAGATCAACAAGTGAAGAAGAGTTTGGATTTGATATCCTGCTTTATCACTACCCGAAGGATTCTCAAAGCGGCTAACATTCTCCTTTCCCTTCCTCCCCCACAACAAACACTCTGTGAGGTGAGTGGGGCTGAGAGACTTCAGAGAAGTGTGACTGGCCCAAGGTCACCCAGCAGCTGCATGTGGAGGAGCGGAGACGTGAACCTGGTTCACCAGATTACGAGTCTACCGCTCTTAACCACTACACCACACGTTGCACCTGGGCAGCTACAGATTGTGACTGTGTTCAGTCTAACATGTGAGCAATCCTCATAAAAGATTGCTCTGTAAATTGTGGCATTTTTCTTCTCCCATCCTTTCCTGCCACCTCTTATTTCTGCAGGGAAAATGCCCTATGGATTACGTCCCTGCAAAAATTGCAGTATACAGGGGAAGCTCAAGATCAGCTATTATGAATGTTTCGTCTGTGCAAGGAGCTCAGCTTGCCAGATGGAATTATCCCCCCCTCTCCTCCCTCTGTTCTCCTGACCCCCCCACCCACCAGAGCCAATTTTGTGGGGGGCACAGTGGGGAAAAGCAGTGGGGAATCCCTGTTGTACAAGTGGAAGTTCTTGTGCAGGGCTTCCTCTAATGGGGTCCTTAAATCCCTAGATGTTTTAGCAACAGACCGGGAAAAACTGGGAGTTCATGCCATAATTCCACACAACTTTATTCACGTCTCAAGGAAGAGCCACTTGTTATCAGAAACATGTTTTCAGAGGAAGGCCCACAAGAAGCTCAGTTATTCCATAATACAGCGCACTGCCTCCGACAGTGGAGGTAGAAGAAGAAGAAGAGTTTGGATTTGATATCCTGCCTTTCACTCCCTTTAAGGAGTCTCAAAGCGGCTAACATTCTCCTTTCCCTTCCTCCCCCACAACAAACACTCTGTGAGGTGAGTGGGGCTGAGAGACTTCAAAGAAGTGTGACTGGCCCAAGGTAACCCAGCAGCTGCAGGTGGAGGAGCGGAGACGCGAACCCGGTTCCCCAGATTACGAATCTACCGCTCTTAACCACTACACCACACTGGCTCGAACACACTGGTAGAACTTAACATCAAGGTTCGTAGCCATTGATAGCTCCGTGAATTTGTCTAACCCTTTTATAGCCATCCTAGTGGGTTGCTTTCTCTCCATCTTGTGGGACCACTTCCATGGCCTAATGTATGTTAAAGTCTGTCAGTGAAAACTAGGCCATAGACTCAAAATTCCTGCGGTCTCTGACCCATTGCATGCTTGATAATGATGCCTCTGCTTTGCACAGTGTGGCTGCCCGCCCATGCAACTTGGCAGAGGAACTTGGATAAGGATTAATTAATCCAGTCACTGATGAGCAAAGATGAAATCTTGACCAATTAACATTTTGATATAACAGTGACACTGATGCATAAGGATGTTGCAGAAGTATTACTGGACATAGGAAGGATAGTATTTTGGCTTCTTTGCTTCTGCCATTTAAATCTCCTGCTTATAGTGGGAGGCTTTTGGCATTATGATGAAATGTCAGTGGGGAATACATACCCTTTGGCTTCCGCAGATACTCCTGTTTCTGTTTCTTTTCTTTTGATTCAACTTATCCCAAGATCCAAGATCAATCAGAGACAATGTAAGCATTCTAATTTAAAAGCACATTCAAAGAACATTCTTTCCCTCAAAGAATTCTGGGCACCGTAGTTTGTTAAGGATTGCTGTGATCTGTAACTCTGTGAAGGGTAAACTACATTACCCAGAATTCTTTGCAGAGGAAAATGTGCTTGGGATGTGTTTTAAAGGTGTAGTGTGTACGCAGCTTCAGCAACATAGATGTTGTAGACCAGAGGCAGGCAGACTGAATGTCAAAGTTCCCAAGTTCAATCCCCAGCCTCTCCAGGTAGTATTGTAATTTTCAGATTACCCAGAAGCGGGTTTAGGACAGCACAACTGGTCCTGCTGCACTGGGCGCCAAGCCTAGGGGGCACTGCAGGGCATCACAACTATGACATAGAGAACTGAGCATAACAGAAGGAGAGAGGCAGGAGGCACCAAATTTTGGGCTTGTGCAGAGTGTCGCTGAAATTTGAAAGACCAAAGTCCGCCCCTGGATTACCCCTCCATGAGGGGGGCTTGCAGTACCTCTCCCCCACCACCAATGTGCCTCTCTGTCTGGCATGTATGAGAAGAAGCTCTATGCATGCACAGATGAAGTATGGGCACAGGGTTCCTCCACAGGAGAAAAGAATCCTAGCTTGACTAGAAACCTGACCTCCTCGTGTGATGGAGCTCTCTGCACCTGTACCCAACACAAGATCAGGTGACTGTCAGGACGAGTCATAGCAAAACTACGCATATGAACGAACAGAAACCTTTGGAAATAACAGCCATGGGCACTTTAGACTTGGACCAGACTCCTTCACTTTACTGCACAGTTTCTAGGTGAGATGAACTTTAATACTACTATTCAGCCATAAGGCAGAAGAAATTTTCGATAAATACATAGGAACACGGTTGCATAAGGCTCTGTTCCTTTGTTCTTAGATTACTGCCTATTAGCCTTTATCGCAGAGTCTTGGAAATACCAGCTTTCAACAAAAGGAAATGTCACTGCTTTAGTTAATAGACTTTTTCCGGTAAAAGGCTCTAATTGACTATCGTCACTCAAATCCTGCTCCCACTGCACACCCCCCCCCTTTAAGGGAATATTTAATGTCAGGCTCAGAATTTCCTACATCTACTCATAAAGGAAATCTTGACTCATACAAACACCAGCTGGGGGAAAACCCAGATGCCCCAAGGATTTTCTTGAAGCACAGCAAATTAATTCCAAAGGCAATTTTCGCCTTATTCAGGTGTTGGGTTTTCTGGGCTAAATCGACACATAAGGGGAGAGGTTGGAACTTTTTCAGCCCGAGGGCCACATTTCCTTCTGGGTAACATTCCGAGGGCCACATGCCAGTGGTGGGCAGAGCAACTAGTTTCTACACATTTTCACACACCACTCTCTGTCCTCCATCCATCCAGAGAAGCAAGAAGCATGATCAGCAGTCATGGACTCTTTCCAGCCAGGGAAAAAGCATTTGTTTATTTAAGAGCTTATTTAATTCAAAGCACTGATATACTGTTTAAGGAGGAATTCAACTACGAGGTCCCATCAGTGGAAGTCCCTGTGCAACAGGGTTCCCCCCTCCCTCTGTGTGCTGCCTTCACCCCCAAAATTGACTTGGAGGGGTTGGGAGATTCCCTGGAACAATGCACAGGGGAAGGAGAGGAGGGATCATCCTGTCTGGCAAGATATTTCAAAAACCTCTAAGCAAGGAGATGCTGTGGCAGCTTCAAGATGGCGGACTGACCCCTTCCAGTAAAAGATATGAGGCTGCTGGATGTAAAAGTGGGGCAGTTGCCAAACTGGTTAGCAACTCGAGATTACACCCCAGCTGGGTTTGTTATGGGTGTCTGAGGAGGCTATGACAGATTTCTCAAAAGGTACATTGATGTGAAGAAAGCAGGTATTGGTGGCATGGCCATGATGCTAACTGCCTATGTGGTTTTCAGCTACATCTGGAGCTTTGACCATATAAAGCATGATCGCTGGAGGAACTATCACTGAAGCTTGATGTACCAGAAGAATACAAGCTGCCATACTGCGACTCTTGATGAGTTTGCTTCAACTGAATGCAGATTGGCTCTTACCTTCTAGACTCAACAGTGTATTCTGTGACCAATAATAAAATATTTACTTTCAAAAAGAAAAAGAAAAAAAACTCTAAGCAATGAAAAACATTCAGAGTGCAAAGCAGGGCCAATGAAGCGTATGGCCTGGGGCGATTCCTGAGGGCCAATTCTGGAGGGTTGAACTTGGCTCTTGGGCCTGAGGGTCCCCACATTTGTGCAAGGGGGAAGAGTGGGAATGCTTCAGTCACTGGGCTCCATTGAAAATGGCTTCTTCATGCGGACCAAGAAGTGACCTCTCCGGACAACAGAACTGCCCGTTTGCATTTCTTAGTATAGAACAGTGTTTCCCAACCGGTGTTCCGCGGCACACTAGTGTGCCGTGAGAAGTTGGCTGGTGTGCCGTGGGAGGGAGGCGGGCGAGTCGGGCGGTGAGAGGCGGCGGCGGCGAGGATCCGCGTCGAGCCGGGGGCGGCTCCGCGGTGGTGGTGCCGAGGTTTCTCTCTCCATTCTCCCCTCACACACACACACAGGAAATAACACAGGATCAGCTGACAGGACCCAGCCAATGGGGCGGCGGCGGGGCAGCGCGTGCAAAAGGGAGGAGCGCGAGACAGCGGACGAGGAGGAGGCCGGCATGTCCGGGCAGCAGCAGCAACAACAGCAGCAGCAACTCCCGGCGACGGCTCCTCAAGCCCCGGGCAACCCTACTCCCTCACCGGCCTCGGCCGCCCTCCTGCTCCACCCGCCGCCGCCTCCCCTGCCGCCGCCGGCCACCTCGGCCCCGCCGCCGCCCCCTCCTCCGCCCGCTATCGCCGCCACCACCACAACAGCCGCCGCCGCCTCAGCTGCCGCCGTCCCTCAGTCCCTCGCTTTGCTGCCTCCTCCCCCCCCCACCCCCAAAGCTTGGAGGTTCCCCGGCAAGGGGGAGGGGAAAAAATTGAAAACTTTCACTTTCGTGCGTCCCTCCCGGCGTGACGCTGCGCGCTGACGTCACGGGGCTGTAATGGTGGTGTGCCGCGAGATTTTTTTCCTCAAACAAGTGTGCCTTTGCCCAAAAAAGGTTGGGAAACACTGGTATAGAAAGTACTGTATTGATCTGATGTGTAGAGATCTTTCCTATTCTGATTAATTCAAGAATGTTCTAGAATAAGGTTACCAGATTTTTTAAATGAATCCGGGGATACTTTTTTTAAAAAAAAGAGGGGGGAAAAGTTATTTTAAAAAATATTAAGAAGTAATATATTCTCCTCTGTCACGTGACCTTCCTCTGGGTTCTGGCCTGCTCTCTCAGAGTGCTAGCCACCGTGGAGGTAGGCTCATTTGGGCCTGGGCTCGGCCACCTGTCCTTGCCCTCCCAGTGCTCTCTTACCTCTCCTCCTCAGCAGCGGTGGCAGCAGCATGGCAAGGCCAGGGCTTCTTTCTTTTTTCTCCTTCTTTCTCTGTCCTCCTTCTCCTCTCCCCTTTCCTTTTGTGTTGGCTCCGGGGTTTTCCTGGCCCCAGAGCACCGCTGGGCAGTCTGCCAGGTGGCCAGGTGCTCTCGCTCCCGGCTTGATTTGGGTCATGGGGGAGTCAGTGGCTCCCCCAGCTGACGTGCTGGCCATCCCTGGTTCTCCTTCAGTAGTGGCGGTGACAGCGGCAGTCTCAGCAGCCTGGAGGCAGCCTGGTAGCTTCAGGAGCTGCTCGCTGCCGTGGCGCCCACCATGTTGCCTCGCTGGAAGTCCCCATATGATGTGTCTTGTGCTGTTGAACCAATCATGCAACATTCATTCCCTACTAATAAATCTACAACACTTTAAATATAAATCCAGGGACATTAAATAAAATCCGGAGACATTCCGGGGATGGATTTGTCAGGGGACAGATTTGTAAATCTGGGGACTGACCCCGGGAACAGGGACATCTGGTAAACATAATCTAGAAGTTTTCTTCCCATGTGAAAGAAACAGGCAGAAGGTTCTTGTTTGGGTTATTGCTTCTGAGAAGCTGAGTACAGCTGGTTTAAACTGGTTCTGTTATCTTTCTGCCAAGGTCATACTGTCTATAATAGTAAGACTCGAAGGAGCCTGGGTTTCACTCACTTTCTCCTTCTGTCTCTTTGTTCTGGTGTTCTGTTCTGTATGCTTAGTGTTCAGTTTTAGTCTTATAATAAGCATAACTGTCAACTTTTCCCTTTTCTTGCGAGGAATCCTATTCGGAATAAGGGAATTTCCCTTTAAAAAAGGGAAACGTTGACAGCTATGATTATAAGTAATTGTAAATTTTATTGTAAGTACTGCAACTGGATTTTTTTATTAACTGTGCCAGTCCTGAATGTATTTGATCTGTGACCATTATGCCCATTTGCATTCAAAAAGCTCTGCTGGATGAAGGACAGTTGCCTCTGGTCTATTTTTTGGGAACTCTGCAATGTGTTTAAGTCATCCTCCTCCATGCACAACAGAAACAACTCTTCTTTTCTTATCTCTGTGGCTGCAAACTCCCTGCACTCTTCCGTCACTGGGCTCCATTGAAATGGCTTCTCAAGAAATGGGTGCAGCTGGTGCACAAGCTTTAACTATGCAAATGCACTCCTGACCACCAAGGAAGACCTGGGCATCCAATACTCAGGGCTGAGTCCAGGACCATGCCCAAACTGTGAACTTGCATCTTCGGGGGGAGTGTTACCCCATCCAGCACAGGCTGAATTACTATTCCCTGTTCTGCCTTCCAACTGACCAAGAGCACCTATGTCTAGATTAAGTTTCAGTTTGTTCACCCTCACTGAAGAAGAAGAGGAGGAGGAGGAGGAGTTTGGATTTGATATCCTGCTTTATCACTACCCTAAGGAGTCTCAAAGCGGCTAACAATCTCCTTTTCCTTCCTCCCCAAAAACAAACACTCTGTGAGGTGAGTGGGGCTGAGAGACTTCAAAGAAGTGTGACTAGCCCAAGGTCACCCAGCAGCTGCATGTGGAGGAGCGGGGACGCGAACCTGGTTCACCAGATTACAAGTCCACCGCTCTTAACCACTACACCACAGTGGCTCCCAGCTGAACTGAGACAGCTTCCTTAGATTTAGGTGGAAAGGAGAACTAGAGCTGGGTGCCATCAACATACTGATAACTCTGAACCCTGAAACTCTGGAATACTTCTTCCAGTGGTTTCATGTAAATGTTACATAGCCTGGGTGACAGAACAAAACCCTGAGGGACCCCCACAGGCCAATGGCCATGGCATCAAACAGGAGCCCCCCAGACCATCTTCTGGGCTTGCCCCTCTAGGAAGGAATAGAACCACTGCAAAACAGCAATAGAATCTAGTCAGTCTGGTGGAGCCTTTGCTGGGCCTGGAAGAGCATAAAAATAGGATGAGCCATCCTTTCTTCCTCCTCTCCTTCATGGCATCTTCTCCTACCATATGCTCCCACTCGCTTGCACTTCGACTGCCATCAAACCGTTCCAAGATTCTGCACAAACACCGGGCTCAGATGAAACGCATGCAAATGAAGTAAGAGCATTCAAAATAAGCAGATTTCAATCCATTTTAATGACTTGTGTAATTAAATGTGAGCTTCCATGGCTCCCTCTGTTCAGAATTAGAAAGTCTTGTCCAGAGGCAAATTTCGCACAGCTCAGGGCTACTGTTTTCTATGCAAAGGTTCTGGAGGTATCCTTTGCTGGTTTCCCAGGGCTGCTAGGAATTCCAGCTATATCGACAGAGGGGATAATTAAAAAGACATCTCAAGTCTCCAAAGGATTGTTGTCAGAATCCTGCCCAACACGGACCCTCCGGAGGCCTCCTCTGAGGAAGAGGTGTGAGAGAACTTCAACTGAGGACCTGGAAGAACCTGCAATAATCCCAAGAGCAGCCTAAAGTCATTTTGGCCTCCTCATAACCCTGTCAACCATATCCTGATCTCTGCCTTGAACCCAAATCCTCCCTCTTTGTCACCTGGGACTCAAGAGCAAAGGTGCTTGCAGACCTGGCAAGAAGGGGCAGGAGAATCCATCCATTTTGGTGAGGAAACCACTACTCCCATGCCGGAGCTACGATTCCCAGATCATTAAACCACTCAGACAATTGTAGCTCTGTGAGCGGAATGGAGATCTCCTAAAAACTTTCAGCACCCTTAACAAACTACTGTTCCCAGGGTTGTTTGGGGGAAGCCAGGATTGTTTAAAGCAATATGATATGGTTTTAAATGTATAGTGCAGATAGGGCCTTAGTGGCGGATGTCAACATCAAAAGTTGACTTCCACACATGAAACTGCCACATTGCATCTACATTTTCAGACAGGACAAGCCCTTCCATTAGGCAAAGTGAGGCAAGTGCCACAGGTGGATTGTTCTCCTCTCAAGCCAAACACTTGCCTCAGTTAGCTGGTCTCTTAGCTCCTCCCACCTGCCAAAGCTCACCTCCTCCCCCCTCACTTGAAGAATAACCTGTAAGGGGGAAAGTCCTTCCCTCAGAGTGGGACACTCTGATTAGGGCAGTTATGACAGCATCCGTGCTGCTGTCATGATCTGCTGTGGGGGGGGGGGTTAAAGTTGTAGTAACTTCAAACTTTTTTCTTAAAAAAAACCCTGTTTTTTAGGGAGAAAAGAGGAGGGAGATGCAGAGGAAGGAGGATGGCAACAGCTCTGCAGCAATTGCTCAATCTCTTAACGTGGGTTTTGTTTTCGGGGGTTCAGTAAAATGAGACTAGAAAGCTTGCGTACACCTGCAGAGGCCTAGGCTATGGTGTGATAAGGAGGTTGGCTCATTTCCCCTGTCTTTTGAAGCCAAGCTGGTAGAGCTATAGTCAATTAACAGGGAAGCAGGGTGTGAGGAGCATAACCTTGATTTAAAGGGATACTTGCCTAGAAAATCCCCATATAAATTTTGGCAGAAAAGCAAACACGCCTCCAACAAACAGAAAATCACAAACATTCATCTTACCTATGCAATAATCAATACAGTTTCTAGTCACCTTTTCATTCTAATCCCGCATTTGCAGTGTTGATTTAAAGTGTTTTTCTGTCAGTTCTTCCACAGCTCTCACAGGATACCTGGCATGAGCTGGTTCATTTTTCATAGCTGTAACATTCTCACCCTGCAGGAATTGGGTCTGTAAAGGAAAGGAAGTGCCTATCTGAAACAGGATTTCAAATGGAGAATGAATAGTGCCTAGGGTGAATTGCCATTTCATGTAGCAAGAGGGGAGCTTAAAATGGTACTTGGTAGACAACGATGGTTAACTATTGGAAGATAGGAGAGATGTTAGGAAAAAGATGGCGTAGTTGTTGGGAGATTACCTCTGGAAAGCAGGTCTAAGATTTAGAGGATCTAGAACAGTGCTCTTCAACCCTGGGCCCCAAATATTGTTGGACTACAATTCCCATCTTCCCTGGTTGTTGACTGTGTTGTTGGTCATGTTGGCTGAGGCTGATGGGAGTTGGTGACCATCTAAAGGGCCACTCTGGTTTTCACCCCTGGTCTAGAATCTATGGGAAATTACAAATATTTAAAAACAATGCACAGGGCTAAGGCCCTGATCCAACTGCTGTTCCATGTAACGACTAATAGACTTCGGATGTAAATGAGCATGCCTGTACACATCAAAAGACACATCTGTCCCCATGGTTGAAGATGTAGTAGCTGAAATATTATTATTTTTTGCATTCTCCCACTCAGTCCTGCAAGGGAGCCTGTGCTGTTTAGTTCAGAGTTGTAGTGGCAACAACTGCAGGCTTTGCAATGCAAGGAGCTGACGCAAGCTGGGTTTGAAAGAAAGTCCCAACATCCATTTGCATTTTTCTTCTGTTAGAGGACCTTTACATAGAAGCTTCTGGAAGAACAGCTTCAGGAGCACAGCAGCGACATGTCTAGCGCTTTCAATCCGGTAGGAGACAACCGTAATCCCCATGCTTATTACTAATCCAAATGGAATGGAAGATCCACAGAGGTGACACAATCAACTGCGGTGCAAAACCCAAGTGCATCTCTTCCCCTTCCTTCCTGTTTCGTTCTGCCATCGCGGGGGAAGCAGCCGTCTGGAAGTGCTCTTACAGTCCTTTAAAATATCATATCACATCTAAAGCTCCTGAAAGCAATCCAAGTCAGCCAGATGATCCAATTAAAATCTAACCACACAATCAAAGCAATGTATGAAAAGAAAAAGCCATTTCCACTTCCACTTCCTCTCTTTCTCTAGCTACCAACATTGCATGAACAGGCCAACTCTTTTTAAAAGCTGGATGGAGCGCCATGGCCATTAGGTTAACAGCTCTGTTGGTTAGAACCTACACTTCAGAAATTTAACAGATCGTGTGTATAGTGCTACATACAGTGTTTTTTTCTATAAAAAACATGTTTAGGGGTAGTCTCATTTTCCTACTCATATTGAAATACTGCCCCTCAATGAGGCCAAACTTACATTAACAAAATGTTTAAGGGTATGAGTACCCTTGCGTCCCCTCAGAAAGAAAGAAAAAGCACTGGCTACACATACAAACTTTTTGTCTGGTTAAGTCCTTAGATTTGAGCATCATTTGTTGAGAGCACTTCATTTTTAGGAGTGAGATTCCGTTTCAAGTATTGTTCACATGCAACAGGGAGAACGGTGAAGAGGTCCCAGTGAAGCCAGAAGAGTCCTCTTGAGCAGAACTTCCATTTAAAGCAAGGAATTGCTGGGACTGACGTCTGCACAGAAATCTGGAAGAACATAACAAAAGCCCTGATGGATCCAGCCTATCTAGCCCAGCATCCTGTTCTCACAGTGACCACCCAGATGCTCCCACATGAAGCCCCTAAGCAGGATCTGAGGGCAACAGCACTTGTGATTCCCAACAACTGGTACTCAGAGGTATCCTACCTCCGACAGCAGAGACAGAACATAGCCGTCATGGCTAGTAGCCACTGATTGCTGTGCCCTCCATGAATCTGTCCAATCCTTCACTTAAGCCATCCAAGTTGGTGATTATCACTACTTTTTGTGGGAGTGAATTCCATAGCTGAACTATGCACTGCATGTGGAAATAGTTTACAGTATTTAATCTATCCTGAATCTTTCAACATTCAGCTTCATTGCAATATCCTAGCATCCATAATACTAAGTTCTAGTATTGTGAGTTTATGAGATGATTGTGGATGGGGGGGCAATTCTTGGGGGCCAAGCCCTCCCCACCCCCAATATGCTAAGGTAAAGGTAAAGGGACCCTGACCATTGGGTCCAGTCATGGCCGACTCTGGGGTTGCAGCGCTCATCTCGCTTTATTGGCCGAGGGAGCCAGCGTACAGCTTCCAGGTCATGTGGCCAGCATGACTAAGCCGCTTCTGGCGAATCAGAGCAGGGCACGGAAACGCCGTTTACCTTCCCGCCGGAGTGGTACCTAGTTATCTACTTGCACTTTGATGTGCTTTCGAATTGCTAGGTGGGCAGGAGCAGGGACCGAGGAACGGGAGCTCACCCCGTCACGGGGATTCAAACCACCAACCTTCTGATCAGCAAGTCCTAGGCTCTGTGGTTTAACCCACAGCACCACCCGGACTAAGCTAGAGAGGCCTTAATCTGATCCCACTTTTCTCATGCTCTTCTGGCCTGAAAGTCATTTCTCTCAACCTTGACCGTTAGTTGGCTATTGTTACTGAATAATAAGCACCGCACAGTGATTGTGCTTTACAGGACAAAATCAAATGCACATTCCATGGTGCATTATCAGTGTGTGAGTGTGGAGGGTAATCTACCCTGGGAAGAAGGGACATTTTGCATCAATCAGTCCTTCCCCCTCACACATCCACCCACCTACTGCAGGCTTCCTTCAAAACAATGAGCTGCACCGCAAGCGACATCGTCTTTAATCAGCCTCTTCCCCTCTGGAATCCTTTTATAAATATTGCTAATAGCTCAGCACATTGTACAAATGTACAGCATGTTCTGCCTCTGCTGTCCTTCGAGAGTCATGGAAAGATGACTTCAGTGAAATATTGTTGCTCAGATGCTTTGGCAGATCTCTACCATGGGCCTACGCTTGCCTTTTCCACCTGCCCTGCCTCCATCTCACCCCAGAAGACCTGCCCACATTTACTGTGATGGCCTTGAGGTAGAGATCTGGAGGAGGAAAAAGGCATCTCAGGACAAGATGGAGCAGGCAGGTGATGGGACAGGTTATGAATGACTATGCAATGTAGAGAAAGAGTCATTAGAGTGGGCAGAGAGGCTGAAGGCCACACCATCAGTTTATCATTGGGTGGGGGGTTGTTTGTTGTATTTCTGAGTTGCCCCATGCCTATCGTCATAAAAAGCAGGTTCTACTGTTATGAGAGGGAGGAAGAACCACAGCTCTGTCCAGTTTCTCAAAATCACACATTTTATAAACTTCTTTCGTGTCCCAATTTACACACCTTTTATTCCAAACTAAAACATTGTGCATTTTCCAAGGGGGAAAAGCTCCAGTCCCTGCATCATTTTGGTAGCCCTTTTATGCATCTCCCAGCTCTAACGTTATCCTTTTTGAGATGCAGAGACCAGAGTTGTGTACAGTATACCAACTGTGGCCAGACCATAGATATGTATAAAATCGTTATGACATTGGCTGTATTATTTTCAATCTCTTCCCCCAACACAGACCTTGCCCTTTTTGCAGCTGTGACACCCTGAGTTAACATTTTTATTGAGCTATCTGTCATGACCTCAAACTTTCTTTCCTGATCAGCCATCGCCAGTTGAGACCCCACTGGTGTAAATGTGAAGCTGGTCAAAAAGGGAGGCTTTATTTGTTCAAAAATAAATCCCAGTCCTTAAATGTTTGCACTAGAGCAAGGCTCAGAGCTCTTGACTACAGCAAGGACAAGGCAAGATATAAATGCCATGAAGAACAATGCACATGCGTAGATGTCAAGGAAAGAGAAACATAATAAAGCCCTTTCAGATTCTGCTGACATACAGTAGCTACAGAGGACGGCTGTGTATTCAACTGTAATTTTACGGCACGTTCAAAGAACATTTCAAAGAATTCTGGACACTGTAGTTGACCGCTCACATAGTTACAATTCACATCAACCCTTAACAAATGACAGTGCCCAGGACTCAGGTGGAGGGCAGAAGATGCTTTGAATGCGCTTTAAAGTTATAGCATGTATGAAGCCCAAGCGAAACGGGAGAAATGAATCCTGAAATGAATGGGAGGAGCTTAGAAACATGCCAGACCTTATCAGTATTCCAAAAACAAGGTCAGCGCGAAGGAAGAATAGCCTACTTGCTATTCAAAAGGAATCCTTCTATTGAACAAGAGACACATTCACATTAGCGTCGTCGACTGCAACGATCCGCTCCAAGGAGGAAGAGGACAAATTACATATCATCGATGAAATTAGGACTTATAGATCCCTTCCCGCATACCCCTTGTTTGGAAAATTAACATGTTCAAATACTAGAGGGTGAAAGGTTATCACCGATCTGTCCTTCCACTAATGCAGTGGGGGGGGCAGGGAGCAGAATCTCAGGTCTGGGGATTCAAATGCAGACTCTTCCAGTGCCACACACCCTTCTTCTCCTACCTCCCCAGCCACACCACACCTGGGGTAAGGCCACTTCCTGTGTTCCTTATCCAGAGTAACCATCTGGCTACAATGAGGTGCCCAGCAGCTGGGGGGCAAGGGATGAATGCCTAGGGAATTGTGGGTCAAATCTTTGTTTTTTTTAAGTTTGAGAGTGTGTGGCGTTTTGCTTTTGATGTGTTTATATTGCTTTGGATTTGATGGGTTTATATGTTATTTTGCATTTAAATTGTTTTCATGCTTATCTATTGCAAGCTGCCCAGAGAACATTGTGTTACGGGAGCAGGAACATGTCCTGGTCAGGTTTGATGAGGCCCTAAGCTACTGAAGGTAATGGGGCCCTTTATATGTCCAGATGTCCTTTGTCAACAACAAGTTGTCTCTGTTTTTGTGCTGAATATATGCTATATGGTAATTTATAGAACTAATAGGTATCTAAAGCCATTTGCACATGTTGCCACACAACCAGTCCATGCAGAATGTAGGCACTCTATATATAGAAATGACCAAACCAGTGATATTTTAGGGAGCAGGCTAGCAGGTGGGGCCAATTACTTACATCATAGGAGCCTACACAACACAAAACACTGTTGCTGTACGTAGGTTTTATTTCATTTGTTTTTTTATCTTATATTTTGGAAATGTACATCCAGGTTTTTTTCCTTTACTTTTTTTGGGGGGGCCCCAAGAGCGTGGGGCCCTGAGCTATAGTTTGTTTAGCTTATATGTAAATCCAGCACTGGTCCTGGTTTTCAGGTGTAAAAATGGCGTCAGGGGGAATTTTGCCGAATTGGCAAAATGAAAACCCAGATGTATGGCAACACAATGGAAACAGCTCAAAAAGCTTAAAATCATTAGGTTTCCTTTAAAAAGCTCAACAACTTTGCAGGTGTCGGGAATTTGGCAACCCTAGGAGCAGCATTCAAAGGCCATAAATCAAACCCCAAACAATGGCTGGCCATCTGAGGCCTTGTGTTCCATATCCCACTTTTAGTACATTACTGTGTATATTTCTTTCTTCCCCCTTCTGCTCAGGAGCTTGGCCTCAGGGTGACACCTGGGGCTCACAGTTTTACCCTCACAATAACCCTGTTATTTTGGCAATAACAGTTTATGGGCTAAGTACAGATTTGAACCCGTATTGCCCCAATCTAAGTCCAACATTTGATCCTGCTGGTACTGCAAAGCAGGTGGATTGTGTGATGGCTGAGCTGGGTGACAACACATGTAAAATCAGTCAATAAGAGTATAATGTATAGTGGTACCTCGGGTTAAGTACTTAATTCGTTCTGGAGGTCTGTTCTTAACCTGAAACTGTTCTTAACCTGAAGCACCACTTTAGCTAATGGGGCCTCCTGCTGTCACTGCGCTGCCACTGCACGATTTCTGTTCTCATCCTGAAGCAAAGTTCTTAACCTGAGGTAATATTTCTGGGTTAGCGGAGTCTGTAACCTGAAGCACATGTAACCCGAGGTACCACTGTACAACAGAATCTTGCTCTCACAGAGGCCAACCAAGATGCCTGTGAGAAACCAGCAAGCAGGATTTGAGCACAAGAATGCACAAGAACTGGTATTCAGACGCTGTCTCCAACTGTGGAGGGTGGAGCATAGCTGTTATGTGGTGCTTTTTCAAATAAATGTTTTATACTATTATTTCTGCAGTTGACCTGTCATGCCCAGCACCATGCAGTAGCGAGGTCAAGGTTTTGCCAGCACCCACCATGGGTCTCTGCCCTCTTCCTTACTAGTGTGCAAGCTTGGGCTGAGATTTCCATGCATACTATCAATAGTAATCTTTAGCTTGGTCTACAAGTATCAGTTTAATAAGAAATTTCAGGTGCTGTCTGGAAGTACCAGCCTTATCCCTGGAAATATCTTCCCTTATCCATTCTTAGATGTTTTGAGGCCAGTTGTGGCTACACCACAGTAGGAAAAGCATTTTGCACATTCTCAGAGGCAGTCTTATTTTCTCACATATCTAGGGACAAAGAGGAAGAACTATTGCTAGCTACAGATGCTCAAGGGGTTTCTCCTCATTTTTAAGTGAACCAACCTGATTCACTCTTCGTTGACTAAACAGTTGTCCTTTGATTTTTTTATACTTCTTTGGATTCTGCGATACAACTCTCAGTTCCACAAAGTAGTAAAATACATGTTGAAATTTGTATTTCAGGTTAAAATGTGTGTGTGTTATGATAGAATGCATACAAAAATGCCTATTTTACGAAGAATGCATTCAAGGCTATTGTGATTTTGTGTGTGAACTTTTTTATTAAATGGCAGATCAACCTAGTAATGGGATAAAATAGACATGAATTAAATAACCTGCAAAAGCAGACTGGTTGTCCCTACCAACAGTTTCTTTCCTTGAGGTCCACATGAATTTGGAGCCAGTTTTATGTCCTGTTCCAAAACAAGAAACAGCTTAATTGTTTAAGAGATTCTCTGAACTACGGGACAACTGTATCTTCACTGCCCCTGACTGTTCTGCTACAGGATTTGCCAAATCCCCAGTGTCTTGAGGGAGGCAGTGCTTGCCCTTAGGAACAGCAAGAGCACAGCTTGTCATCAACAAGAGACAGGCTTCCCATGAATTACTCTCTTCCCCAAGCAGCTGCTCGGCACTTGCTTGATGACTCATGGGGGACCTGGCAAGCCTGCCAGCACCATCAGGAACCTTAGCAGCTCACAGAGTCCTGGTGGATCATGAGTGGCACACACTGCGTGTTTCGCAGCTCTTTTGAGTGCCTCTGTGTTTCTCTGAGTCTCACTGTGGCTTGGGGTTTCCATCCCAGATTGGCTTGAAATTAAGCAGACTCCCGCACAGCCTACCTTGTTTTAATTAAAGCTGAAATGTCCAAAGTTTCTTTTTAAAAAAAATAATAATAATTTTTATTGATTTTCTTTTCTCCTAACAAATATCCAGTACTTAACATTCATTTTCCAATTTCCCCCCTCCCTGAGACTTCCCCCAACTTCCATTTCTGGTTTATTACATCAAATGTTACATTCTGCTGTTTGTACATAATACTATGTCATCACCTGTTATATTTCTTTTTCTCTGTAAATAAAATTGTAAATGTTCATTTAAATCCTGCCAAAGAGTCCCATGTTTTTTGGTTGTTTCTGCAAATAAGTTGTAAAAGGTTCCCATTCTTTTCCAAAGTCACTATTGTCCTGAAATGTCCAAAGTTTCACTCAGAAGGGCAAGGCTTCCTCTTTTTCGTCTAAAGTTTCCTGGCATGTGACAAGATTGCAAGGGGTCTTACCTATTTGCAGGGATCTTACCAGAATGCTACTGTCCTTTCAGGGGAGACACCTGCCTTGGAATGTGCCATTTCAGCCAATCACACCTCTTCTGGCATGTCTGTTAACCTACAACATGCAAGGAAGGTTGCTCTTACCTAATGTTTTTACTCTGCTACTTAATGATGATGATGATGATGTAAAAGGCACAGTTCTTATTTGAAAAAAAATACATCCACAGCTCTATTTTCAACAGTTTAGGCAGAATCAGCATTCATTCCAACAGTCACCCATTCTTCATGCTCTTAGAGTTTATAATTGATTATATCACACTGGGGAATTTAAGACAGGAATAACTCAGGTACAAGGAATATAAAGCACTTGAGATAGGTTAAAAGTTGAATCTAAAGATAGGCCATACATTCCATTCACCTAGCCTAGATGAATACTCACATTGAAAAATCATACCTGACTAAGGATGCCCGACTTAGGAAGCACATTCATTCCCTCCAGGAATTTTGGGCAGCGTAACTTACCTCTCTCAGAGTTTCCATCCCCAGAAGCTCTAAGCAGTGGCCAGGAATCTTGGGTGGGTGACATGTTTTGAATGAGCTTTAAAGGCATACGGCCTTTCCAGATGAGCTTTTTATATACATTCAGGATGGTTTGTGCTCTTGACGCTATCAGGATTGTCACACACACTTCCACATTTAAGTTGATTTGCATCCATCCACTCTTGGGGTGGTCACATGGCATAAGCAGCAATCTGCATGGTCTGTAGCTTCCAGCAAATATCACAAAACGTTTCACACCAGAAATATTCCGGTGTAGGTTCTTTTCCCTACCACCTTTGATGCACTATGAAAATATGTAGCTTGTGTTTTGTTTTGCTGTTTCTTTGGACAGAGCTCCCAGATATTTTGCACTGAAGGTCCTGAAGATTGATTTACAACACTGTATGAAAAGGGGCACGGGTGGCGCTGTGGGTTAAACCACAGAGCCTAGGACTTGCCGATCGGAAAGTCGGTGGTTCGAGTCTACAATGGGGTGAGTTCCCGTTGCTTGGTCCCTGCTCCTGCCAACCTAGCAGTTCGAAAGCACGTCAAAGTGCAAGTAGATAAATAGGTACTGCTCTGGCAGGAAGGTAAACGGCGTTTCCGTGAGTTGCTCTGGTTCCCCAGAAGCGGTGTAGTCATGCTGGCCAGATGACCCAGAAACTGTACGCTGGCTCCCTTGGCCAATAAAGCGAGATGAGCGACGCAACCCCAGAGTCGGTCACAACTCGACCTAATGGTCAGAGGTCCCTTTACCTTTTATGAATAGAAAGTTTGACTAGTGAACCATTTTCCACCTCCACATAAGGTGCCATACTTCCCTATTTGGAAGGTATCACCAACAATTACATTTCAAGGTCTCCCTTCCTTCCTCTTCCTGCCAATCCACTAAGCAGCTCATCTTTACACTTCATTTGCATACAAATGAGCCAGAAAAATAATGCTGGTAGCATATGTAAGAGGACTGACAAATCAGCATGTTCATGTTCTCCAAAGCAAGGTAATAGCCACATGTAGGCAGGCGGAGTCTGCTTACAACTACATTGACCCTTAGCTTATTAATCAGAAACATGTCACCAGTATTTGCTCCATGCTAAACTGAAACAAATTCTCCTTAATTAAAAAATAATTCCCACTGAGCTTCCAGCTCAGAGTAAGACCCTGTGAGTTTATTATTGTTTTGGCTCATTCAGGGAGACTGTTTATCGCAGCTCAAAGCATAACACTATTAAACCATATTAAATCCTGTATTAAATGGGATTTTAGTGGTGTCTTCCCTCCCACACTGGCCCTTTGCATAGGGGTATACATCATAAACTAGATAAATGCTTCATTAGGAATAGCATTGTTCCTTTCTAGACTGAGTCATGTGTTCTTGAGCAATTCAGAAAAAATAGTTTTATTTCTTCACCTTAAGAGTTTTTCCACCTTCACTAACAGTTTGCCCATATTTTAACTAGTCTCTGTTCCTGTGCCTTTAACAGCAGCTCAGCTGGCACTCATTATTATTTCCAGGATATTATAATGCCTATCTAAATGCTATGAAAAACATCCCTGATTGTTTCTGCACATCAGGATGGCTTTAAAGCTGGCTTTAAACCCATGCCAGGATGGGTTGGTTTTTTTGTCAGTTGGCAACCTTGTTCACCGAAACTAAATAAAATTACTATCTCTGAATATTTCCACCATCCACACACTGTATGAAGCTATGGAACCTCTTAACAAATTTTGCAACATGTGTCCATTCTCTGTAAAGGATTTTTCTCAGTCCTCTTCATTTTAGGCTTGAAGCCTCTTGTGGGTGCAGGTTCCATAGCTTAACCACGCACCATGTGAATACGTACTTTATTTTGTCTGCCCAACATTCAGCTTCATTAGAGTTCTAGTGTTACGTGGGGGGAGGGGAGACAGGCAAAATGCTTCCAGCAAGCCTTTCACCCTCATTCATCACCATCAAGCGAGTTTCAGTATGAAATGAGGTCAGTGCTGTGCCATTTTTTAAAATTCTTAACAGCACTTTGCACTTGGGAAGGGTTATACATAAAAATGAATGATAACCTTAAAAGTTGCGTAAAGAATTCAGAGCTATAGTTAATCTGGATTTTTGGAAGGAAGCATCCTGCTCATAGCCAACAGACTTATTAAGCTCTCTTCCAGCTTAATAAGGGGTATATGCAGCCTAACATCTGAGTTATCAGGATTAAATTCAGTCCTGAGGAAAAGCAGCAACAATAAAACATGAGAAGAGGCCTTGTATTTTTCATTTTAAAAGAGTACACAGCGAGAGAACAGTAGACTCTCTGGCAGAAAATCAATTGTGCCCTCAGCATTTGGTTACCTGGGTGGCTTTTCTGTCATGTTGCATTGACAATCAACAGAGCTTATGCCCCACTTCGACATTAATTTTTTTAAATAAGAGAACCCAGTAAGCTGCCGTAATACTGCTAGTAATTATGAGGCACAAGGGGAAGACAAATAACACTTGTGGCATAAATCAAAGCAAACATAATTTTCTTGCAAGGCTATTGTATTGTCATTGCAGCAAGGCAGAGGACGAGTCTTATTATCCTCTCCCGGGCTTAGCTTATATGTGCACAACGTTTTCCATCCAAAGGTCTTGTCTTTGCTACCACCCTATATTCTTTCTACCCCACCTTTAATTACGGCTTGTCCTCATCAAGAAATGTGGGGAATGGGAGTTTTGGGAGAGTGATGCTGAGAATCCTCTATTGGAGATCCTTAGCTCAGAGAAAGAGGACCTCCAGAAGTGGCTGAACTAAAGTGCCCATCATCCTGGTAATTGAAGCTGATGGAAGCTGGAGACCCTTGTCCCTTGTCTTGGGGACAGGCAATGGCTGTTAAACTGATCCAGATCTGTAGTGTGGATATGTCCTAAGAGGTAAGATGATCCTCACAGAAAGGAACCACTTCCCTTTGGGTTCTTCAAACAGAATAGTTTCTCTAACACTACATGTGTAGCTGAAGTAATCTTGTCAAGTATTCACTACACTGTGTTTTGCTTCAGACCTGGTTTCTCTTCTACCTGGAGAACTTTCCTGAGTCTCCTTCAGGCTCTCAATAGGTTCCTTACTGACAGGCTCAGAATTTGTTTATTTTCAAAGTGAAACCTTCGGTAAACCTCTAAAAATAATCCCAAACTCAGGTGTCTGTTGAGTCTGAAATCACTACTCGACTGTGAGTGTATTTCATTGGTTCTCACCAGAACTGGCATTGTAGGACTGATAAGGAGGCATTTGGTGTCAGTGCTTAGGGATTTCTAACAATTTCGCTAACACAGACCAGAAAATTCCACTCAGATGTATTTCTTCTCCCCACGAGGACTGGTGGAATTTGCAGTTCAGTGACATCTGGAGGGCCAAAGACTCCCTGTGCCTGGCCTACACTGACTGGGAGTCACTCTTCGGTTTCAGAAAAAAGGTGTCTCTCAGCCCTACCTGGAGATGCTAGGAGCCGAACCAGGAATCATCAGCAAGGAAAGTGGATGCACTACCACTCAGCCTTCCCCTCAAGGAAGGGTGCCCAACAGATTTGTATTTTATATTTGAGCTCCCCAACTTGCCATGGGCTGTATAGGATGTCACAGGACAAGACATCGGATCCCTCGGATCAATCGGAGGAACGACCTTCTGCTCCCTCTAGTCCTGATCCGGTCCCTGACACACAGCGTTGGCCTACCAATTTCTCCAACCCATCGGCCACACGACAGTGGGTTGAGCACAATCTTCCCCCGGTACTATCCTTCACCTCCCTGAGGGATACCGCATCCGACACTTTAGTGCTGGTCCTCTGTCCTCCCTTCCGGGACTGATGAATCGTCACACTCGCCCACCTATGGCTGGCCCGGCTGTTTCCTCTGTTCCAGGAAGTTTGCATCTGCGCAGATGGCCCAGTCTGTTCAAAAAAGGCACCGGAAATTAGTGTGACTCATAGAACAGCTGCCTCATGCAGTATCAAGCTAAGAAGACAGTTCACATTCTCAGTTCATATTCTTTAGAGCATGCCCCTGCCTGCATGACCCCTGCCTGCATATTATAGACAGATATATTCAATGCTTAATACACTAACCTCTAATAGCTCATCTTGAATTACTGTATGCTAGTAGGTTAGACAGAACCACATGAACATATATACTTCTCTTCTGATACAAGGGTTGGGGTAAAGTAGGCTCCTATCCGCATCCCATAGTTAATATTCTGCACTGTGGAATGTGGGGGTGCCTCTTGTAATGTTATTTACCACTCTCAAAGCTCACTCTCATTTAGAATCATAGAATCATAGAGTTGGAATAGACCACAAGGGCCATCGAGTCCAACCCCCTGCCAAGCAGGAAACACCATCAGAGCACTCCTGAGATATGGTTGTCAAGCCTCTGCTTAAAGACCTCCAATGAAGGAGACTCCACCACACTCCTTGGCAGCTGTCGAACAGCTCTTACTGTCAGGAAGTTCTTGCTAATGTTTAGGTGGAATCTTCTTTCTTGTAGTTTGGATCCAATGCTCCATGTCTGCTTCTCTGGAGCAGCAGAAAACAACCTTTCTCCCTCCTCTATATGACATCCTTTTATATATTTGAACATGGCTATCATATCACCCCTTAACCTCCTCTTCTCCAGGCTAAACATGCCCAGCTCCCTTAGCCGTTCCTCATAAGGCATCGTTTCCAGGCCTTTGACCATTTCTCACTCTCAGTGAATTATGAGCATATATACCCTATGTTTAGATTGTAAGGGCAGACTCCTTCAGCACTCAGCTGCGTCTGAGGAAGGATCTCCTGCTCCAGGTTCTGGTAATGTATCTTATCTTTATGTAATAACCTTGCTCCATATTCAGTATCCTAGACATAGACCAAAAACAAACCAAAAAGAATTAACCAGTTGTAATCAATAAAATCTTAAATAATTTTAAGAGAAATATTGGTGTCTATGGTAATTATTTTTTAAGACCAAGAAATTGGCTTATGAAGTAAAAGGTTTAATTGGCTGTCCTTAGGGACATACTAGATAATCTTTACTCATAATAAAAATAGATATACCCACAAGGACCCAGCACCAGTTCTGGGATGCTCTTGTAAGATCTCACAGGGCAAAAAGAGCTTTTAAACTCTCCACCTTTCAACTCTACAATTCTGTGATTCTATGTTTCCATTAGTCATTGTATTGTAATGTATTGCCGTTTTACCAGCTTAAATAGAAGCCATAATTAAAGTCTAACACATTTAGACAATGGAAAGCCTGGAATGAAATGGATCAAATAAATGAATAAATAACATTCATATTATTATAAAACATCATGTCACAGCAAATAAATGCAGAGCAATACAGAAGTTCCTGAGTCATATGCCAGTCAATCACAGTAAAATACAATCAAGGATAATTGAGTGAACACATTTTTGATATTAGGTTCCTTTTCAGATGTTTTCCTGTAATTTTAAGTGCTTCAGTTATAGGTGATAAAAACAACTAAAGTGCTGTTTTTAATAACTATTTTGTTATAAAAATAAAAGGGGGGAAACTACAAGAGGAAATCAGTACTTAAAACTGCCACCCCCCTACCTGTGGGAACAGAAACTGACACTGAGGCAATTAAGAAAGGATATTAAAGAGGCAAGTAATGGGGGCCAGAGGCATTCTTGAGAAATAAAGATGGTGGCTGACACATTCAGCAAAATTGTGAGAGAGGAGAGGGATACTGCTGCAGCTGCATCACGAGTGGGGGTAGGAACAGGCAGTGTCTGAAGTGACCAGGGAGAGGAAGACACAGTGATGGGGGTGGAGCAGAAGACAGATGGCCACCAACTTGGATGACTTTAAAGAGAGGATTGGCCAAATTCATGGAGGGAAAGTCTATAAAGAGCTTCTAGCAACATTGAGTATGTTCTGCTTCATTGTCGGAGGCAGTGCACCTTTGATACTAGTTGCTGGAAATCACAAGTGTGTAGAGTGTTGTCGACCCCAGGTCATGGTTTGGGGCTTTCCATAGGCACCTGATCAGTTTCTGTGAGAATAGATGCTGGTCTAGATGGGCTGTTTGTCTGATCCAGCAGACAATTCTTATGACGGGGTAGGGGGAAGAATAGGGCAACAGAGCACGGGGTTAAGATGACAACCAAGGGAGTTGGGGAGGAAGTTACTGCAACCCAAAAAATTCCCTAATGGAGGATGGTAGAGGAAGAAGATGGCGTGATTGGCTGCTAGTTGGGAGAAAAAGATGGGAATGACAGAGGTGCTTGTGTGAGAGAGAAAAAATAAGGTGACAGAGAGTGAGCAAAAACCCAGAGAGAAAGCAGCCCCTGCAGAAAGAAAGATGGGGGTGAGGAAGCAAGCTCATGAGTCAGAGACAAATACCTTTTGCTTTTCCACGTAGTTAGGATAAAAGTGAGATCCCATAGAACTCAAGTGGGTTCTCTTGAATTCACATGCTTTTTACAATGGATCCCCACAAAACCATCAAATCTAAGCTTACACTGGTGTCAGCAAAGTCGCTTAAACAATGCAGGCGGAGTCCAGAGGGGAAAATATCACTATAGTGATGTTTAAAGGAGGGTGGAAGGCACTTCAGAGAGTGGTTTGGCAAACAGTCCTCTCACCTTCCTCTAAAAGTGTGAGGCACTGTGGGTTGGGGCAAGCTGTAAGCGAAGGGAAGTGGTTTGGGGTGAATTGTGAGGGGATAGGTAGGGAGTGCGCAAGACATAAAGGGAGTAGGGTTTGGTCAATTATAAAGGGAGGAGGAGTTGGCCAGGTGTGAGGGAAAGGGGTTAGGTGGTAGGTGGGTCTAGCAAGCAGAGCAAACAGGGACAACAGCCTCTCGTTATTATTAAACCTATTACCAGCCCTTCAACAGCATGTCCCAGAGTGGACTATGACAATTTAAAATGCAGAATTAAAAACAGTTAAAACAAGTTATAGTTAGAGGAATGAGGCAGGTCCTGAAAATGCACATCTCAGCTGTCAAGCCACACGTGAAAACTATATGACACCTGAACAAAGAAATCTGAGTTGATTAATCATATGGGTGCTACATTAATTAATTGAATCCACAGCATTTTGCAAATGAATATTTTGAAAATTATTCTGAAGAGGAGGAAACTTCCTTTTGTTTTTAACTGAGGCACACGTTTGTCCTTGTGGGAACTCTCAGACACAGGAAGGAATAATAATAATAATAATAATTTATTATTTATACCCCGCCCATCTGGCTGGGCCTCCCCAGCCACTCTGGGCGGCTTCCATAAAAACCAAAAATACAGTAAAATGTCACACGTTAAAAACTTCCCTGAACAGGGCTGCCTTAAGATGTCTCCTGAATGTCAGATAGTTGTTTATCGCTTTGACATCTGCTGGAAGGGCGTTCCACAGGGCGGGCGCCACTACCGAGAAGGCCCTCTGCCTGGTTCCCTGTAGCTTTGCTTCTCGCAGTGAGGGAACCGCCAGAAGGCCCTCGGCGCTGGACCTCAGCGTCCGGGCAGACTGATGGGGGTGGAGACGCTCCTTCAGGTATACTGGACCGAGGCCGTTTAGGGCTTTAAAGGTCAGCACCAACACTTTGAATTGTGCTCGGAAACGTACTGGGAGCCAATGCAGGTCTTTCAAGACCGGTGTTATATGGTCTCGGCGGCCGCTCCCAGTCACCAGTCTAGCTGCCGCATTCTGGATTAGTTGTAGTTTCCGCGTCACCTTCAAAGGTAGCCCCACGTAGAGCGCATTGCAGTAGTCCAAGCGGGAGATAACCAGAGCATGCACCACTCTGGCGAGACAGTCCGCAGGCAGATAGGGTCTCAGCCTACGTACCAGATGGAGCTGGTAAACAGCTGCCCTGGACACAGATTTGACCTGTGCCTCCATGGACAGCTGTGAGTCCAAAATGACTCCCAGGCTGCGCACCTGGTCCTTCAGGGGCACAGTTACCCCATTCAGGACCAGGGAATCCTCCACACCTGCCCGCCTCCTGTCCCCCAAAAACAGTACTTCTGTCTTGTCAGGATTCAACCTCAATCTGTTAGCCGCCATCCATCCTCCAACCGCCTCCAGACACTCACACAGGACCTTCACCGCCTTCACTGGTTCTGATTTAAAAGAGAGGTAGAGCTGGGTGTCATCCGCATACTGATGAACACCCAGCCCAAACCTCCTGATGATCTCTCCCAGCGGCTTCATATAGATGTTAAAAAGCATGGGGGAGAGGACAGAACCCTGAGGCACCCCACAAGTGAGGGCCCAAGGGTCTGAACACTCATCCCCCACCACCACTTTCTGAACACGGCCCAGGAGGAAGGAGCGGAACCACTGTATAACAGTGCCCCCAGCTCCCAGCCCCTCAAGACGGTCCAGAAGGATGCTATGGTCGATGGTATCAAACGCCGCTGAGAGATCCAGCAGAACTAGGAAACAGCTCTCACCTTTGTCCCTAGCCCGCCGGAGATCATCAACCAGTGCGACCAAGGCAGTTTCAGTCCCATGATGAGGCCTGAATCCCGACTGGAAGGGATCCAAATGGTCCGCTTCTTCCAGGCGTGCCTGGAGTTGTTCAGCAACCACTCGCTCAATCACCTTGCCCAAGAATGGAAGATTTGAGACTGGGCGATAGTTGGCCATCGTGGCCGCATCTAAAGATGGTTTTTTAAGAAGCGGTTTAATAACCGCCTCTTTCAGCGGGTCTGGGAAGGCTCCCTCACGGAGGGAAGCATTCACCACCCCACAAAGCCCATCGCCCAGTCCTTCCCGGCTAGCTTTTATAAGCCAGGATGGGCAAGGATCCAGGAGACAGGTGGTTGGTTTCACTCGTCCAAGCAGCCTGTCCACATCCTTGGAGGTAACAGATTGAAACTGATCCCACTCAACTTGACTAGACAGAACTCTAGTCAATGCATCTTATAAGAGGGTTCCTGCAGTGACAAATGTGGGCCTCAGTTAAACATGCAGGATGGGGGTAGCTCCACTTCTTGGTTCATTTTAAACATTATTAATCAATTCCATTGCCTCTAAGGGAGAATAAATTTTCTTAAGGTGATCCCACACTTGCTTGCATTGCTTGAAAGAATTTGTATTTTTCTTCTGAAAGTAAAAGAAAAGAAAGAGATGTCACAGTGGTAACTATTATCCTGTCTTTGAATAAGTGTACAGTGGTACCTCAGGTTAAGTACTTAATTCATTCCAGAGGTCCGTTCTTAACCTGAAACTGTTCTTAACCTGAGGTACCACTTTAGCTAATGGGGCCTCGTGCTGCCGCCGCACGATTTCTGTTCTCACCCTGAAGCAAAGTTCTTAACCCGAGGTACTATTTCTGGGTTAGCGGAGTCTGTAACCTAAAGCATCTGTAACCCGAGGTTCCACTATCTGTTGTTCATTTGTGGTGTTATATCATATATGTGTTTGACCAAACTGCAGGAGGCAGTGGAAGACAGGAGGGCCTGGTGTGCTCTGGTCCATGGGGTCATGAAGAGTCGGACACGACTAAACGACTAAACAAAAACAAATCATATATGTGTTGTTTGTTTGTTTGTTTAATTATTTATAGCATAACATGTATTCCTTTGGATTGTCAGAAAACCTCAGCCTAGTGGTTTGGACTGGCTCCCCAGATCAGCAAAGTGATCTGTAAAAACTGCCACTTGCTCCCCCCTCTCTGCTGCCACAGAACCTTCTCTTCTCCTCCCTGTTCCAAGGGGGCAACTGTGATAAGCAAAGATAGCAAACAGAAGCTTGAGATACCATCAGATAAGGGCCAGTCCTCATTTTACTCAGCCTACAACTTCACAGTCCATTTGGTGTCTAGCAAGCTAGAGGGGGAAAGGCTGGAACTCCGCAATCCCCACAGGAGGATCGAGGTGGAAAGCAAACCAGTCAAGCAGATGGCAGAATCCTGCTTTTGCACTCTAATAACCAGCCGCGAATAATGATCTCAGTTTCTCGGTGTCAAATCCACCCCCAGCCCCTCATCCCTGAAAGGTCACATAAGCAGGATTCAGAATTAACAACAGGGTCACCTGATTATTCTTGCCACAATAGTTGTTTGTTATGGTTGCTCAGTTGCATTATTTTTGCAAGACCTCGTTTACTGCAGCTACAATTTATTCTTTAGAGAAAGCACGTTGTCATTATTGCAATTAAATTGTTCACATGCTGGCAATGTACGGGCGGTTGACGACCTTTGTGTTAAAATTTCTATAGGCACACTCTGGGTAACAAAACTACTTTTAGATAATAACTATGCTTTTCCAGGAGAGGTGTTTTTTTTAATCTCCAGAAAGTCATTTTCCACAGTGTGTTTCCAACACAGCTCATTTTCATCAAGTAGTTGCTAGGAGGAAGGTGGGGGAAGCATTGGATATGTTAAAAATATACCCAAACAGGAACTGTTATTTTCTGCAACACTCTTGATATAAGTTTTACTTGACTCACAGGACAAAAGCTTGATTTTTAATTTTATGGCTTTGAATTCCCAAAATGTGTTGGAAAAGACAAATTTGTCAATGCAATCCTAACCACATCTACTCAGAAGTAAGTCCTGCTGAATTCAATGTGGATTACTCCCAAGTAAGTGGGGTTGGGATTGCGGCCTTAACTACTCATGTTGGTGTTACAACCACAGAATATTTTATCTTGCAAAGTTTAAATTATCTTAAACAGGGAGGTTGCTAAGCACTTCAAAGATTGGGAGGGGAGAGGTATAGACACAAATTTGCAAGTGCTAATTTATATGTATAGATGAATATTTAGAATGTAAAGGTTATATAGAAGGCAGCCGGACAGTTGCATCCAATTCAGCAATTTATTCAATTAATCTTCAATTAACTGGCATCCTGTTCCAGATCTATAATGTGCTTGTCCGTATTTAATTTCTCAACAGATCTTACCCCAAATCAGTTTAATCCCCCAAAGACCCTCATTAATAACTCTCAAATCACCTCTAAATCAATTCCACATTCTAGAAGCAAAAGATGTAGAAGTGAGTAAGATGGGAGAGCACGATAACCTTTCCCATAAATTTGGAAATCTATGGGTGACGGGTCCCTTGTTAACAGTCCTGCGTCCTGTTAACAAATTCAGGCTACAATCCTGTACTTCTAAGGGAGCAATCCCCATGGAATTAAATAGGGCTTATTTCTGAGTAACGTACAGTTTCTTTGGTATTGAACCAACCCTAGAAATTGTGACACCAGGGACCCCTTCTGAACCAGAGTAAGACGCTTCTTAGTTTAGTTAGGTGCTATTTCTTAAATCACAATACTTACGTGCCCACAGTAGTTTTGTAAGGGAGGAGGATGGGGAGAAAACCAGAACAACTTGGCAGCAACCCTGTGACCACTCATTGGCCTCTGAGCAGCCCCACAAGGAGCACCAACCACCACTGAGGGTGGAAGCATTAAAAAAGAAGTTGCCTGCAGTCAGACATTCTACTGTCCAGAATTTTACAACAGCTTGCAAGTGCCCTTATTTGCATTTGAAATCATGTCCCACATAACTTTCTCTTTTTTTTTAAGAGTCTCCATTTCCTGCTTATCAACCCATAAAGCTTAATTGAGCTGGAAATATTCCCTGCTTAGTGTGTCAGTCAGACAAGTGTTACCCTTTGCTTTTTAAGAAACCATGCAAGCCATCTGAGAGACAATAGAGTCCTTCTGTTCCTTCAATGCTTTGATGAGATGTATTACAGATTTTCCTACTTGGTGCATTCATAATGCGTCTCCCGACCAAAACAAAATGTATATGCCATATCGTCTGGTGAGTCTAATATGGGTGTTCTTTAATGACACAGGATGCGGGGAGAACACAACTTCTTCCATGTGTTGAAATAAGGTATGGAGGGGGTTGTGGAGCTGGGTGGGCCAACTCCAATTTCTCTGTGCACTGCCACATCTCCTTGCATCTCTAAGACGCCTCCTGACATCCATGCAGTGAAGCTACAACAAAGGGAGTAAAGCTTGCTGGGGTGGTGGTGGCTTCCATTCAGGGAAAGACGGTTTGGCCAAGGGTCCCTCTTTAAATAGAGGATCTCTATGCACATCCATCCACCCATGCGTCTACAGTACATGGAGCCTAGTCCATTAGGGCAAATTGGGTATTGCTCCACCAAACTTGCTTTGCCTCCAGACAGGCGCCACCTGCCATCTTACTTGCATCCAGTCCAGGTTGTGGCACTATTATTATTAATAATAATAATAATAATAATAATAATATTAATACCCAGCCATCTGACTGGGTTGTCCAGCCACTCTGGGAGGCTTCCAACATACACAGTTATAAAAGCATAACTAAATATTTTTTTAAAAAAAATCCCTGTTCAGAGCTGCCTTCAGATGTCTTCTAGAGGTTGTATAGTTTCTTATCTCCTCCGCTACGGGGTTGCATAATTCCATGTCCTCCAATATTTCTCCAATGAAAATAGGGACATCCTAAAGAAAAGCAAAACGGGACATGGCTGGCGCTGTGGGTTAAACCACAGAGCCTAGGACTTGCCGATCAGAAGGTTGGTGGTTTGAATCCCCGAAATGGGGTGATCCCCTGTTGCTTGATCACTGCTCCTGCCAACCTAGCAGCTCGAAAGCACGTCAAAGAGGTACTGCTCTGGCGGGAAGGTAAATTGTGTTTCCGTGTGCTGCTCTGGTTCACCAGAAGCGGCTTAGTCATGCTGGCCACATGACCCGGAAGCTGTACGCCAGCTCCCTTGGCCAATAAAGCGAGATGAGTGCTGCAACCCCAGAGTCGGCCATGACTGGACCTAATGGTCAGGGATCCCTTTACCTTTACCTTTAAAGAAAAGCAGGACATTCTGGGATCAAATCAGAAACTGAGACGCCTTCTGTAAATCCAGTACTGTCCCTGGAAAATAGGGACACTTGGAGGGTCTGCTAGAATTAGTTGGTTTCTGCCTGCCATTGGCTCTGGCTCTGCCTACTGTTTGGCTCCCTGCCTTCCAGCCCACCAGTTCCAATGGGCATCAGTTGCCACTGGCTTGAATGTGCAGGTGATGACAGAGGAACAGAGCTTGCTCACGATTCCCTCCACACCTTTCCATGCCCAGAGGGGGGGGTCATGTAATCTCCCTTAATAGTTCAGCCAGATGAAAATAAAGCAACGGCTCAGAGAGCATGTGCAACAGCTTCATTACCTCTTATGTTTTTCTGGCTGAAATGTATTGTGGTTGCAGAGGAGGGGTTACTAGGCTGGGATTTTCTTCCTTTCTAATTTTCTCGCCTATAGGGAGGTAACACTTGCTATCTGGATTTATATAGCCATTTCGTTTGCTGTGGTTACAGGCTTTAATCACTGCAGGGAAGTAGGAAAAGTTCTAGTTTATTGGCTGCAATCTGGAAAAAACAGCGCCACTTATTTATCCCAATTTTCTTAAAGAGCTTCAAAGTGTTGCTGAAATAAAGTGTTAGGAAGCTGCTGGGGCAGCATTTGGAAACCCTTGAGGGGCAAGAAAAATGCAGCCTTCTATTTTAACTCTCTTAAAAGATTTCTGCCTCTGGTTTGTTACCTTTGTTTTTGTTGTTATGTGTGCCAGGGGACCTTGGCTGTAGTTTAGTAATTTGGGAGCCTCTTGAGGTCCTGCAGATGTTGCTGCAATAACTCATAATTGGGAGTTTATTCCAGGCATGTTGGGTAACCACAAAGGACAGTTTTTGAAAGAACTGCTTGATCATTGTCTCTCCACACCCCCCCCCCAAACTAATCCAGTTCAACGGTTTTCTCTTGCATTGCATTAGTGCTATTGCTGCTGTTGACATTTTATATCCACTTCTGTATTCTGTTCATCAAAGGTTTGTATTGTCTTCTGCATCCATCTGGCTCAAGCGCAGTATATCAGCCAGCAACTTTAACTGCACAGGGGCACAGAATAGATCAGGGCAGCCTCAAATTTCACAACTTGCTTGGTAGCCCTAAGGTAAAGGTAAAGGGAGCCCTGGCCATTAGGTCCAGTCGCGGACGACTCTGGGGTTGCGGCGCTCATCTTGCTTTATTGGCGAAGGGAGCCGGCGTACAGCTTCCGGGTCATGTGGCCAGCATGACTAAGCCACTTCTGGCAAACCAGAGTAGCTTTATCTACTTGCACTTTGATGTGCTTTCGAACTTCTAGGTTGGCAGGAGCAGGGACTGAGCAACAGGAGCTCACCCCGTCGCAGGGATTCGAACCGCCGGCCTTCTGATCGACAAGCCCAAGGCTCAGTGGTTTAACCCACAGCGCCACCCGTGTCCTGTACTTGGTAGCCCTAGGCGACCCAAAATTCCATGTAGGCGAGTGAACAGCCTGGCAGAAGAGGTGTGGATCATTCCATTCTTCCTTCACCAGCCTACTTGGTTTCTATACTAGACATGGAGGAAGGAAAGTCTGACCAGTGCAGAGTAATCCATCCCAGCCTGCTAGGTGGAGTTTGTACCTTTTGTGGGTTTGTTTATTTATCTGCAAGGCTGATTTAGGAGTACATGTTATACACAGGAGGAGAGGGTCTCTTAAACTAGTACAAAGAGATTAAGAAAATGGAATAACTCTGCTGGACCAAAGGCCTGTCTACTCGAGTAGAATCCTGTTCCCTACAGCGGCCAAAAAGATACTTCTGGGATTCTGGAGATAAGAGCATGAAAAGCTCTCTCGCTAGATATGAGGGCAATCGTCTTAACTGCTCCCTAGGAGCTGTTATTATTCAGAGGCCTGCTGATCTGGAAGATAGCATATAGCCATTGTGTGTAGCCAACAATATTCCTTTTCTCCATAGAGATCACCAGACTCTTTGTTTGGCAAGTTCTAGAACACCGTTGAATCAAGCTGCATTGTTTAACGTCAAGCAGGTGCAGGCCTGCCATGTCTCCAGAGACATAATAACTGCGCCTGCAGCTTCAGATGAGATCCAACTTTTGTGTCTGCTCAAAAATAGACTTGGAAATATGGATTCTCGGCTACACCCTGCCAGCCACTCAACCTCCTGCTGTCTTCATTATAATAAAAGAAAACTCATAAAACATTGAAACAGCAAATAAATAGCTCTGCCTTGTTGGCCCCTGAAGTTCACCAGATCAAAAACACAGGCTGCAATTACTATAAAGCACACTGCTGGTTATATTTAAAGTGGTAATGCTGGGGAGAGCGATGACAGACTCTACTGAGCTTCTAGCCACACCACACTGCACTGGGAGGAACAAAACACAACAAGCCTTGGATTACTATGTCGTCCGTACTCACAGCTGTAGTTTGCTTCTCTCCAAAGAACCGTAAACAGTAATCAACACTTGTTCTTGTCTTAACAGTATGTAGTTTGTCTGGGGGAGACAAACCATGAGCCCAGGTTCCGATGATACTACAATCCAAGACTTGTACTTTGTTGCTCCTGCCAAGGCCAAGATCTGGGGAGAAATGATGTAGGAATTCCTGAGCATGCTGCTCGTTTACATCAAACCACAGTTAAACCCAGCTTAACTGTGGTTTAACGTGATCTGTGAATACAGCCGTTCTTTGCTCTTGTGAGAATAAAGATACCGTTCCACAATTCCACCCCTCTGTTGTTTTAAAACCACTTAGTCTCTTTATTTCCAACTTTCAAAAGGCTTTAATTGATAGTTTGTATTACATCCATTCACCTCACATGAAAACAAGAGAGTTAAATGCACTCAAACACCACAAGGGCATTGGCAGGCAATGCTTCATGGATTTGTCAACTTTCACAGCAAGTTGTTTCAAAATCTCCTCCGTGTTTCTATGGAAACTGCAAAATGGCTGTGAGCCTGTAAGCCACACCAAAGCACTCTCCCTGTAGGGCACATTATTTTCTACATGCCCTGTGCCTCATACCAGCTTGTCCTTAGAATTAGAAACGCGGCCAATTCCCAGCACCTATAGGGAGCCAAAGTTTTGTTTCTTTCAGGAAACAATTCTCCCTGCCTCCTTCATAACCTGTACCAGTGAAGTTCAGAGCTCCAGCATTAATATAAACAAGATAATAAAAACCAGCATTCCAACCCAATTTTCACAGGGTTTTGGGATTCATAATCTCAGACACGACCTTTCTGGATGGTATCATCTTCCAGGAAGACTTTTGGAAACCTCCTTGAGATATTCTGCTTCCTGCTCATTAAATCGTGATCTTATTTAACTTACTTGTTCTAGCACAACTAAGGCTGTGTACAGATTTTTGGCTTAAAATGTGTCTGGACTGTGTTTTCCCCCTTCAATTGGATCAAGGTTGGTTTTGAGGGAAGTTAATCAAAAGACAACATTTCCATTCAAAAAAAAAGAATGACAGGATCAATACAGGACAGATATTGACATGGACCTCTGGGTTCTGTGAGTCTCCTACTTTGGAGGTCTTTAAGCAGAGGCTTGACAACCATATGTCAGGAGTGCTCTGATGGTGTTTCCTGCTTGGCAGGGGGTTGGACTCGATGGCCCTTGTGGTCTCTTCCAACTCTATGATTCTTCTATGATTCTAGGATCTGACATACTTGGGCAGCCCCAGATAGGGGAGGAGGAGGAGAGGGGCTTGAAGGCTGGTGACCAGGAAAAGAGGACAGAAGTCCTCACCTTATGACACTAAAGAGACGGAATCAGAACTAAGGGCTCTCTTCATTGCCCCTCCTGCAGAGAGCAGAGCCTCATGGGGAATGGAGGAAGTCTTCGACCAACCAGTGGAAGAGACTCCGCAGGAAGATGAGGTGGCAGAGCTAAAATCAAGAGGTGCAGAATACAAGTTTTGTCACCAAGAACCATGCACCTTTGTATGCAGGAACACTCCCATCCAGGACTACTGTGTCCAGTTCTGCATACCCCAGTTTAAGAAGAGTATTCACAAGGTGGAACATGTACAGAGGAGGGTGACCAAGATGATGAAAGGGTCAGGATACCAAGCCGAAGAAGAAGAGGAGGAGGAGTTTGGATTTGATATCCCGCTTTGAGACCCTAAGGAGTCTCAAAGTGGCTAACAATCTCCTTTCCCCTCCTCACCAACAAAAAACACTCTGTTAGATGAGTGAGGCTGAGAGACTTCAAAGAAGTGTGACCAGCAGCTGCATGTGTAGGAGCAGGGACGCGAACCCAGTTCACCAGATTACAAGTCTACCGCTCTTAACCACTACACCACACTGGCTCGGTTGAGGAACACTTGAGGAAGTTAGGTATGCTTAGACTGAGAGGTGATATAATAGCCATGTTCAAATAATGGAACTGATGGTTTTTCTCCCCCCCCCCCCCCGCAAAGAAATAGCAGAGAAATAATATCGGTGCTGTGCTGGAACAACAGAGACTTTTTGTTTAATTAAAAATGAAATAATAAACTATAAGGCTAATGTTATCCACTATGGATGGGTTGTTTTTTTTAGTTGCCCTGCCAAAGACTGACAGATCTTCCTCTGAAAGAATTGAGAAGCCATTTGAATCCTGAAAATCTATTTTATTATTGAGAATTGTCCTGGTGGGTCACAGTGGTTGCTATCATCATTATCACCATTTCACCTCTTAATACAAGCAGGGGTATGGGCAGGTCTCCTCCTATGCTTGCATTTATTACTGTTTCATAAGAACATCAAGAAGCCTGCTAGATCAGCCAATGACCCATCTAGTCCTTATGCACTTTCCCCACTTGTCGCTAGTATTCAGAAGCGGACAGTGAAAGTACAACTCAGTCATTGTGTCTAGTAGCCTTATTTTCCATTCATCTGTCCAATCCCCTTTTAAAACCATCCAAGCTAGTAGCCCTCACTACCTCTTGCAAGAGCAAATTCCTACGCACTGTGTGAGGTAGCATCTCCTTTTGTCACCCAAATCTGCCAACATTCATCTTCATTTGACGTCTTCTAGGCCTAGTCTGATGAGAGAGGAAGAATTCTTCACACCATTCCTTGGAGTGTAAGTAAGTAAGTAAGTAAATTTTTATTTATACCCCGCCCTCCCCAGCCAAGACTGGGTTCAGGGCGGCTAACATCAAATATCAAATACATTAAAACACAATCAAACAATTGATTAAAATACAGCTTAAAAATTAGAATCAGGATAAAATTAAATGACTGCCCACAAATTACAACCATAGGGGTCGGGAACCTCAAGTATTCATCAGGGCCAGCTATCCATGTTGGTTCCACATGAGCCGATAAAAGGGCCAAAGAGGTAACTTACAGGGTCCCATAGAAGGGGGCCAAACTGGGCCCAGACTGAAGTCCAGGCAGACCCAGTTTGACTCTATGGGACCCTCTATGGGACCCTGTAAGTTATCTCTTTGTGTGTGTCTGATTCTGGTCAGCCCTGCTTAAATGCAGAGAAAGCCAATGCTATTATTTTCATTTATTTTATTTGAAGTCCCACAAGCCAGCACTGGGACGCGGGTGGCGCTGTGGGTAAAACCTCAGTGCCTAGGACTTGCCGACCGTATGGTCGGCGGTTCGAATCCCCGCAGTGGGGTGAGCTCCCGTCATTCAAAAGCACACCTAAGTGCAAGTAGATAAATAGGTACCGCTTTATAGCGGGAAGGTAAACGGCGTTTCCGTGTGCTGTGCTGGTGCTGACTCACCAGAGCAGCTTTGTCACGCTGGCCACGTGACCCGGAAGTGTCTTCGGACAGCGCTGGCTCCCGGCCTCTAAAGCGAGATGAGCACGCAACCCCAGAGTCGGTCACGACTGGCCCGTACGGGCAGGGGTACCTTTACCTTTACCTTTAAGCCAGCACTAGATCATCTTACTTTGATCCACTGATACTTCTGGGAGTCTTCTGTTTCAAACTGGTCCCTGTAAAGAGTCACCTATGCTTCTGTTTGATTAAACTGGAGTTCAGTGGTCTATAGAAAGGCACCTCAAATATCATAAACTATAGGATACAAGGTAAAGAAGGGGTTATAAAACATGAACTCTGTATTCCTCTACCCCTACCCCAAAGCTCAGCTTCTTTTGCCAGCAGAAAAGTTCATCTTCTCATACTATTCATCTTCACTTGATTTGTCTGACATTCCATGCAACCAACAGCTCCTGAACCAGAATGAAGAGAATCACACTGACTGCTAGATTCGAAAGCTTGTCACTGAAAGCCAACAGAAGCTAGTGACAATGTCACACATTTCCCACTCCTGTCAACAGTAATTTATGGCCCTTTTAATGAATGTTGCAGATTAGTCATATAGTGGGTGATTAGACAAGGACCAAGAATGAGCCACAGTTCAACTACAGAGATAAGGAAAGCACAAAATGGGAATTCTCAGTGACTGCCAATGGGGCTAGTTTCTCCATCAGAAACTGCTGCTAAAGACACTATTAAAGATACAAGAGGAGCCCAGTTCAGTTAGTAACCCCAGAGAGGTGACACCCAAAAAGTTGCCTCTCCAAGCCCAGCTACATGGTATTGTTTTCCCATAGGGACATTTGTGATGTACACCCCAATTCTAATAGTGTTGGAAAAGTTCCATGGGCACAGTGTTTACCAATGGCTGGTTTCCTTTGAAAAGAGCTCGCTGGAGACTGGTTGCCATTTTGTAATATTGTGCTTAATTTTCATCACCATCTGTTTATTTGTATGCCACTTTTCCACAAAAATGCGCCCAAAGAAGCTCACAACATTTCAAGAGAACAACTAACAGTTCAAATATATATATTAGAAACAATTAGAAATAATAATATCAATCAAAAAAGCCCATTCAAATGTGTACAAAACATTTTTTAAAAAACCGCTTAAAACTAAACAGGAAGGAGAGTAATACCCAACACAGTAATAAAAAAATAGTATACAAAACACCCACATGCTCCAGATGATGTACATATTTTGGATCCAAGTTGCAATCTTGAAACATCCAGGGATGCTACCCCATCTCTCACCTGGGATACTGTGGACACTCCCACCCGGACCAGCCTTATTGACACTGGGATCGTGGGTTTTAACTCCACACACGGGCCAATAACTCTCTACTGCCTTCATTACAACTTCTTAGCAGTTAAATTTACAAACAGAAGGGGTGGTTGTATCTCAGAAATCTGATGTGCACAGAATGTGCACGTCTACAGAGAGGAAACAGCTGTATGCCTATAATTAGGAAGCAGGAGAAACAGATCTTTATGCCTAATTTATTCATCAATATAACAAGTCCCTTGTGGAAGGGCAGCGATGTCCTCTGCAAAAAACACACTTGGAAGACAAGAGGCATCATATGGCACTAAAGTGAGCCTCCCAAGACAAATAACAAAAATATAATTAAAATGTTTTGTGCATATGGGCTGAAGATGACTATATGGAGGAGCAAATGATCCAAAGCTCCATGACCCCTGTAACCAGCACTGATTTGGGCACAGAGATGGAGGCTGCAGGGGCACCAGATGGGGAGCTAGGTCTGGGTCAGGGCTCAGAGCTGGCTGAGGAAGACCTCTGCACCTGAGGCAGTTGGTTAAGAATTTTCAGAGGAACCTTTCAGATCACCAGGGCCTATAAGGCCAGATCCTGGACCCTTGAGACCCCCTGAAGAACCAGATGCCACCCACGCCACATTGTCAGTCCAGCAGTGACAGGAACACACCAGAAGGAAGGCTATAGAGTAGGGCTCACCTTCAGGCCAGAGGGCTGGCCCTTTAAGGCTCTGACATTCTCTCAGGTGGCTGGAGCTGGAGGAGAAATAGTGAGGTAGGAGATCTGAAAAAATCACATCTGGCAACCAATATGCCCCTTTGGTTTCATATAGTACATGGGCAGACGAGTCTAAAAAAACCAGGACACAAATTTTTGTGCCCTCTAGCTGCTATGATGGCTCACTGACCAGAAGTAAAATTTGTTGTTGTTGTTTAGTTGTATTTAGTGTTAACTCTGGATGTGTAGACTCAATTCTGACCAAACTAAGCCTCCTGATGTATATTGTGAAAAGGATCTAGGGGTCTTAGCAGACCACAAGATTAACATGAATCAACAGTAACAAAAAAAAACCCCTAATGCTATTCTAGGCTGCATCAATAGAACTATGGGGTCCTGATCAAGGGAAGCAATAGTACCTCTCTATTCTGCCTTGGTCAGAGCACACCTGGGATACTGTGTCCAGTTCTGGGCAGTGAAATTTAAGGATACTGACAAACTAGAACATATGCAGAGGAAGGTGACCAAGATGATCAAGGGTCTGGAGACCAAACCTTATGAGGAACAATTGAAGGAGTTGGGTATGTTTAGCCTGGATAAAAGGAGACAGAGAGGACATATGATAGCCATCTTCAAATATCTTAAGGGCTGTCACATGGAAGATGCAACAAGCTTGTTTTCTGCTGCTCCAGAGGGAAGGACCCAAACCAATGACTTCAAGTTACAAGAAAGGAGATTCCAACTCAACGTCAGGATATTTCACTGATTTACATTGATGATTTGAGGGTGGTTTTTTAATGTAGTGTTGGTATTTTTGATAGCTCTTATTTAACTTTTCACCTAATTGTTGTGAATTGCCTTGACGTCTTTTTTTTTAAAAAAACAAAGCATGATTTTTAAAAAGCAATGATGAGAAAAACAGATTGAACGCTTGCTGCTGGCTGGCATGACGTAGCCTTGGGTAGATACAGGCATATGCTGTTGCCTCTGATGTAGCTTCAAAGACTAGCAGATGCCTCTCTGGGTGTCTGCCTGCTTCCTCTTACTTGGTTCGTATATTTATAAATAAAAATAAATGACAAAAACACCAAGCATCACAGGTATACTCCTGCATCCCAAGTAATCCGTCCCTGTAAAACAACATCCTGAAACTTATTTTCTTGGCCAAACTACATACAGTGGTACTTGGGGTTACAGACGCTTCAGGTTCCAGACTCCGCTAACCCAGAAATAGTACCTCGGGTTAAGAACTTTGCTTCAGGATGAGAACAGAAATTGCGCTGTTGCGGCACAGCGGCAGTGGGAGGCCCCATTAGCTAAAGTGGTCTTCAGGTTAAGAACACTTTCAGGTTAAGAACGGACCTCTGGAATGAATTAAGTTCTTAACCCGAGGTAACATTGTATTGTGCATGTGTCTATCAGTGTTAAATCACATCCTTGGAGGGGCCAGTTCAGATCTGGAACATGGCAAAAGTGAAAATACCATTAGACCATTTCCCTCTGCACTGCAATGAGTATTTTCTGCCCCCTTTTTTCTCTCCTTCCAGCCCCTGCCCTGCTATCATTTAAGAAAAACTCACACCTGCCAATGCAAAGTCATATTCAACAAAGGTGGTCCTTTGGCCCTCAGGAAGGAATGTGAATACAAGAGTCTCTTCCATTTCTACCATGGAGTATTTCCTATATGTGCCACATTTTAACTGTAGCTGTGGTGCCATCTAGTGCAGAGATAATCAAATTTCTCCCCTTCCCAACATAGACAGATTTTGCAGAAGATGCCATCAAGGCAGACTCTGTGTCCCAAATAGCTCAGTGTTCAGGCATATTTAGATTAGGGAGTGCCTGCAGGATCCCCTATGGCAGGCATAGGCAAACTTGGCCCTCCATATGTTTTGGGACTACAACTCCCATCATCCCTAGCTAACAGGACCAGTAGTCAGGGATGATGGGAGTTGTAGTCCCAAAAAACGTCTGGAGGGCCGAGTTTGCCTATGCCTGCCCTGTGGGGTTCTTCAGATAAGGAAAACAGAGCATGCTTCTTTGGTTCTGGAGTGTCACAGGACCCTGCACACAGGGGACGGCAGGTGTATTTATTTCACGTATATTCAAGGAAAGTAATAGTACCACTCTATTCTGCCTTGGTCAGACCACTCCTGGAGTACTTTGTCCAGTTCTGGGCACCACAGTTTAAGAAGGATATTGACAAACTGGAACATGTGTAGCAGAGGGCAGCCAAGATGATCAAGGGTCTGGAAACCAAGCCTTATGAGGAACGTTGGAAGGAGCTGGGTATGTGAAGCCTGGTAAAGAGGAGACTGAGAGGAGATAGGATACCCATCTTCAAATATCTAAAGTGCTGTCACTTGGAGGATGGAACAAGCTTATTTTCTCCTGCTCTGGAGTCCCCAAACCAATAGATTCAAGTTTCAGGAAAGGAGATTCAGACTAAACATCAGGAAGAACTTTCTGACAGTAAAAGCTGTTTGATAGTGGAACAGACTCCCTTGGAAGGTGAGGGACTGCAATGGAAGTTTTTAAACAGAGGTTGGATGACCATCTGTCATTGATGCTTAGCTGATACCACAAGAATGGTTCCCAGCCTCCTATAGCATCTGACTGATCAGCTCATGGTAGAGAAAGGGAGTGAGATGACCCTCTGGCGTGCTTATCACGGTCAGGTTTATTTATTACTTACTTCAATTATTTACAAGTTGTTCTTCACCCAAATCCTATAACCTGTATACTGGTGGCAGGCTGTTACTGTTGTTATTTGCAGTAGTAGCATATTTGCATTATAATATTTGCATTAATACACAATTACCTTCACAATACCAAATCAAACAAATCCGCTAATGCATTTCCCTATTCATAATATTCATTACATAGTTAGTTTAAGCAATGGACACAACCCCCCCCCCCAAGAGTCCGTTACAGTTCCTACCTGAATTAACAGATGCATCATGAAAACTCATCTGCTGGTAATCTCTCGATGACAGATCTTTATAAATAGGGCAGCCTGCGTCTACTGAATTTAGGTCACCTTATCAGTTCAAGTTATGTTCAAGCACCTTTGGGAACTGAAGCTTTTCACTGGGAGTGAGAAAATGTAATTTTAAGTTGCCTTGCATGCTTTGCCTTTCTTTTGTCCATTTTTACTCTCTCATAAGAAATGCATTTTGGATCAGGTCCTCAGCGGACTGGTTTAAATTAAGGTGATTGTAAAGAAAGTTTCCAATTCCCTAATCCATCTATTTCCTGAACAAATACATATAATAATTTGGTGCTATAACAATTATATTATCCAAAAGCATGCAGGGGAAGTCCCTAACTCAGCAAAGGTTTGAGACCCATTGGCTACCCTCAGCTGGTTTAGCTGGCCGGCTGAAGCCATTGTCGGCGTGTGACCGCTGCCACATGCCGACAGGTTCAAGGAGCCACAGGTGAGAGCTGAGTGCAGGGTGGGGACCAAAGGAGAGTGGACAAGACTAACAGTGGGTCCCAAGGTCAAGGTGGTGGTTTCTGCACATGCTTAAGTGAAGAGCAGGTGGGGCTTATCAACCTGGGAAGGTAGCCCATCTAGAAGGAACTCTCATCCTTAACCTCTGCTACCTCACATGACCCCTTCAAGAGGCCAAGAAGTAAAGCCTACACAAATCTGGAGTAGAGTTCCCAAGATGGTTGGATGGCACCTTGTATGCCTCCTCACAGCAACTCCTGCAGTCAAGCTGGTGCCAAACATACTGTTCTGATTTCCTTTTGATTACATCAGCAAGGCTGAGAGGTGGGTCTTGTTGTCTGGACCTTCATACACTCTGCCCAGGCTTGTGCCCTAGGCAGGTTACTTTGGTGCTACTAACGCAGCACGTTGACTTCACCCCCGAAGGTGCACTCCATTGTCTCCATTTTGGTTGCTTCCAAATATATGTGTGTGTGTGTGTGTGTGTGTGTGTATACAAAAACCAGTAGCCTGTGACATTAGCACTGAAAGTTGCTGTCTTCTGCCTAATAGTGTGGGAGAACAACTCTGAAGGTCTCTGCAGGAAGTATTCTGAAGTTGGTCCTAAATCAAGGGCAGTTCTATACGGTAGTAGACCTGTAAGCCTCTGGTTGCTGTTGGATTCCACTCCTATTGGTTCCATTCAGAAGGAACAATAGTTAGTGTTGATGGGAGTTGTGGTCCAGCAATATATGGAAGGCCACTGGAAGGCACTGAGATGTTTCGTAAAAATCATAAAACTTACGTATCATATGTGGTGGCAATGTAAGGTTATTTTTAAAAAATAGGAAATGATATATAATGAATTGGAAAAAAATGTTTAAAATAACTTCTGTTAAGAAACCAAAAGCTTTTCTATTAGGAATTAGAGGAGCTGATCTACCTAAAGAGTATAAAACTTTATGTATGCAAAAACGGCTGCATGAATACTGCTAGTCCAGCACTGGAAAGAAGAAGATATCCCAACTAAGGAAGATTGGCAAATTAAGTTAATGGAAAATGCGAAAATGGCTAAACTAACTGGAAATCTTAGAAAACAAATATTTTAAAAATGGGAAATGTTTATTGCATATATACAAAAGCAATGTAAGGAAGTAAATATATTAGCAGGATTTTAAAAACACTTGTAACGCTATGGACAATGTTTAAATTAGGAGGTAATTAGAGATAAAGATTCTTTGTTGACATGCATAAATGAAAATAATACAAAGGAACCAGGGGAGGGAGGGGAGGGAAGTCAGGGGATTCAAAGGAATCCCAAAATATGGATTTAATATTAAGAGTGTACATAGTTGTTTTAATTGTTTATGTCTTTTTATTTCTTTTTTAATGTAATGTTTATTGTGGAAATTAATAAAAAATATTATAAAAAAGAAATGTTTTGTTAAAAAAAATCAATTAAACATAATAAAAATAATGCTAACTCCCAGCTAAGCAGAAATACCATCCACTCATGCACGAGGATCTTTTTACGGTAAACCATTATAACTTACTCCCAGGGACATGCGCGCCTAGGACAACAGCCTGACTTTAGCAGCATTCCATCCGGAAGGGCTTTTCAGTCACGGCACGGCTACTCCATAAAGGATTTCCTACCGAAAAAGGAGCAAGCACGTGCCGCCACCCAGAGGAGGCAGAGCGAGGGAGAAGGGAGAACGCCCTTAAACGCCGAGGGCAACTCCATAGAACGCCCTCGCCGACCACGTGACCGCCGGCCCTTTCCCTCGCGGCTCCGCCAGCCGAGCGCGACGATTCCTCGTCATCCTCCCTGGAGAGTTTGTGGGGGTCGCTCTCGAGACCTAGGACTCCTGGGCGCGGCGTGGCTAATCGATCGCCGAAAGAAAGACGGCTTGGACGGGGCGCGGCTCGATCGCTCTGCGCTCGGCACCGAGGGGCGGGAGCCTGGCTGTGTAAGAAGCCATCCGGCTGGTTTTTTGGCGCCGCTGCTGCTGCCGCCGCCGCCGCCTCCTCCTCCTCCTCCTTAGCCCGAGCTGATTTCGGTCGGGCTTGCTGGTGCAGCTATGGCGGAGCCTGCAGAGAAGATGTACCGGGCCGAGTACGCCAAGAGCGGCCGGGCTTCTTGCAAGAAATGCGGCGACAACATCGCCAAGGACTCGCTCCGCCTGGCCATCATGGTGCAGGTACTTCGCCCGACCAGCCGCCGCGGGCTCCGGGCAACCCAGCCGCGCCACGTTGCTTGCAGAGGCGCAGGTGCCTTTGTAGGTGCGCCTCCAGGGTTGCTCGGGGACCGCCGCCGCCCTTTGTTTCTGGCAGCAGCCAGAGGGAGCAGCAGCCTTCCGGGGTCCGAGCAGCCCGGCCATGTGCCGCATACGGGTTTCGGAGGAGAAGCCGCCCTCTTCCACGGCCTCGCTCTTTGCAGGGCGAAGGGGCTTTCCCCGTCGTTCTCCTCCTCCTCCCGCTGCCTCAGAGCAGCTCAGCGTGCAGGTCTAGGTTTAGGCTGCAATCCTAAGCACATTTACTCGAGAGTAAGCTCCGAGCAACTCAGGGGAGTGGAGCGGCGCCTGGATAAAACGTGGTGAACCGCCCTGGGCTACGTTTACCTGAAGGCAGCTGTATAAAAATAAAGTAACACGCGCCGTAGGATTGCGCATGGCTTGGTCATCCGCGTGCTCCTCCCTCGGCCACCTCCGGATGGCTAAAGGGGTTGGTTTGGTCACGACGAGGAAAGCTGCCCCAGAGTGGCCGGTGTCAGGTTTTGTAGCTAGCCGATCGCCAAGTGCAAAATCAGAACTTGGTTGCCACTCTTGAAGATCTCGCTTGGGTTGGCGGCGATCAGGAGAGTTGACTAGCAATGCAGGCTTTGGGGCATGCTTCTGAGAGAAGTAAGCACCTTGTTACTCCCAGGTAAATGGGCAATGTGCTATACAAATACTGTGGGTTTAATAGGGAGAAAGTAACTTCTTTTAAACTCTGTGGGACTTGGTTTAGGTTCAGGGTACACATTAGATCAGGTGCCAGTCCCCCAGTCACATAATGCAGTCACACGTTTTCAAGCTGTACTCCAGAAGCATGAGAACTGGAAACTTAATTGTGCTTTCTATGCAGAGTTTGCCTTGTCTTGGGCAATACTTTGTTGTCGCTTTCATCAGATCTCTGTGGGTACCATTTCTCTCGTTTTGCAATTATTTATTACATTTGTGTCATGACCTTCCTTCCAAAGGAGCCCAGGGCAGTAAGTTTAGAATTTTGGCAGAGGTTCTGTGTGTAATGTTTAATACTAGCAACCCCCTTCTCCCTTATCGATGGACAGTTTACTTCCATAGAAATCAATCAATAACATGTAACAAAATAATATCATGAATAGGCATATGTTGATAATACACCAGCTTAGTTTTAAATTCTGAAATGTTGTAACAGCAGTGGTAAAAGATATGTGATGAGAAAACTTGTAGAACTCATGTGCTGCGAATTGGCAACACTACTTCTAAATAATTTGCATTTCAACCCTGTGCATGCCTATTTACCTGAAAGAGCAATTGTGTTCCTGAGACTTGTCTTTAGCAGTGGTTTCCAATTCCCCACCCAGGGGTCTGCAGCAACATTCACGTAACAATAACTACCATAGATTTGTCAACATTTTCGAAAGTCCATGGCTTGGCTTTTGACAAAAAAGGGAGTCTGTAGTACTCTGCAGTACTTAGCTAATTGGAAGCCACTGGTCTAGGATTGTAGCATTACTTACTAAATTTGTTGTTAGTTCTCCAATAAATATGCCTCAGCACCTTAACATTATAACCCAATCAGGTAGGCTGCACTGACTTTAAAACACAACCATTGGTAAGTATTACAAGGTGGTGAAAACAGTTGTAATATGAGTAGCCCATAGACAATTGCATTGAATGCAAGTACAAACTGTCTCCCCCAAAGCACAAGTATTTCTGTGAACATGTACACTTGTTGATTTGTACAGCAACTACTGTGTACACAGATAAACAGACTACAACTACTGGTGTATTCACAGGTTGCAACCTCACTGAATGTAATGTGTGAACACATCTCATTGTAATGGTATAGCACTAATATTACAATTACTTAAGCATGGTTCAGTGTATGAAGCCTGAGAATTATTCACCAGCTTTGTGCCCGCTCTTTCCGTTTCCCTCTCCCAACTCTGATATGCCGCAGTTCAGTACTTCTGAGGTTTCTTGAATCATTTTTCTGTTACAGCCAAATTGGGGGTCTGTGTTTTAATGTCTGACCACAAACATGAGTTTCCAGTCTGGGGGCATGACAGGAGCTTCCCCTCTGCTCTGGAATTATAGGCTGAGCTTGCAGTTTAAGAGAACATGGCTTTTTGGCCCAAGGAGGCTCTGGATTATCATCATGTTAAATCAGTGTTTCAAAGCCTGATCAAGCCAATTTGACAGCTGAGATTATGCAACAAGAACTGAAAGGTGTGAAGGCATACCTGAGTGGCAATGACTCAGACTTCTGTTAAAAGAAAAAGTTGTAGCTAAAAATAGATTGCTCACATGCTGCTGTGGGTAACAAAAGATTTAGGTCATGCAGGAATAACTGTCTTGGAAACAAGTCTGTTAAGATAATGCCTAGTAAACCAAATAATTCAAGTGAACAGGCAGGCATAGATCAACAGCAAACAAGTGAACTTTCTCCAGCAGAAAGACATGTCTGCTCACAAGCCTTTCCCAACTGGAAAAGCATCCAGATAGAGGTCCCTTGGTTTCAGATTTCTTACTCCACTCAAAAGACAATGTTCAAAGATTGTCTTCCGCTATGAATTTAGTGGCTACAATTATTCATAAATCAGACATGGAAAGCATTTCTCTTGGAAGGTTCAGAGACCTCTGTCAACATACAGAGCACTGTATAAACATCTGGAAAATGATAGAAATTCAATTAGCATGTGCTGGGTAATCCTCAAATACTTTTATAGTATTCAAAATTTAAAAATAATTCTTGTTTATTAATGCCTTGAGTAATTACTCTGCAGAAGCGCTTGGGCCCAACAAGTTATTCTAAGTTTTGTAATCCCAATGTTATTTTGATGGGTTCTGCTCCTCCTCTAGTGAGGAAAAGATGCTTAGCAACTGCTCACTGTCTCACAGAAATCCCTAGCTCATTTTACATTTTTCCCTTTTACATTGACTACATCAGTGGTTGGGGGAATGTTCCAGAACTCATGCTAGTTAACAGAGTATGGTTCTTAAACAGCCTTCTTTTTAAAAAATGGCCTGATGTGCAGTGGTTAGAGTGTTTGACTAGAACCTGAGAGACAATGGTTTGAATCCCCACTCGACCATGGAGCTCACCTGAGTATCCAACACCAGGTTTAAGGAGCACCACAAACCAAGAACTTGGTCCTTTAGGGGGAAGCGTAACCCCATCACAGATACTTCAGATCCCTGTTG